>NC_092774.1:55275263-55618953 GCF_047496795.1 Chiloscyllium punctatum | reverse complement strand
AAAAAATTGAAATGGAAAAGAGGTTAAGAAAAGAGAGTGCCGTACTCTCAGATGGTGGATAGAGGAAGGAAGTTGCAGTCTGAGGTCAAGCTTGATCTTCATTCGGAGAGGAGGAGGAGCAGCAGCAGCTTCAGAAGCTCATGGTCCACCTTCTGCATTCAGAAAATAGCGAGGGCTCTGATTGGCAGGAGGATCAGGCTCCTTGTCTGACTTCTCATTGGTCCATTTGAAGAAGGGTTCACGCTGTTTCTGCAGACAGCGAAGAGCATGTGCGGCTTTTGCTGAACCAGCATAGAGTAATAGAGATGTACGGCATGGAAACAGACCCTTCGGTCCAACTCGTCCATGCTGACCAGATATCCCAACCCAATCTAGTCCCACCCCTCAACACCCGGCCCATATCCCTCCAAACCTTTCCTATTCATATACCCATCCAAATGCCTCTTAAATGTTGCAATTGTCCCAGCCTTCACCACTTCATCTGGCAGCTCGTTCCATACACGTACCACCTCTGTGTGAAAACCTTGCCCCATAGGTCTATTTTATGTCTTTCCCCTCTCATCCTATACCTATGCCCTCTAGTTCTGGACTCCCAACCCAAGGGAAAAGACTTTGTCTATTTAACTTATCCATGCCCCTCATAATTTTGTAAACCTCTATAATGTCACCTCTCAGCCTCTGACACTCCAGGGAAAACAGCCCAGCCTGTTCAGCCTCTCCCTCTACTGCAAATCCTCTAACCCTGGCAACATCCTTGTAAATTTTTCTGAACCCTTTCAAGTTTCACAACAGGTTTCCAATAGAAAGGAGACCAGAATTGCACGCAATATTCCAACAGTGGCCTAACCAATGACCTGTACAGCCGCCGCATGACCTCCCAACTCCTGTAATCAATACTCTGACCAATAAAAGAAAGCATACCAAATGCCGCTTTCACTATCTTAACTACCTGCGACTCCACTTCCAAGGTGCTATGAACCTGCACTCCAAGGTGTCTTTGTTCAGCAACACTCCCTAGGACCTTATCATTATGTGAATAAGATCCTGCTAAGATTTGCTTTCCCAAAACACAGCACCTCACATTTTTCTGAATTAAACTGCATTTGCCACTTCTCTGCTCATTGGCCCATCTGGTCAAGATCCTGTTGTAATCTGAGGTAACCCCTTTCGCTGTCCACTACACCTCCAATTTTGGTGTCATTTGCAAACCTACTAACTGTACCTCTTATACTCGCATCCAAATTATTTATGTAAATGACAAAAAGTAGAGGACCCAGCTCCGATCCTTCTGGCACTCCACTGGTCACAGTGGAGATCCTCCAGTCTGAAAAACAAACCTCCACCACCACCCTCTGCCTTCTACCTTTGAGCCAGTTCTGTATCCAAATGGCTAGTTCTCTCTGTATTCCGTGAGATCTAACCTTGCTAATTAGTCGCCCATGGGGAACCTTGTTGAACGCCTTACTGAAGTCCGCATAGATTACATCTACTGCTCTGCCGTCCTCAAAAAACTCAATCAAGTTTGTGAGACATGATTTCCCACGCACAAAGCCACATTGACTATCCCTAATCAGTCCTTACCGTTTCAAATATATGTACATCCTGTCCCTCAGGATTCCCTCCAACAACGTGCCCACCATCGACATCAGGCTCACTGGTCTATCGTTCCCTGGCTTGTCCTTACCACCCTTCTTCAACAGTGGCACTATGTTAGCCAACCTCCAGTCTTCTGGCACCTCACCTGACATGCGCACTATGCTGTATGGAGATGCTGTTCCTGATGGATTTAAAGTGTCCAATTGCCACAATTTCTCCCTTCGTCACTTGGCATAACCGCGCACGCTCCTCGTTATTTTTGATGTTCATCTTCCCTATAACCCTCATTTTATAAATCTCAAATGAGGTCACCCCTCAACCTCCTGTGCTCCAGTGAAAAGACTCTCAGCCTCTCCTTATAACTCAAACCCTCCAGTCTTGGTAATATCCTGGTAAATCTTTACTGAACCTATACAAGTGGCCTCACCAACATCCTGTACAACTTCAACGTGATGTCCTAGCTCCTTTATTCAATGGGGTGTGAACAAATGGTAAGTGTGCTGAATGCCTTCTGAAGCACCCTTCCAACCAGTGATGCAACTTTCAATGAAGTATGTACCTGAACCCCCCCCCACCCCCATATCCCTCTGTATAAGCCCTACCCTTCCTTATTTTAGGAAAATGCAATCCCTCACTTTTATCTATACCCCTCTCATACACACACTCTCTCTCTCAGACATACACCGCCCCCAACACACTTCCCCTCTCACAGGCTTCCCCTCCATCATACATGCACTCTCTCATACACACACACATATAACGATGGGGTGAATTTGAATTTGCAGATATATTCAATTTAGCAGAAAAAGCGCACAACATGCAGGTAGTCAATCCATGTAATATTTTATAAATTCCAAGTTTGGAAAAAGAACCAGTCCGATTTAAGATTGGGATACTGACACAACTTTCATGCATTGTCTGGGCTGAGATGTCACCAGTTTAAAAATAAAACCTTAAATGATCTCTAGAATATGACTTATTAGTAGCTCTGGGATGTACGCATTAATGAACTAAAACCTGCAACCCATTCTAAAAGATGAAAGACTTAACAGCAATGTACATTTGATAAATATATGAAATCAGTTGCATGACACTGAGACCTTTTACTATAAACTGTGTCTTCTGATCCTGCACCACAGCTTCCCGATGAAGTAGTGATTCCAAATTAACCTGTTGAATTATAACCCAGTGTTGTGATTTTTAAACTTTGTCCAACTTAGTCCAACACCAGCACCTCCACCACCTCGTTTCTAGTGAACACATCCCACACCTCGCCGTCCTCCAATAATCTGCCGATGAAACGATGCAGTGCCTGCACTCCTGAAAAATTTACAATTTCTAACAATATTAGCTAGTAATTCACTGCTTCATCTGATACACGACATTAGAAACTCAATGCAGGAGTCTGCAAGAAATGAGCAGCTTTAAAACAAAAACCGCTTGGAGCGCAAAGCTTTCGATGAGAGCCTGAGCCTGGCAGTATGTTCAGGTAACCTTTATTGTGACCCAAGTTTGTTACAGCTTCAGATCCCCCCCAGCAAAAAGGCAGAGAAAGAGTAGTTGATTTTGTTTTTAAACAGCTCAGGATCAAAGCGCATACACTCCTGCCCCGTCCCACCCGCCACCTCACTTCCTTAACTATTGGTCAGTACAGAGTTGTCCCTTTGTAATTGGAGGAGAAAGTGAGGACTGCAGATGCTGGAGATCAGAGCTGAAAATGTGTTGCTGGAAAAGTGCAGCAGGAATCCTTTGGAATTGGATCCTTCGTACAACCATAACCCATAGGAAATACTGCCTCACTCAGCAATTTGAACCCATTTCATGTCTCCAAGTAAGCTTCTCTCCGTGCATTTGCCTGTTCTGGGGCAGTGTAAAGTCAACCACACTGCTGCGTGTCTGGAGTCACACGTAGGCCAGACTGGGTAAAGGATGCAGTTGGGATGACTGAGTGATTCTTTTTCCCCCAACGGCAGTTTCCTTCACGAAAAAGGATGTTAGTGAATCGGATGGGGGTTTTCTCCCAACACCACACCTCCCTCCATCCCCTGAAAATGGTTTCAACGATAGATTCCGAACTCCAGATTTCTGACCGTATTCCAATTCCGCCATCTGCCACAGCGGGATTCAAACCCGGGAGTCCCCTAAACTGGGTTGACAGTCCAGTTGATTATGGCACTGAGCCGTCGCTCCTTCAATTCCCCTGCAGTGGCACGTGAACTCGCTGGTGCTTCCACAGGTGGGAGGACTGGGTAAAGCCCTTCCCGCACTCGGGGCAGCTGAAGGGCCTCTTCTCCCGTGTGGACCTGCTGGTGGGGCCAGCAGAGGGGATGAAGTGCTGAAGGTCTTCCTGCACCTGAGGTAGGAGAATGGCCTCTCCCTGGTGTGACTGCGCCAATGAGTCTCCAGGGCAGATGGAACACGGAAGCCTTTCCCGCAGTCGACATACTTCCATCTTTTCTCCACGGGGTGGGATTCCTCTGGTTTTTCCATGGCTGAAGCTTCTGCTGCACACGAACACGTATAGAGCCCCTCCACGCCGTGAATTCCTCTGTCCAGGCCGTATAACTGTTTCAGGCTCCACACACAGTGCACTGCAACAGTAGGGTCTTCATTCAGTCCCACTGATGCTGAAAACAGTCAGACTGGAACCAAAAAGCTTTGCTACTTTTCACAGAATCATAGTCCAAAATCCTTGCTGTCCCAATGGATTGAGTGACAGTCAGACGTCAAAGTGAGGACTGCAGACATTGGAGAGTCAGTGTTGAAATGTGCAATGCTGAAAAAACACAGCAGGTCAGGCAGCATCCGAGGAGCAGGAGAGTCGACATTTCAGTCCTCAGCCCTTCATCTGTTAATCTTGAAACTTCTGTCTTCAGATCTTCAAATACTCTGTAAAAAGAGATTACAAAAGTCAACCCTTTCAGACCAGGGTAGAAAAGAAAAGACAAAGTAAAAACAGAAAAGAGATCTACTCCACCTCCTTTATCCTTCCATCCCTCCTCAGCCGAGTAATTAAGACACATATCTGAGTTTTCAGAGTCTGCTCCCTCCCTCAATTCACTCCAGTTGCATCAAGTGAACAGACATCGCCCCACCCTTCCCCCTCTCTCTCCCTCCCAGGATGAAGAGTTGCCCAGAGGGAGCAACCTTCACTCCGAAATTCACAGGGCCATTGTGACGCCAACAAGGGGTGGGCAAGAGGGGGAAGGAGCATGAGGCGGGGCAAGGCCAGCAGCAAGCCCTCGCAACATGCCTGCTTTGCCTTGCACAGTTTGCAAAAGTCCGTTCCTCTTCAGAGAATCCCCACAGTATGGAAGCAGGCCACTCGGCCCAAAAACTCCACACCGACCAAACCAATGTCCAGTAAACCGCAACCTGACCTCCTAACTCCTGTACTCAATACTCTGACCAATAAAGGAAAGCTTTTCCAAATGCTTCCTATTGACCTGTGACTGCATTTTCAAGGAGCTATGAACCTGCACTCCAAGACCTCTTTGTTCAGCAACACTCCCTGCGACCTTACAATTAAGTGTACAAGTCCTGCTAAGATTTGCTTTCCCAAAATGCAGCACCTCACATTTATCTAAATTAAACTCCATTTGCCGCTTCTCAGCCCATTGGCCCATCTGATCAAGATCCCATTGTAATCTGAGGTAACCTCCTTCGCTGTCCACTACATCTCCAATTTTGGTGTCATCAGCAAACTTACTAACTATACCACTTATGCTCACATCCAAATCATTTATATAAATGACAAAAAGTAGTGGGCCCATTATCTATTGTCAAAGTGGAATTTACAAAATATTACATGTATTGACTGCCTGCAGATTGTGCAGTCTTTGAGCAAAGTAGAATGTATTTGCAAACGTCATGCTGCAAATACAAACTCACCCCCGTGGATGATCTATCTCATGTGTGCATGAGATGGAGAAAAAGTCTATTTCTGTGCTCTATGCCTATTTGATAACAGATGCTTTATTTCTGTTGGTGTAAATGTTATTGGAAATCATAGCTGGGTACTAATAGATGTAAGGGTGACAGAATTCCTCAAGTAGGGCAGTGTAAGATTCCTGGGAGACCCCTGTTTCTGGTTTACTTCTTTAAGAGCTGAGAACAGATCGACATCTTAGTCTGTGGGAACAGGGCGATCAACAGAGGACAGAGAAATCAGGGCCTGAAACCCAAGCTGACACCAGACCACCCTGTGATCAGTGCTTTGATTAGCAGTGCCAACCCTCTACCTTTAACTTTACCTTGCTTCCCATTTAACTAATGTCTCTCTGTTCAGGATCTAATCCTTGTCATCCTGAAGCCATGCCTCTGTCAGGAGTCTCAGATCATAATTATTCTCTTCAATTTGTGCAGTCAATTTTGTTACAATGCAGCACACATTCAGACACACAATTTTTAGTTTAAATTTTTGTGATCTTTAGAATCTAGTTTTGATTGCTGGTATATTTACTCTCCTTGTCCCTTTCTATGTTCTCTGATGTTCATTTTCCACATCACTACATTACTCACCGGCCTTGATTTGGATTGGCCGTGCTAAATTGCCCACAGTGTCCAGGGATGTGTGGGTTAGGTGGGTAAAATTCCGTAGATTGACTACTCTCCGGGAAAAACAGTTCTTCCTCATCACTATCCTAAACTTACTCCCCCTCACCTTGAGGCCTTGTCTCATTCACTAGCAGAAATGATTGGATAGGGTATGGCTTCATCCCCACAGTGCAATGAATTTCCACTGTGCACCAAAATCTCAGATGTACTCCCTTACTCAGTTGCTGTCTCATAAACGAAAGACTTCATTATAACCTCTTTTGCTCCCAGTATTTTGATTTGAGTATTACAGCACAGAAAAAGACCCTTCAGCCCAGCTCGTCAGTGTCGACCAGATATCCTAAACTAATCTTGTCTCAATTGTCTACACATGGCCCATATCCCTCCATACTTTTCCTATTCATTTACACATCAAGATGGGTTTTAAACGTTGCACTTGTTCCAGCCTCCACCACTTCTTCTGACAGTTCTATAAATGTACCACTCTGTGTGAAAAGGTTGCCCCTCATGTCCCTTTCCCCACTCACCTAAAAGCTATGCATTTTAGTTCTGGACTCTCCTATCCTGGTGAAAAAACCTTGGGTATTGACTCACTGACCCTTATAAAGGTTAACCTTCAGCATCCGATGTACAGAAAGTGAGACCTGCAGATGCTGGAATCAGAGTCTAAGAGTGTGGTGCTAGAAAAGCACGGCAGGACAGGCAGCATCTGAGGAGCGGGAGAGTTGACATTTCAGGCATGAGCCCTTCATCAGGAATGATGTGTGGATGGACAAAGGGGCCTCAGCGTCCTTCTACACCAGTCACTGCCAGTTGTCAGACAGGTGCGGCAAGCAATCAGTAAGGCAAGTGATATATTAGAAGTGGGGATGTCCTCCTGCAGTTAGGGGGGTCATTGAATATATTCAAGGCTGAGTTCATCTGATTTTTGAACATCAAAGTGTAGATTTTTATGTTGTGTACATGAGGTGGCTTTGTTTGAGTGGTTTACGTGTTGGATGCAAGTATAGTAACAACGTTTAAAGTGGAAGGCAAGAAAATGATTTTCAGACCACAACAGAACAGTTACAGTCAGATAGCACACAAACTGACCCTTCAGTCGAAGTATTCCGTGCTATGTTCTCAACCTAAACTAGTGCCACTTGCTGGTGTTTGCCCCATATCCCTCCGCACCTTCCCTATTCATGTACTTAGCCAAATGTCTTTTAAAGGTTGCATCGAAACGTGCATCGACGACTTCCTCGGGACATTCATTCCATACATGAACCACTTTCTGTTTATGAAAACCTTTTCCTGATTCTGTCTCCTCCGTGGATTAATTTCCTTTTCTGTTCGGTTGCTGCAAGTCAAAAATTGAAGCCCAGCATGAAAAAAATGAAAAAGGAGTTGATAAAGAGAGTGGCGTACCGACGGAGTAAGGAGGTTGCAGCCTGGAGCAAACTCGATCTTCATTCAGGGAGAGCAGCAGCAGCTTCCGAAGCTAGTGTTCCAACTTCTGCATTCAGACCACAGGAAGGCTCTGATTGGCAGGAGGACAGTCCGCTTCCGGTCCTCCAGGGCTTCTGAGTGGCCCACCAAAAGGAAGTCGCGAAGCGTGTGTTGTGTGCAGCGAGGAGCATGAGCATTATTATCTCTGGCAACGCTGCTGTCACTGATGGTATTTGGACATTTTAGAATTTAAGTAAAAAAGGGCAGATTCACTATTTCCCCCCCTGTGATATTTACCTTTCCTGCACCACCCATGATTTTATAAATCGAAATAAAGTAACCTGTCAACCTGTGGTCGTTAATAGGGCGACCAAAAGTGTACTCAGCACTCTAACAGTGGTCTCACCAATATCCTGTACAACCTCAACATGATGTCCCAACTCCTACACTGAACGGTGCGAACAATGAAGGCAAGTGTGCTGAACGTCACTTTCACCACCCTGTCTCCCAATTATGCAACTTTCAAAGAACTATGTACCCGGTTTGGCGTTGCCGGTGTTGGACTGGGGTGTGCAAAGTTAAAATTCACACAACACCAGGTGATACTCCAACAGGCTCATTTGCAAGCATTAGCTTTCGGAGCGCTGCTCCTTCATCGGGTGGTTCTATCTGATGATCCTGTTCCACAAACATACCAAGCAGCGCTCCGAAAGCTCGTGCTTCCAAATAAACCAGTTGGACTATAACCTGGTGTTCTGAGATTTTTAACTTTATCCACCCCAGTCCAACACCGGCAGCTCCACATCGTTTCCAGTGGACACAGCCCACACCTCCCAGTGCTACCAGGAAACTGTATAATGACAATGGGATGATGCAGTACCTGCACTCCTGAAAAATTTACAATTTCTAACAATACTGGCTACTCAGTGACTGCTGGAACCAATACACAACATTGGAAACATCGTCCAGGAAGCTGTCAGAAATGAGCGCAGCAGGTCAGGCAGCATCCAAGGAGCAGGAAAATCAACCTTGCCCGAAATGTCGATTTTCCTGCTCCTCGGACGCTGCCTGACCTGCTGTGCTTTACCAGCGCCACTCTCATCTTGATTCTGATCTCCAGCATCAGCAGTTGTCACTTTCACCTGAAAGAAATGAGCAGTTTTAAAACAAAAACCTGTTGCAGTTCAAAGCTCTCAATGAGAGTCTGAGCTCAGCGTGAAGTTCAGATAATCTTTATTATGACCCAACTTTGTTACAGCTTCAGAATCTCCCAGCAGAAAGGCATAGAAAAAGTAGCATTTTTTTAAAAAACAGCTCAAGGTCAAAGTGCACACATCCCCTGCAACTCCTCACTTTCTTCATTATTGGTCACCACCAAGTTGTCCCTTTGTAATTGTTTCCTTGGTACAGCCTTAACCCGGGGGAAGTATTGCCTCACTCAGCAATTTCAACCCGTATCCTGTATCCAAGTTCGTTGGATGGGCAGTGTAGAGTCAACCACACTGCTGTGGGTCTGGAGTCACGTGTAGGCCAGATCGGGTAAAGGATGCAGCTGGGACGACTGAGTGACTCTTCTCCCACGATGACAGTTTCCTTCCCTAAAAAAAGAACTGAGTGAATCAGATGGAAGTTTTCTTCCACCCCCATCCCACCAAAAATAGTTTCATTGTTAGATTCTGAACTCCAGATTTATGACCAAATTCTGATTGCACCATCTGTCGCGGTGGGAATCGAACCCAGAATCCCCAGAAGTGGGTTGATAGTCCAGTCGATAATGGCACTTGGCTGTCATTCCTTCAATCCCCCTGCGAAGACACGTGAACCCGCTGGTTGCTCTGCAGGTGGGAGGAGCGGGTGAAGGCCTTCCCGCAATCGGTGCAGCTGAAGGGCCTCTCCCCTGTGTGGATCCGCCGGTGCCTCAGCAGGTCAGAGGAATTGCTGAAGGCCTTCCCGCACTCGTGGCATCGGAATGGCCTCTCCCCCGTGTGGAGCTGCCGGTGCCTCAGCAGGCTAGTGTAATTCCTGAAGGCCTTCCCGCACTCGGTGCAGCTGAAGGGCCTCTCCCCGGTGTGGACACGCTGGTGGCTCCGCAGGTGGGAGGAGCAAGTGAAGCCCTTCCCGCACTGAGAGCAGGTGAACGGCCTCTCTCCCGTGTGGACCCGCTGGTGCCTCAGCATGTGGTAGGAGCAGATGAAGCCCTTCCCGCACTGAGAGCAGGTGAACGGCCTCTCCCCCGTGTGGACCCGCTGGTGCCTCACCAAGTGGGAGGAATTGCTGAAGGCCTTCCCGCACTCAGGGCAGCTGAAGGGCCTCTCCCCCGTGTGGACGCGCTGGTGGATCTGGAGGTTAGTGGAATCGCTGAAGCCCTTCCCGCAGACAGGGCAGGGGAACGGCCACTCCCCAGTGTGGCTGAGCCGATGAATCTCCAGGGCAGACGGGAAACGGAAGCCTTTTCCGCAGTCGCCACATTTCCATGGTTTCTCCTCGGGGCGGGATACCTCTGGTTTCTCCATGGCCGAAGCTTCAGCTGCACACTAACATGTGCGGAGGCTCTCCCCACCGTGAATTCCTCTTCCCAGACCGTATAACTGCTTCAGGCTACACACTCAGTGCACTGCAATGGTAGGGTCTCTCATCCAGTCCCACTGATGCTGAAAACGTACTGACACAGGAACCAAAAAACTTTGCTCCTTCTCATAGAATCATACTTGAAAATTGTTGTGGTCCCGATGGACTGAGTGACTGTCAGACATTGACGTCAAAGTGAGGACTGCAGACGCTGGTGAGTGAGATTCGAAAAGTGTGGCGCTGGAAAAGTACAGCAGGTCAAGCAGCATCTGAGGAGCAGGAGAGTTTCAGGCATAAGCCCTTCATCTGTTCATTTTGAAACTTCCGTCATCAGATCTTCAAATACTCTGTAAAAAGAGATTACAAAAGCCATCACTGTCAGTGCAGGGTAGAAATTCTGAACAAGGAATTCTACTTTCTGTGGAATATTCTTTTCTTTTGTTATTCCACAAAATTGAAAGCACAATCCCACTCTCTTTCCACCCCACCCCCCTCCCCCCCACCTGTTCTCACTCCGCTCTAACTAATTCCCCTGAAGGTGCTGATTCTTACAGGGGCAGAAAAGCAAAAACGTCAAGACTGACATCTCTCTGCATTTTGGATAACTCCACAACACTGGGATACAGTTGACAGTGAGCAGGTCTGATTCTGGGAAGCAAATACAAGTGTGTCAATTCATGGGATAACCTGCAAAGCAGCTATTTGTGGAACAAAATGGTAAATGTCCCCAGGAAGGTGGGAGCAAATTGAGACATCAAGGCATTAACACCGACACACCTCAGTGAAACTCTTCTGTTCCCAGTCAGAGCAAAACATCTTTGAAAGTTGCTCTGAAAGTCCAGTCTTCACAACCACACTTCTGCTTTCACCGAAGACAATCAGTCATACAGCACAGAAACAGGCCTTTTGGCCCAACTTGTCTGAGCTGACCAGGTATCGTAAATTAATCTAGTCATATTTGCCAAGACTTGGCCCCAATATGGACTGGCACCTGGACTAAATTGGGTTGGCTATCTGTTCGGCAAGAACAAGTTAGACTGAAGGGTCTGTTTCATGCTGTACATCTCTATGACTCCAGTCGCATGTACCGTCACTTGGCCCCGATCCACTGAACCCTTCGTATTCATACGCCTATCCACATGCTTTTTAACTGTTGAAGTTGTACTAGACCCCACCACCTCCTCTGGCAGCTCATTCCATAGCTGCGCCACCCTCTCCATAAAAAGAAATTTGCCCCTGAAATCTCTTTTACATCCCCCCATGCCTCCCCCCACTCCACCGCCCTCACCTGAAACCTATTACCCTCTCATTCTGGACTTCCCCCATCCAAAGGA
This sequence comes from Chiloscyllium punctatum, assembly GCF_047496795.1. Taxonomy (NCBI): domain Eukaryota; kingdom Metazoa; phylum Chordata; class Chondrichthyes; order Orectolobiformes; family Hemiscylliidae; genus Chiloscyllium; species Chiloscyllium punctatum. The sequence continues at coordinate 55,607,470 of NC_092774.1, read as the reverse complement.
AAAGACCTTGAGTATTGACCCTATCCATACCCCTCAGGATTCTATAAAAAGTCCGTAATGTCACCCTTCAGACTCTGGGGAAAACAGCCCCACCCCATCCTTCCGTCTCTCCTGGCTCAAGTAATTAAGAGTTTGCAGAGTCTGCTCCCTCACTGGATTCACTCCAGCTGCTACAAGTGAACAGATTCCCCCCCATCCTCTCCTTCCCAAGATGAACAGTTGTCCAGAGGGAGGGAGTTTCACTCTGAAACTGACAGGGCCACTTCCGCATTGTGATGCCCTGCAGTTTGCAGGAATTCCTTCCCTTCAGAGAATCCCAAGTGTGGAAGCAGGCCACTCGGCCCAACGAGTCCACACCCACCCTCCAAAGGGTAACTCACCCTCAACCATTGCTCAATATTAATCCTCCTGACTAATACACCTAACCTACACATCCCTGGGCACTATGGGTAATTTAGAACTGCCAGTCCACCCTAACCTGCACATCCCTATGCACTATAGATAATTTAGTATAGGAAATCACCCCTAAAATGGATAAAGTTAACAATCACACAACACCAGTTTGTAGACCAACAGGTTTGTTTGGAAGCACTAGCATTTGGAGCGCTGCTCCTTCATTAGGTGGTTGTGGAGAATAAGGTCATAAGACATAGAATTTATGGAAAAACACAACAGTGTCCTGCCACTGAAATGACCTGTTAAACAAACCTGGATTGTGAAGTCTTTCATCTTTTCGAATGGGTTGCAGGTATTATTAACATGCAAATCCCAGAACTACCTGTAAGGCACCTTCTCAAGAGAACTTAAAGTTTTATAACAAAAAGTGACATTTTAGCCCAGCTCTGCAAATATAATTCTGCAAACATACACAAACAAGTCCACGGGAGTGAATGTATGTGTGTGCACGCGCATGAGAGAGAGAAAACGTCTATTTCCATCCTGTATGTCTCTGTCTATTTGAGACTATATGCCTTCTGTTGGGGTAAGCATTGTTGTAAATCATAGCTGGGTACTAATAGTTAGATATAAGGGGAAAGAGAATTCCTCAAGTAGGGCAGTATCAGAATCCTGGGAGATCCCCATTTCTGGTTTACTTCCTAATGAACAAACATTAAACACAAGCACCTATTTATTTCAAATTTGGTTTCATTTTTCTTGTTTGATTCCCTGCTGTGACTACACTGTGCCTGGATGGTTGACAGGCTGGGAGATTGTGGGTTGGGGCTTGATTTACTGAATGTTTTATTGTTCCAGAAGGTGTAGAAGAGAACAGAGGACAGAGAAATCAGGACCTGAAATCTGAGCTGACACCAGACTACCCTGTGATCAGTGCTTTGATTAGCAGTGCCAACCCTCCACCTTTACCGAGCTTCCCATTTGAGGACACCCTCAATATTCAGGATCCAATCCTTGTCATCCTCAAGCCATGTCTCTGTAGGGAGTGTCAGATCGCAATTATTCTCTTCAATGTGTGTCGTCAATTCCTTCACTTTTGTCACAATGCAGCACACATTCAGACACACCATTTTTAATTTTTGTGATCTTTAGAATCCAGTTTTGATTGCTGGTACATTTACTCTCCTTGTCCCTTTCAATTGTTCTCTGATGTTCATTTTCCACATAACTACATTACTCACCAGTCTTGATTTGGATTGGCCATAATGTCCAGGGAGGTGCACGTTAGGTGGGTTAGCCATGGGAAATGCAGGGTTAGAGTTTCAGAGTAATAGAAGCAGGAGTAGGCCATTTGGCCCGCCCAGCCGCTCCGCCATTAATTAAGATTACAGCTGATCTATCCATTGTCTCTGGTCCTCCCCTCCCTGCATTGTCCCAACTAGCCTTAATTCCTTGGACAGAGAATTCCAAAGATTCACTACTCTCCAGGAAAAGCAGTTCCTCCTCATCCCTGTCTTAAATTTACTCCTCCTAATCTTGAGCCTGGTTTCAGTCACCAGCAGAAATGACTGGATAGGGTAAAGTTTCATCCCCACAGTGCAATGATATTCCACTTTCCACCAAAACCTCAGATGTACCCACTCACTCGGTTGCTGTCTCACAAATGCAAAATTTCATCGTAACTTCTTCTGCTCCCATTAAGGGCAAAACATCTTTGAAAGCTGTTCTGAAACTCTAGCCTTCACAATCACACTTCTGCTTTCACCAAAGAAGATTAGAGTCATGCAGCATGGAAACAGACCCTTTGGTCCAAGTTGTCCAGCCAAACAAATATCCTAAATCAACCTAATCCAATTTGCCTGCATGCGGCTCATACCCCTCAAAACCCTTCCTTTTCATGTACCCATCCAAATGCCTTTTAAAATTCCCCCTCACCTCAAACATATACTTTCTAGTCTTGGACTTTTCTACTTTGGCGAAAGTAACTTGGGTATTCACCCTATCCATTCCCCTTACGAAAGTCTATAAGGTCACCCCTCAGCCTCCAATGCTCTAGGGAAAATATCCCCAGCCATTTCAGCCTCTCCCCGTTACTCGAACCCTCCAACTCTGACAGCAGCCTTTTAAATCTTTTCCGACCCCTTTCAAAGTTTCACAACATATTTCCTAGAACAGGGAGACCAGAAATGAATGTAGTCTTCCAAACGTGGACTAACCAATGTCCTACACAGCTCCAACATGACCTCCAAATTCCTGTACTCTCTGCTCTGACCAATAAAGGAAAGCATACCAATGCCTCCTTCACTATCCTGTCTACCAGTGATTCAAGGAACTATGAACCTGCACTCCAAGGTCTCTTTGTTCTGCAACATCCCCTTAACTGTGTCAGTCCTGCCTGGATTGGATCAAAATGCAAACCACACATTTCTCTAAATTAAACTGCCACACCTTGGCCCATCAGCCCACCTGATCAATTCTCATTCATAGTGAACTCTCTTTCCTCTCTTATTCCCTTGAAGTTGAAAATCTCCACCCCAGACATTCTCAGTTTGCTCAACGTAATCTCTGCTGTACCTCATCCTAAAGGGTCTGGGCCATGCTGATTAACAGGCCCACACTCGGGGCATTCTAATTGAAACAAAGAATACTGAACAGCCTGGACAGAGTGGAAGTTGGGAAGGTGTTTCCATTGGTTGGAGAGACTAGAATCAGTGGGCACAGCCTTAGAGTAAAGGAAAGACCTTTCAGAATGGAGGTAAGGAGAAACGTCTTCAGCCAGAGAGTGGTGAATCTATGGAATTCACTGCCACAGAAGGCTGTGGAGGCCAGGTCATTGAGGATATTTAATACTGAGATAGAGATGTTCTTGAGTATCAAGCCAACGGAGGGTTACAGAGACAAAGTGGGCAAATGTAGCTGAGGAACCTATCAGCCATGATTGAATGGCAGAGCAGACCTTGAATGGTCCAATTTCTGCTCCGCTGTCTTATGTTCTCTTGCTGTCCTGGACACAGTGTGAGAGAATTGGAAGCAGGAATAGGCCATTTGGTCTTTCAAGCCAGCACCAACATTCAACAGATTATCAGCAGATTCACAACCATCGAGATGAATAGGTTGGGACTTGTTCACTGGATCACAGGAGGTTTGGAGGTGACCTGACAGGTTTATAAAATCACAAGGGACAGAGATGAGGTGACCGCTGGGTATCCTTTCCCTAAGGTGGGGGTATGAAGATTAGGCAGCAAATTTGAAGGTGAGAGGAGAAAGACTTTAAAAAGGCAGGAGGGGCACCTTTTTGTTTTAAACATTACGAGTGGTTTGTGTGTGGAATGAATGTCCAGACACGGTGGTGGATGCAGGTACAGTAACAACGTTTAAAAGGCATTTGGATAAGTACATCCATAGGAAATGTTCAGAGGGATATGGGCCAAACACAGGCAGGTGGGACTAGTTTAGTTTGTGAATATATTCAGCATGGATTAGTTGGACTGAAGGGTCTGTTTCTATGCTGTATAACTTTACAACAGTTCTGTATTGGTCTTAAAACCATTTTCTTGCCTTCCCCCAGAAACATCCACTTCTTTGTTGTTCAAAAATCACATGAACTCAGCCTTGAATATTTTCAATGACCCCCTAACTGCAGGAAGATATCCCCACTTCTGAACTCAACTGGCGCTGATTGGTGTAGAAGGATGCTGAGGCCCCTTTGCACATCCACACATCATTCCTGATGAAGTGCTCGGGACTGAAATGTCGAGTCTCCTGGTCCTTGTGTACTGCCTTTTTCCAGCACCACACTTTGACTCTAATCTTCAGCATCTGTAGTTCTCACTTTCTCCACATCCCAATATATCACCATTTAAACAATACATCTCCTTTCTGCTTTTTGTTTCACAGCAATGGCTATAACTTCACATTGAGATACTGCATTTGCCACGTGTTTGTAAATTGTGGTCTTCTCTACATCGGGGAGACCGAGCGTAAACTTTGGAAACAGTTCACCGAGCGTCACAGCCAGGTCTGCAGAGGCTGTCCGGACCTCCCGTTTTAATTCCCCTTCCCAGTCCCTTCCTGACAAGAACATCTTAGGCTTCCTCTATTACCACAACGAACCAAACTGCAAATTGGGGGAACAACATCCCATCTTCCCCCCCGGGCAGCCTACAGCCTGCAGGACTCAACATTGAGTTCTCCAATTTCAAATAACCTGCCTTTACACCCCCGACTCCCTTCTCAGACCCATGCCCCTCATTTCCACTCCTTCCTGCCACCAACCTGATTTGTTCCCCCAATTGACTAATCAGGCCATACCCTCTCCCTCTCTTCACCTATCCCCACTTTAGCCCCAGCCCCTGCCCCTGCCCCAGCACCCACCCCCAGTCCTGAAGAAGGCTTGCACCTGAAACATCGACTTTTCCACTTCCTGATGCTGCCTTGTTTGCTGTGCCCTTCCAGCCTCCTGTCTGTCTATGTTGCCAATTGAGACACAGACCTGGACCACGTTTCCATAGTCTGTCCCCTCCCTGGGATCACTTCGTTTCCTTTCAGTTGATGCAAGTCAACAATTGAACTCCGGAAAGAAATAGAAATGCCAAAGGGGGCGAGAAAAGAGAGTGCCGTACTCACAGATCTTACACAGAGGAAGGAATTTGCAGTCTGGGTGAAGTTCAATGTTGATTCAGAAAGAGAGGTGCAGGAGTAGCAGCTTCAGAAACTCGTGGTCCAACTTCCGCATTCAGACAATACAGTGGCTCTGATTGGCAGGAGGACCAATTTCGTTCTGGTCCTCCAGGGTTCCCCATTGGGCCATCAAAGGAAGGTCGCGCGCCATTTTTTGCGGAAAGCGATGAGCGTGCCCTAAATTTTGCTGATGGTGGGCATGCGCACTGTAGTGCTGACACTGGAAAACATGCGTACTATGTTCACTGGGGATGCTGGTGTTCCTGTCAGATTTTAAGAGTCCAAATGCCAATAGGAAAAAAGGGGTATAGGCACAATTTATTTTTCGCTGTGATTCGACATTGTATTGCTTTTACATTCTGTCTGGCTACTCAACTTTTCTATGTCTTTTCCCCAGGTTGTGGGGCGAGACCAGAACTGGAGTACATGGGTTTCGGGTGAGAGGGGAAAGATTTCTGAGGGGCAACCTGTTTGCACAGAGGGTGGTGCGTGTATGGAATGAGCTGTCAGAGGAAGTGGTGGAGGCTGGTATAATGATAATATTTAAAATGCATCTGGATGGAGATATGAATAGGACAGATTCAGAGGGATAAGGGGCAAAATACTGGAAAATTGGTCATTAGATTAATTTAGGATATCTGGTTGGTATAGACCGAAGGGTATGTTTCTGTGCTCTGTGACGCTATTTCGAGATAGTTGGAACCAACTTCACAAGACTAGGACTAGGCCATCCGCCCCTTCCAGCCTGTCCTGAGCTGTGGCCTGACTGTGCTTATTTCAGTGAAAGTTTCAGAAAGATTTCAGCAGTTCTTTTAAAAACTTGAACATGCTTTCTGACTTTAACAATATTTCTGAATATATCATTTTAGGTATTCTCAATTTTGAAGATCAGCCATTTCTCACCCCTCCCGACTCCCAAGCAGAGTCATCACCATCTATTTTTTCTCTCTCTGTCCTTTGAAGGGCTTGATACAGCGGTCAAAGCTAGTTCGAGGCTCAAAAAAGGACGGGTGTGGTGGGGGCTGGGGAGAAAAGAGACCGAATGGATGGGGGACAGAGAGAGAGAAAATGGACGGGGGCAGAGGGTGGGGGTAGAGAGACTAGGGGGTACAGAGAGAGAGAATAAGTGGGGTTGATAGACTGGGCGGGGGCAAGAAAGTGGGCGTGGTGAAGAAGTGGGAGATGGCACAGGGCAGGGTGACACTATGCATACGGATACACGAGATGGCCACTGAGCAATCAGTTGGCCAACTTGACACACGAGATGGCCGCTGGATCACAATACGGAGAGAAACCGCAGAGCTGATACAGACACTGCTTGGGGCCACCAGAATACCAGCACAATGGACTCAGAACCCAGTTAATTAGTTTAAGGCGGGTGGGGGAGACAATACTCATGAGTAATTAACACTGCCCGCCGAAGTGTCTGGGTCCAGCCAACACCTCTTATAGAAGTGCTAACAGCTTGATACAGACTCAATACCAAATGCTAATAGCCAGGGCTGCAGGAATCCCCCTTCTCAGGAAGAGCAATTAGCGCCCATTACTACAACAATGGATTTCCATGCAGACATTGAAATGGACAATGTCTGCACTGAAACTGACAATGGCTGTGCGGAAATTAACAAAGGCTGTGCTGGAACTGACAAAGACTGTATCGACACTATCAACAATTCTACAATGATTACCAGAAACAAATCATGTTACAAAGACAATAATCTCATTCCTGACCGATTGTATCACAAGATGTATAAAAGTTTCTTGACGTGTGCTCCGGGTCGAGAGAAGACTCGCAGCTGACACTGTGCTGTTGGTGTCTTTCTCTCCCCGGAGCCCCGGTATTTCCTTGTGCAATAAACTCTATCATTGAACCTCAATTCTGACTCCGAGCCTGGTGTTTTTCCCCACAACAGGGGAGAGAGAATGATGCAGGGAGTGGCAGATGGTGGGGGGAGTGAGAGAGAGAGAATGGATAGAGAGGAGATGGTGGAGGCCTGGAAGAATAGAAATGGGACAGAGGGTGTGGTAAGAGAGAATAGATGGGGGCAGACGGACAGGACAGCAACAGGGTGAGGAATGAAATGACAGGGGTGCAGAGGGTTGCATGAGAGAGAATGGACAGGTTGTTTGAAGTATAGAGGGAGAATGGACAAGAAGCTGGGGATGGAGAGAGAATGGTCAAGGGGTGCTGTTGTTGGCGGGGGGATTGGACAGTGGGAGCTGTGGGTGGTGGGGAGAATGGATGTGGGCACTGCGTGTGGCCAAGATCAACAAGGTTAATGACAGTCAACACTTATTAAATTGTTTCTGGAACAGAAAAACTTGCACTGGAGACTCCCAGAAGAGAGGTGTCTCATATGTATTCCTTCAATTAGTTTTGAAATATTGTTGTGTATCTGAATTGTTCAGGGATACTTGGCACATAGCGAGATGGCTGTGGTTGTTGGAGGTCAGTCATCACAGTTCCAGAATGTCTCTTCAGGAATTCATAGGGTAGTGTCTTAGGCTCAACCATCTTCATCAATGACCATCCTCCATCATAAGGTCAGAGGTGGAAATATTTGCCAATAATTGCACAATGTTCAGCACGATTCACAACTCCTCATAAACTGAAGCAGTTCAGTTTGAAATGCAACAAGATCTTAACAATATCCAATGGGCTGATGAGTGACAAGTAACATGTTTGCCATGCCAATGCCAAACAATGACTCATCCCCAAAAGAGATAATCTGCCCACTGCCCCATGATATTCAACAGTGTTACTGTCACTAAACACCCCACTGTCCATTGACCAGAAACTCACTGAGGACGAACGATCAGTCCTCAGCAAAGGACTCACCTTCATCCCCCTCCATCCCCGCATCAATGAATTTAATACATGCCGTGATGTCAAATACTTCTTCCGCCGCCTCTGCCTCCGAGCTTATTTTCACAATCAGGACTCCCTTCCACCTTCCGAGGACCCCTTCGCCCACCTCGAACACACATGCATCCACCTGGACACCTCGCACTGGCCTATTACCCGCTTTCGACCTCTTCATTTCCAACTGCCGCCGGGACATTAACCGCCTTAACCTGTCTACCCCCCTCCCCTCCTCCAACCTCTCACCCTCACAACACGCAGCCCTCCAATCCCTCTGCTCCAATCCCAACCTCACCATCAAGCCAGCAGATAAAGGGGGCGCAGTGGTAGTGTGGCGCACTGACCTCTACACCGCTGAAGCCAAACGCCAACTCGAGGACACCTCTTCCTACCACCCCCTCGACCATGACCCCACCCCCATCACCAAACCATCATCTCCCAGACGACACAGAACCTCATCACCTCAGGAAATCTCCCACCCACAGCTTCCAACCTTATAGCCTGGCAACCCTGCACTGCCTGGTTCTACCTCCTTCCCAAGATCCACAAGCCTGACCACCCTGGCCGAACCATCGTCTCAGCATGCTCCTGCCCCACTGAACTCATTTCTACCTATCTCAACACTGTCCTATCCCCCATTCCAGGAATTCCCCACATATGTTTGAGACACCACCCACGCCCTCCACCTCCTCCAAGACTTCTGTTTCCCCGGCCCCCAATGCCTCATCTTCACCATGGATATCCAATCCCTCTACACCTTCATCCGCTATGACCAGGGGCTCCAAGCCCTCCGTTTCTTCTTCTCTGAATCTCCCCAACAGTACCCTTCCACCGACACTCTCATTCGTTCGGCTGAACTGGTCCTCACCCTTAACAATTTCTCCTTCGAATCCTCCCACTTCCTCCAGACCAAAGGGGTAGCCATGGGCACCCATATGGGCCCCAGCTATGCCTGTCTGTTTGTGGCCATGGAGAACAGTCGATTTTCCATAATTACACCGGCACCACTCCCCACCTCTTCCTCCGCTACATTGATGACTGCATTGGCGCCACCTCGTGCTCTCGTGAGGAGGTTGAGCAATTTATCAACTTCACCAACACAGTCCACCCTGACCTTAAATTTACCTGGACCATCTCTGACACTCCCTCCCCTTCCTAAACCTCTCCATCTCCATTATTGACGACCGACTTGATACCAACATTATTTACAAACCCACCGACTCCCACAGCTACCTGGACTACACCTCTTCCCATCTTACATCCTGCAAAAATGCCATCCTGTATTCCCAGCTCCTCCGCCTCTGCCGTATCTGCTCCCAGGAGGACCAGATCTACCACAGAACACACCAGATGGCCTCCTTCTTTACAGACCGTAATTTCCCTTCCCACGTGGTTAAAGATGCCCTCCAACGCATCTCGTCCACATCCTGCACCTCCACCCTCAGACCCCACCCCTCCAACTGTAACAAGGACAGAACGCCCCTGGTGATCAGCTTCCACCCTACCAACCTTCGCATTAACCAAATCATCCGCTGACATTTCCGCCACCTCCAAACAGACCCCACCATCAGGGATATATTTCCCTCCCCACCCCTTTCCACCTTCCACAAAGACCGTTCCCTTCATGACTACCTGGTCAGGTCCATGCCCTCCTTCAACCCACACTCTCATCCTGGCACCTTCCCCTGCCACCGCAGGAATTGCAAAACCTGTGCCCACACCTCCTCCCTCACCTCCATCCAAGACCCTAAAGGAGCCTTCCACATTCATCAAAGTTTTACCTGCACATCCACCAATATCATTTATTGTATCTATTGCTCCCGATGCGGTCTCCTCTACATTGGGGAGACTGGACAGCTCCTAGCAGAGCAATTTAGGGAACATCTCCAGGACACCCGCACCAATCAACCATACCGCTCTGTGGCCCAACATTTCAACTCTCCCTCCCACTCTGCTGAGGACATGGAGGTCCTGGGCCTCCTTCACCACCGCTCCTTCACCACCAGCGCCTGGAGGAAGAATGCCTCATAACACTTCAATCTCAGGGCATCAATGTGGACTTCAACAGTTTCCTCATTTCCCCTTCCCCACCTCACCCCAGTTCCAAACTTCCAGCTCAGCACTGTCCCCATGACTTTGTCCTAACTGTCTACCTTCTTTTCCACCTATCCACTCCCGACCTATCACCTTCATCCCCTCCCCCACTCACCTATTGTACTCGATACTACTTTCTCCCCACCCACACCCTCCTCTCACTTATCTTCAGGCTCTCTGCCTGTATTCCTGATGAAGGACTTTTGCCCAAAACATCGATTTTACGACTCCTCAGATGCTACCTGAACTGCTGTGCTCTTCCAGCACCACTAATCCAGAATCTGGTTTTCAGCATCTGCAGTCATTGTTTTTACCCAGAAACTCAACTAGCCTAATCACAGACACAATGGCAACAAGAGAAGGCAACAGGTCAGGAATACTGTGACTCCCCAAACCCTGTCCATCTTCTACAAGGCAAAGTCAGCAGTGTAATGGAATCCTCTCCCACCAGCTTGGATGGGTGCAGCTTCAACAACATTCAAAAAGCTTGATGCCATCCAGGACAAAGTCGCCTGCTTGATTGGCATCATCTCCACATACATCCACTTCCTCTGCCCCATTGTTCAAAAGCAGTAGTGTGTATGATCTACAAGACCCAACACGGAAATTCACCAAAGATCCTTAGAAAATGCCTTCCAAACCAACAACCACTTCTAACTAGAAGGACCAGAGCAACAGATACTTGGGAACACAACCTCTTGCAAGTACCCCTCCAAGCCACTCACCATCTTAACTTGGAAATATATTGTTGTTCCTTCAGTGTCCCTGGGTCTAAATCCTGGAATTTCCTCCCTAAGGACATTGTGATGGTCACTGCGGGTCACCATCACCTTCTCAAGGGGAACTAAATACTGGCAATCCAGCAATGCCCATTCACCATGAGTAACTTTTAATAAATGGTTGAAACGGAGGGTTGGAACCTGCAAATTGAAAAAAGTCAACGTTCAGGAGGAACAGACGTCGGGCTTTGATTTGGTCCTTACTTGAGGACAGATAAAGAGCGTTATACTGGAAAAAGAGAGTTAAACATCTGTGGTCTTTCACTCAGTGTATCAATCGAAAATCGATTAAAGATTAGCTCTTGACGCATTCGTCACCAACACATGAAAAAGGATGGTTAAAACGGCATATGGAACCCTTGATTTCATCTCTTTAATGGCTGATTTACTTCCCACAATCCCATGCGATCCAGATATCGCTCTATTTACCGTGAGCAGTATTCATGTTGCGCATGTGTGAGATCGAAATGGGGCCCCGCACCCCGCCGTTCTGATGGATGGGGAAACCAATTTTATGGAAACCCTGGAGGACTGGAAGGGGCCTGGTCCTCCTGCCAATCAGAACACCCCCCCCCCCTCCCCCACCAAATATCTTCTGACCATGAGATATCGTCGACCATGAGCTTCTGAAGCTGCTGTTGCTCCTCTCTCTCTCTGAATGAAGATTGAGCTTCAGTCCAGACTGCAACTTCCTTCCTCTGTTTAACATCTGGGAGTACCGCACTCTCTTTTCTCATCCTTGGGTTCAGCTGTTAGTTTGTAGGAGCTGAGGGAAAAAGAAAGTAAATCGAGAGAAAGGGGCAGACTCTGGAAAAGGTTGGTTTAGATCTGTGCCTGTTAATGTTTGACAGGCTTTGTTTCCTGAGCTTGATACATTCACTTGTCTGGCAAAAAAAGATGGCCTCTTGATCCATGTTGGGGATGGAAGTGGATTATGCTGTGGGTGACTTGCTCGTAGTAGTCCAATAAGTATTGGATAAGTAATCATGACTCACAAACCTTGAGTTATTGACTGTTTATTCGGGAGCTCACGGGGAGAGCCAAGTCGACCTAATAGTCACAAGTCACTCCGACGAGAAACAGAGAGTTATGTGATTATATAGGTTACAGTCATTTAACAATTAGTAAACTGTTAATTGCAGGAATTTGAGCAAACTAAGTCACTTTGCCCAGCGACGCAGTGTCTGGACAATCTTGGTTAGTAGCTGATAACTATACAATAGGTCCTTGCAAAGAGAAGAATATTCCCATGCAAGGAAATAATTAGGTAATAATTAGGAAATTATTAGGTAGCAGTACAGTTGCAAGGCTGAGTGTCTCTGTTGAGTCTGGGAATTAAGGGTAATTGGGACAATGCAGGGAGGAAGAGCTGGGACAATGGATAGATCAGCCATGCTCTTAATGAATGGCAGAGCAGGCTGGATGGGCAAAATGGCCTACTCCTGCTTCTATTACTCCGAAACTATAACCCTGCATTTCCCATGGCTCACCCACCAAACCTGCACGTCCCTGGACATTATGGCCAATCCAAATCAAGGCCGGTGAGTAATGTAGTGATGTGGAAAATGAACATCAGAGAACAAAGAAAGGGACAAGGAGAGTAAATATACCAGCAATCAAAACTGGATTATAAAGATCACAAAACCTGAAACGATACATGGTGAGTCTGAATGTGTGCTGCAATGTAACAAAAGTGAATGAATTAACTGCACACATTGAAATGAATAATTATGGTCTGAGACTCCTTACAGAGACATGGCTTCAGGATGGCAAGGATTGGATCCTGAATATTGAGGGGGGAGTCAGATGGGAAGCGAGGTAAAGGCAGAGGGTTGGCACTGCTAATCAAAGCACAGATCACACGGTAGTCTGGTGTCAGCTCGGATTTCAGGGCCTGATTTCTCTGTCCTCTGATCTCCCTGTTCCCACAGAGTAAGATGTCGGTCTGTCCTCAACCTTTCTGGACTTCTGTAGAAGCTTTCACGCCTGTTTTACAGCTTCCAGAACAAGAAAACATTCAGTCAATCGAAAGCCAACCCACAATCTCAGCCTGTCACCCATCCAGACAAGAGTGTAGTCACAGCAGGGAATCAAACAAGAAAAATGAAACAAAATCAGAAATAAATAAACGCTTAATGTTTGTTCATTAGGAAGTAAACCAGAAATAGGGGTCTCCCAGGATTCTGAGAGTGCCCTACTTGAGGAATTCTCTCTCCCTTCGATGTAAGTATTAGTACTGTTACGGCAAAGTAACTCGTGTGTCAAATCGTTTAAAGCAAAGTAGTCAGGAGAGGAGACCTTGAGCAATTAACTAGCTTTATTTGTTGCCATGGGGAATACCTCTTAGTTCAAAACAAAGTCTAATGTATTCTAATGTAATACAGAATGTTACAAGTTTTATGGTAAATCACAAGCCCCACTTTCCATTAATTATGCAACTGAGGGGCAGTCGTAAGTTTCACATACATTGTCCAGACCTACGTTTCTTAATGTCTACAAATCTGAATGTTATCTTATACCGCAGGTCCAGCTAGGCTCGAATTACCGATAAGGGACATAGAGAACCAATCCATCATTCTATGAAGCAGCACAGTCTAATGGCCTGAGGAGCAGAGACAGCCCGCAGCTGCAAGGTCAGGCTATCAAAACAGAATTCCTTTGCCAGGGCTCAGACAGCATTATGTTAACAGGCTACATTTTTCTGCAAACATTACTTTGTGACAAAATGGCTTCCATGCAGTTTTATGAATTTTGTTCAAATTCTCCCACAATGCCTCCTTTTTTATTAAAAATCAGAGATTATGGGCATCAGCAAAAGAGGAATTATACCCAGAGCCAGGGGGTGGTGGTTGGAGATCAGAAATATAGTCCTCGGGTTCAGTAAGGACAGGGGCAGAAGACTCCAGCAATTGGGAATCATCATCAGGGGTTTCATCAGGAATGGGAAATCTCAGCATCTGAGGGATTGCTGGAGAGGAGGGCCACAACAATGAACTGAGCCGAGCGCAGGATTGTCTGTGGGGTGCCCCCCTCACTCTCTGTCTGCTTCCACCCCTCTCTGTGCCTGCTTGCTCCTCTCTCTTTCTCTCTCTGCCTGCATCTCTCTCTCTCTCTTTCTTTCTCTCTCTCTCTCTCTCTCTCTCTGCCTGCGTGTCTCTCTCTCTCTCTCTTTCTTTCTCTCTCTCTCTCTCTCTCTCTGCCTGCGTCTCTCTCTCTCTCTCTCTGCCTGCGTCTCTCTCTCTCTCTCTCTCTCTCTCTGCCTGTGTCTCTCTCTCTCTGCCTGCACCCTCTCTCTCTCTCTCTCTGCCTGCCTGCACCCCTCTCTCTCTCTCTCTGCTTGCCTGCCATCCCCCGCTCACTGCCTGCCTGAGCCCCTCTCTCTCTCTCTGCCTGCCTGTGCCTCTCTCTCTCTCCCTGCCTGCCTGTCTGTGCCCCTCTCTCCCAACCTGCCTGCGCCCCTCTCTCTCTCTGTCTGCGTGCCTGCGCCCCTTCTCTCTCTCTACCTGCCTGCCTGAGTCCCCCTCTCTCTCTGCCTGCCTGCACCACTCTCTCTCTCTGCCTGCCTGCACCCCTCTCTCTCTCCCTGCCTGCCTGCACCCCTCTCTCTCTCTCTGCCTACCTGCGCCTCTCTCTCTCTCAGCCTGCCTGCGCCCCTCTCTCCCTCTCTGCCTGCCTTCCTGTGCCCCCTCTCTCTCTCTGCCTGCCTGCACCCCCCTCTCTTTCTACTCCCTCTGCCTGCCTGCGCCCCTCTCCCTGTCTCTGCCTGCCTGCCTGCCAGCGCCCTCTCTCTCACTCTCTCTGCCTGAAAGCGCCTCTCTCTCTCTCTCTGCCTGCGCCCGTCTCTCTCTCTTTCTGCCGTCCTGAGCCCCTCCTTCTTTCTCTCTCTGCTTGCCTGCACCCCCTCCTCGCTCACTGCCTGCCTGAGCCCCTCTCTCTCTCCCTCTGCCTGCCTGCACCCCTCTCCCCCTGCCTGCCTGCGCCCCTCTCTCACTCTGCCTGCGCCTCTCTCTCTCTCTCTCTCTCTGCCTGCCTGCGCCCCTCTCTCACTCTGCCTGCGCCTCTCTCTCTCTCTCTCTGCCTGCCTGCCTGCACCCCCCTCTCGATGCCTGCCTGCACCTCTCTCTCTCTCTTTTTCTCTTTCACTCTCTCTCTCTCTCTGCCTGCGCCCCTATCTCTCTCTGCCTGACTGTGCCCTCTCTCTTTCTCTCTCTCGGCCTGCCTGTGCCCCCTCTCTCTCTCTGCCTGCCTGCGCCCCTCTCTCTTTCTCTTTCTCTGCCTACCTGCGCCACCCCTCTCAGTCTGCATATGCCCTTCTTTCTTTTTCTCTCTCTGCCTGCCTGCCTGCGCCCCCCCCTCTCTCTGCCTGCCTGCGCCCCCCCCCTCTCTGCCTGCCTGTGCCCTCTCTCTCTGCCTGCCCCCCCTCGCTGCCTGCCTGCGCCCCCTCTCTCTCTCTACCTGCCTGCACACCTCTCTTTCTCTCTGCCTGCCTGTGTCCCTCTCTCTCTCTCTGCCTGCCTGCACCCCCCTCTCTTTCTCTCTCTGCCTGCCTGCGCCCCTCTCTCTCTCTGCCTGCCTGCGCCCCCCTCTCTCTCTCTGCCCGTCTATGCCCCCCTCTGCCTGCGCCCCTCTCTCTCTGCCTGCCTGCCCTCTCATTCTCTGCCTGCCTGCGCCTCTCTCTGCCTGCCTGCGCACCCCCTCTCTCTGCCCATCTATGCCCCCCTGCCTGCGCTCCTCTCTCTCTCTCTCTGCCTGCCTGTGCCCCTCTCTCTCTCTGCCTGCCTGCGCCACCCCCCTCTCTCTGCCTTCCTGCGTCCCTCTCTCTCTGCCTGCTTATGCCCCCCTCTGCCTGCGCGCCTCTCTCTCTCTGCCTGCCTGCGCGCCTTTCTCTCTGTAACACTCTTCAACTTTCTACATGTCTCAGTTCATAGTTGCCCAATGTGTCCTGTATGCCAAATTCATTCAAGTCTGGACGTCCTGAAGCGAGCAATTATACTTCAGATTTCTACTCGCCAATTAAAACTAATGTTGTGCACTCGAACAGATCGGGGGCATCTTGAAGCATGCCACGGACTTCAGTGTGGGTCCAGGGCTTATCAAATAAGATTTCACCTCTCAAAACCCTGGGGCAAGCAAATTCATTATTACTAACTTCGTAAAGCACAAGTGCTCTCTCTCTCTCTCTCTCTCTCTCTGCCTGCGCCCCTATATCTCTCTGCCTGCCTGTGCCCCTCTCTCTTTCTCTCTCTCTCTCTGCCTGCCTGTGCCCCTATCTCTGCCTGACTGCGCCCTCTCTCTTTCTCTCTCTCTCCCTGCCTGCCTGCGCCCCTCTCTCTCTCTGCCTGCCTGTGTCCCTCTCTCTTTCTCTCTCTCTCTGCCTGCATCTCTCTCTCTCTCTCTCTCTCTTTCTCTCTCTCTGCCTGCCTGCACCCCTCTCTCTCTGCCTGCCTGCGCCTCCAGACGCTAGGACCCTGTTGAGTTGTCTCACTAGTATCTTATGGCTGAGTAGGGAGAATTGTATCAACATTTCTAACAGCATTTTTGTCCCTGGCCAGCTTTCCTCTTTATTTTGGACACTCATCTCTCAAAGGATATCGACCGGTGACCTGAGAGGACCAGGATATCTCCTGCCTGACTCGCCAACTGTGGGGGATGGAAATAAAGCTCCATGTCAGGAAAGAATTTGTTTATCAGGAAGCAGCACAGCTGCAAGGCCAACCGTCTCCGCTGAGCCTGGGAAACACAAGCTTTAGCAAGCAGGCACTAAGCTGAGATTCAAAATGGTTTCCAGGCTCTAATATGTGACAAAATGGCTGACCCAAATCTAACAAATCTCCCAATTCATCGCAGGGAATAAAACAAGAAAAATGAAACAAAATGAGAAATAAATAGGGGATCGTGCTTAATGTTTGTTCATTACGAAGTAAACAAGAAATAGGGGTCTCCCAGGATTCTTATGGTGCCCTACTTGAGGAATTCTGTCCAACAAGTTTAAGTGGAAGCACTAGCTTTCCGAGTGCAGCTCCATCAATGGATTGTGGAATATAAAATTGTAAGACACAGAATTTATAGCAACAGTTTATAGTGTGATGTAACTAAAATTATACACTGAAAAAGACCTGGATTGTTTGTTAAGTGTCTCATCCGTTCGAATGACCATGATAGTTTCAGTTCTTTCAAATGTAAATCACAAAACCTTTTAAAATAGTTAAATCCTCAAGTGAACTTTACCAATTACTGTTGCGTCAGCCCAGATAATGTATTGAAAGTGTGAGCTCCCCTGTGTGAGACTGTCTGTGCCACAATGATTAAACTGATTTACAGAATCTTGCATGGATTCATGCAGTTTTTGAGCAAAGTAAGACATAATTCTGCAAGTACGAATTCACCCAACTGGTGCGTGTGTGTGCGCATGTGTGTACGTGTGTGTGCGTGTGTGTGTGTGTGTGTGTGTGTGTGTGTGTGTGTGTGTGTGTGTTTGTGTGTGTGGTGGGAGGGGGGGGATGTATATTTGCAAATACATTCTATGTGCATTTTTTTAAGCAAAATTCTGCAGGCAGTCAATACATGTAATAGTTTGTAAATTCGACTTTGGAAATAGAACCAGTCTGACTCAAGATTGGGAAACAGGCAGACTCTGACCTCACGCCTTTAATGCATTGTCTGGGTTGAGATGTGAGCTTTTGCTATAAAACTTTGTTATCTCGAGAAGGTGACAACAAGAAATTCTGGGATTTACATTGTAATGAGACCTGCAACCTATTTGAAAAGGTGGAAGACTTAACAATCCAGGTTTGTTCAATATACCAGTTCAGTGGCAGGACGCTGGAATGTTTTGCTCTAAATTGTGTCTTAGGATCTTATCCTCCACAACCACCTGATGAAGAGGCAGCACTCCAAAAGTTACTGTTTCCAAAGAAGCCTGTTGGACTACAGCCTGGAGTTGTGTGATTCTAGAATCTGGTTTCCATCATCTGCAGTCCTTGTTTTTACCTCGTTGATTTTAACCCTACTATGAATCCTCTTGCAAGGAAACCTGCCTTGAAGAAGTTTTCCTCCTCTCTCTATAAGAATCTCAGGGAGTCCCTCTCCCACTGCAACTCCCAGGTCATTTCCTCTGCCCTGAAGCTCTTCAACCATGTCCTGAAACAGACTCGCTACCACAGCCACATTTGCTTCGTCAGTGCCTGCCTCCATAACCAACTCATCCCACACGGACTCCGGACCACCTTTAAACCAGCGGAGTTCGGATCCGAACAGGCCATTCCACCCTCCTGTCTGACCTATCACCTTCATTCCCACCTCCATTCGCCCATTGTACTCTTTGCTACCTTCCCCCACACTCCTCCCTGACCTATCCCCTCCATCCCCACCCCCATTCACCTATTGTACTCTATGCTACTTTCTCCCCACCCCCACCCTCCTCTCATTTATCTCTCCACCCTGCAAGCTCTATTCCTCATGAAGGGCTTTTGCCCGAAACGTCGATTTTCCTGCTTCTCGGATGCTGCCTGAACTGCATGCTTTTCCAGCACCACTCTAATCAAAAGTGGATTGGCCATGTTGAATTCCCCATCGTGCCCAGGGATGTGCATGTTAGGGTGGATTGGCCATGCTAAATTACCCATAGTGCTGTGAGAAACGAACCCCACTTAATCAATAATTTTCAGTCTGAGTCAAAGAGTTCTGAAGCAGCACATTTATTCCAACATGTTGCAAGATGGGTGTCTGTATGAAGAGAGACATACCCGACAGTAAAATACAGAGCTTTTTATACTTTTCTGAGGGCTCTCTCGACACCCCTACACTGAGCAATAAACCTATTATAAGTGTCTATTTCATTCTATCTCTTTATTTGGTTATTATTTGCGCCCGTTATTCCTTCATTTAGTAATTCCCTGCACCCAAGCCTAAGCCTTTCATACTTATTAATTACTTCACTTGTTTTTCTTTAAATCTGCCTTATTTGGCTGTTCTTGTTCAGTACAGCCTTCCTGTTATTTTGTCCAGTTCCTCTTATCTAACCGTCTGACTTCTGAGATCATCCTTTACTATCTTGATAGTCCAAAAAGCGGACCTACAAACTATGAGCTTATTTAGAGTGCCCCGCTGCCCTTTTTTTGTGGTCAGCTACAAGTAATTTCTTAGCTTAAAACTATTTCTTAAAAGACCCCTAATATTCTTTAAAATCAACATACACCTGACAACCTGAAATTTATCTCTCTCAATCCCCACCCCCACCCTGCAGGCACTCGGCCTCTATTCCTGATGAAGGGCTTTTGTGCGAAACGTCGATTTTCCTGCTCCTCGGACGCTGCCCGACCTGTTGTGCTTTTCCAGTACCACTCTAATCTAAAGTGAATTGGCCATGCTGAAATACCCATCGTGCCCAGGGATGTGCATGTTAGGGTGGATTGGCTATGCTAAATTAGGCATAATGTGCAGGTTAGGTGCATTACTCAGGGTTAAGTGTACAGCAATGGATGTGGGTAGGTGACCCTTGGGAGGTTCGGTGAGGCCGAGTGGCCTGCTTCCACACTGTGGGGATTCTCTTAAGGGAGGGGTGTTTTTGAAAAGTGTGTTCTCGTCCTCGTCTGCTGCATGCGCAGTGCGGTTTCCCTTTGTCGGTCATGCCTGCCCCCCAACCGTCACTTTTCCTCGCCCCGCCCCTAGTTCATTTGTGAAGTCACAACGCGGAAGTGGCCCTGTCAGTTTCAAAGTGAATCTCTCGCCCTCTGGACGACTCCTCATCCTGGGAGGGAGACAGAGATGGGAGGAGGGGAAATTGGTCACTTGTAGCAACTGGAGTGAACGTAGGGAGGGAACAGACTCGGCAAACTCCGGTATGTGTCTTAGTTACCCGGGTGAGGAAGGACTGAAGAATAGAGATTGGAAAGTGGGAGGGCTGGATATCTTTTCTGTTTTGATGTTTAAAATGCACCCGATTTCCACAAGTAAATGCAACAGGTACAAGTACAGTACATGCAATGTTCCTCATTGCAGCTTCAAGCCGGTTTTGCATCCTCTGTTCTTCCTCCACCTTGCTCCAGCACATTCAGCTTCTTTCCCTCATTCACATTCCCCCCTTCCCCTGTCCTGATGTTCCAAGCTGACCCTCAAAAGATCGGTTTGTCCCTCCATTCTTTCCTGGTGGCGCCCATTACTCTTGTCTATTTCTTGCCTTACCCGGCCTTGTGCGTGAACAAAGTGTTAGCGTCTATCCTCTTTCACTGCCAGCTGCTTCCTTGTTTGCGAAAGCAACATTTCCTCCCATTTTTCGCTGACGCTGAGCCTTCTGACCTCTTTGAATTTTTTTGTTTTGCAGAAGCAGGAAACAGATGCTTATAACTGTTTGTACGAGCATTATCTAGCTTAACCTACACCCCCTCCCCTCACAGCACCTCATCTGTTTGTCTGTAACATCTACTATTGTTTGCAGGCACATTTCATTCTTGTATGCACATTTTAGCTAATACAAAGCAATTATTTATTTCCTTCACATAGCTTTCATTCTTGTTAACTCCACTCTTGGCTGAAATAATTATACACTGGCGTTAGTTCATTTACCTTGCAGAAGCAATTATGGTTGCAGAAGTAACACTGCTTTACCTATATCCTACAGGGGTGACCCTACAACCTTGTATAAAATAATGTAGGGCATGGCGAGGGTAAATAGACAAGATCTTTGATCTGGGATTGCTCATAGGTTTATGGTGAGGGTGAGATTTAAAAGAAACCTAAGAGGCAACTCCTATATACAGAGGGTGGTGTGTGTAAAGAATGAGCTGCCAGAGGAAGTGGTGACTGCTGGTACAATTACAACCTTTAAAAGGTATCTGGATTGGTATATGTTGGGAAGCATTTAGAGGGACGTGGGCCAAGTGCTGGCAAATGGGACTAGATTGATTTAGGATATCTGGTCAGCATGGATGAGTTGGACTGAAGGGACTGTTTCTGTGCTGTACATCTGTGATACTGGCTTGCACTTAATGTTTGTCACATCTGTATGTTCAGCTTCTCCCTCGTGTTGGTGTTAATGCCTTGATGTCTTATTTTGCTCCCCACATTCTGGGGACATTAACCATTTCCTATCTGGTTGTTCTGATCTGGATTTCTGGGATTGGTCAATAAACACACCTGGAAGTGACTCTTTTGTCAATCACACAAGCAATAGTTTATTCTTTGATACGGCCGGGCAGTAGACTCTGATCAGCCCAGAAGGATTAGATTAGACTAGATTCCCAATAGTGTGGAAACAGGCCCTTCGGCCCAACCTGTCCACACTGACACTCCAAAGAGTAACCCACCCAGAACCATTTTCCCTCTGACTAATGCACCTAACACTATGGGCAATTTAGCACAGCCGATTCACCTAACATGCACATCTTTGGACTGTGGGAGGAAACCGGAGCACCCAGAGGAAACCCACGCAGACACGTGGAGAATGTGCAAACTCCACACAGACAGTCACCCAAGGCTGGAATCGAACCTGGGACTCTGGTGCTGTGAGGCAGCAGTACTAACCACTGAGCCACCCTAGACTAAGTCAAAAATGCACGAGGACCTTGCGGGATCTGATTGGTTGTTACTATGTGATCATGCTCAATGTCTGACTCTAAACAATGTATATAAGTTCTATCCAAACTCTGTAAAAGTCGGCAGATTCTTCTGGCACTCTCGGTGTACTCATCAGTGGCCCAGTGGTTAGCTCTGCTGCCTGACAGCCCCAGGTTCGATTCCAGCCTTGGGTGGCTGTCTGTATGGAGTTTGCACATTCTCCCCGTGTCTGTGTGGGTTTCCTCCCACAATCCAAAGATGTACAGGTTTGGTGAATTGGCCATGCTAAACTGCCCATAATGTTAGGTGCATTAGTTAGAGGGAGATGAGTCTGGGTGGACTACTCTTCAGAGGGTCGTTGTGGACTGGTTGGGCTGAAGGGCCCATTTCTACACTGTTTTTTTCACCGGATTTACATCAGTCTGTGGTTTCTTGTTTGTTCTGAGTCGTGAGTATATGCCTGACTGAGTTCTGACTGAGTTAGCCAAGCAGAAGCCATTTTGTCCTACCTCCCGTGTTAAAGTGGAGATTTGAGGTGGCCCAGGGAATCCTTTGAGAACTCAGACCTGTAAAGCCTCTCTCTTGGTTTGTCCTGGAGATCATACTCTTTAGAAGCCTGGAATAAAAATCTCTCATCATGAAGTCCCAAAATGCAATTCAATTCAATCCATAGCAGAGAAGCACCAAGAGTTAATTTTCTACGGGATTCAACAGCCTCAGCACTAAAATAGTCTCACAAGGGAACGGCTGTGAATGTTATCACTTGGTGTCCTGTTCACACAGATTCACTGATGCTGAGGCAAACGTTCGTAATTGCCTCACAGCATCCTGTTATCACTTGGTGAGCCCAGGTGTCCCTAACTTTAAGTTCTCTCCTCTTTCTGAGCCTTCCTGTCTGTTTATTTTCTAGTGCAGTAAATGTATTCAATAATTCAGCATTACATTTTAGTCTGAATGTTTAAAGAGAAGTTTTAAGGCTCTAGACTTTATCACCCAGATGCCCACACACTCATTCCTCCCTTTGATTACACTGCGATCACTGAAAGAGAAGGCTAGTCCAAACGAATCCCTTCAAGGTGGTCCAGCCATCAACATCCTGCAGAGCGGTACCACCATCTTCGCAGCTCATCTGGTCATATTTATCATCGCCATCGACCCGTGTGGGTGAGCCATCAGATCGCAAAAGCAGCATCTTCTGGGGCAAATCTATATCACCTAAGGGACCTCATAAGCCTAGCAATTAAATACCTAAGAATACCAATACCGACAAACAGACATAGCTAAATTGATAAGCCAATTGTACCATCAGCCCAATCTGCAGTTTCCCCAACTGGTCCCTTCAGACATTCTGTCAAGGAATACCTGGATCTCTTCTTGTATCTCAGTAATATTGCCAGTGAGATCGGGAATGCCCATAATGCATTTATCTTGGACAATGGTGCAGTCCTCACCCTCCCGGGCGAGTATACAGTCTAAAGAACACCGATTCTGCATAGAGTAAAGACACAGGTCTGATAATTCCACTTTACTCTGTTCCAGAGCCTCTTTAGTCTGATTTCCTCGAGTGGTCAGGCCCCAAAAGAGGGAATTGCAGTTCTTTTGACTTGTTACTCCTGCTGATCCTTCCAACCTCAGGGTTCTCTGGATTCCCCAGCCTATCGGGTGTCCTGTATTGTCACCCAGTCTCTTGGGATCCTTCCAGTTGGAGCAAGGTTGGCTGAGACCGACCGCTGCATCCTCCTCAGATGGAGGTTCCATCGACTTGTCCACTGGCCAGGACAAGGTACTGATGTGGGAACAAGGGCTCCGATGGTGACCTTATGAGGGACATCTTTGCCATTAAGGAAAAGGAAAATGGTAGCTTTACCTTAGCTGAAGAAATAATAGTCTGGTTTGGTGTATATTAGGGAGAGTTTGTCAAAATAGGTTACTGAAATGTTACAGCAGGGGGTCTGGTCAGGTCTACAAGAGTAAAGGGTCGACGTTTTGCAAGAGGAGTTGCTTGAGCGCTGTAAAAAATGGGCCAAGTGACTCGAGCACTCGCACTGTATGGGAGACAATGGTCCTCAGAATGCTGTTCCCATTGGGATCTCCCTTAGCTCTATTGTACATGGTCTTGGTGACAGTATCAGATTCTGAAAAGACAAAAGGCCTATAAATGCGCAAGGGAAGGGTTCCATTCCAGGTCCATGTGCCGCATAAGGCCTGCTGTACCCCAGCCAGTGTTACACCAGCTGTTTGTATACACAGCCCGGAGGTATTGGAAAGTGATATTTCTCTTCGCAGGGTTGGCAGTAGGAAGTCTGACGAATAGATTGGAATCAGGGATTGGAGACGGAGCAAGTAAGTCATCTCCCGATAGAGAGGAGTAACGTACTACTGCCTCTGGGGTGAAGAGCGCTCTGTGGGCCTGTATAAATAAGTTGTTTGTTGATTGACGATTTTCCCCTATCAGGCTTCCCTTTTCTTCAGTCGGCCCGCCCTGCAAAACGGATGGTGTTCCTGGGCGTCCTTAAAATATTTACCATACTAACAGGGTTGATCATTTTTATCCTCACTAGGCTTGTGTGTCTGCAGGTAAAATCAAAAAGACATGTTCGGTAACGACATGGTAACTCCCCCTGATTTCTACTGTCCAGATGGACCATCTGGTCTTTCTGATGTAACAGTCCATTGCAATGATCAATCTTCATCATGTTCCACACGTCAAAGGCGTCTGGTCCGGTGCACTGGACGACATCTCCTCAGCATGGGTGGTGGATAATCTCGGATTATTCCTGGTCACATCCATACTTAGTGGCTTTCCCCATCAGGATGTTGTACGTGATCAGAAAGGTGAGGAGATAAGTGATCCTCCACGTGTCCCTCCTCTTACTTCAAGTATCTGTAATAAGATTAACATGAGAACAACAGCAAAATTCAAAAACCCAACTGGACAGGGTCCACTCCTTTTGTTGGGATTCCAGTATTCTCTCCACCTCTTCCCCCCTTTTGATTGGTGTGGTCAATCAATTTACAATGGTGCAGTTGGACCCAAGCTGAGCACCCAGCGACTTCGACCGCTGTAGGGGTGGCAAGTAAAACCTGGAAGGGGCCATCCCAACGAAGTTGGAGACGTTTGCGAGTCCAGTTCTTGACAAGCACCAACGAACCAGGCTCTACCCGTGATGAGGCTGAAAGGGAGGGAACATCGCTGTAGGCCACACGCTCCTGGGAGTGAAAGACACGCATAACACTAGTTAGAGCAAGAACATAACCAATGATTGCTTCGGTCACGTGGTGGAAGTGGACTGAGAAGAGAGCCAAATCATTCCAAGGGGTACGGAGAGGGTTACCAGAGAGACTCTCAGCTGGAGACAGTCGTGTCTTGCCCGCAGACATGGATCGTATCTGGAATAAGGCCATAGGGATTAGCATAACCAGGAGAGGCCAGACTCTGCCATTAATTTGACAAGTTTAGTCTTGAGTCTGGTTAAAACATTCAACAAGGCCGGCCGCCTGGGGATGATAAGCACCATGCAGTTGCCGACAAATACAAAGCTGGGAACAGAGTTCTCCGTTAATATTACCTACAATGTGTGGTCCATTGTCCGAGCTAATGCACGCAGGTATACTGAAGCGGGGAATTATTTCCTTAAACAAAATCTTCACCACAGTCTCAGCAGTAGCGTTAGGAGGAGGGTAGGCTTCAATCCACTTAGAAAAGACATCAACAATAAGCAAAACATATTTATTGCACTGACATTTCTACAACTCAATGAAGTCCAGTTGAAGTGTCTCCAAGGGACCCTCCAGCAAGGGAATTCTCGTAGACATACTTGAACTAAGAGGTGGGGGTTTGCCGACCCACTGACCTTCTTGATCACGTACAACATCCTGATCGGGAAAGCCACTGACTGAGTATCGATGCGATCTGGAACGATCTGAGATTATCCTGATGTCATCTGGAGCACCAGACCAGACGCTTTCAATGTGGTGTCGCTTGAGCGATGGCATGAGCTGCCAGAGGAAGTGGTGGGTACTGGTATGATGACAAGTTAATAGGCTCCTGGATGGGCATCTGAATAGGAAGGGTTCAGATGGGTCGAGGCCAAGTGATGGTAAACTGGAGTCAAAGAGATGTACAGCACAGAAACAAACCCTTCGGTCCAACTCGTCCTTGCTGACAAGACAGCCAACTCAATTTAGTCCCAGCTGCCAGCATCCGGCCGATATAGGGGCCAAGTGATTGCAAATGTGACTAGATTCATTTAGGAAATCTGGGCAGGTTGGGCCAACGGGTCTGTTTCCGTGCTGTGTGACTCTAATTGTCTTCAGTGAAAGCACAAGTGTGGTTGTGAAGACTGGACTTCCAGAGCATGTTTTGCCCTGACTGGGAAGCAGACGAGTTTGACTGAAGTGTATTGGTGTTAATGCCTTGATGTCTCATTTTGCTCCCACCTTCCCGGGGTCGTTAACCATTTTGTGTCTGGTTCTTCCTCAAGAAGCTGCATTGCAGGTTCACCCTGAATTGACACACTATTTTTGCTTCACAAAAATCAGACCTGCTCACTCTCAGCAGTATCCCAGTGTTGTGAAAGATATTAACTTTCAGGTGGAGGTATCCAAAATTCAGAGAGATGTCAGTCTTGATGTTTTTGCTTTTCTGCCCCTGTAAGATCCTGAATCAGCACCTGCAGGGGAATTAGTTAGAGCGGAGTGAGAACAGAGGGGAAGGGAGAGTGGGATGGTGCTTTCAATTTTGTAGAACAACAAAAGAAAAGAATATTCCACAAAGTAGAATTGCTTGTTCTGAATTTCTACCCTGCACTGATAGTGATGACTTTTGTAATCCCTTTTTACAGAGTATTTGAAAATCTGAAGACTGAAGTTTCAAAATCAACGGATGAAGGGTTTATGTACGAAACATCGACTCTCCTGCTCCTCAGATGCTGCCTGATCTGCTGTGCTTTTCTAGCGCCACATTTTTCGACTGACTGTTCAGTGTCTGCAGTCCTCACTTTGTCGATGTCTGACAGTCACGGAATCCATCGGGACCACAACGATTTTTGACTGTGATTTCTGTGAGAGGGATCAACGCTTTTTGGTTCCTGTTTGAGGACGTTTTCAGCATCAGTGGGACTGGATGAGAGACCCTACTGTTGCAGCGCACTGTGTGTGGAGCCTGAAACAGTTATACAGCCTGGGAAGAGGAATTCATAGCAGTGAGGAGCTCTACACGTGTTTGTGTGCAGCTGAAGCTGTGGCCATGAAGAAACCTGAGGAATCCTGCCCTGTGGAGGAACCGTGGAAGTGTGGCGACTGTGGAAAAGGCTTCGATTTCCCGTCTGCCCTGGAGACTCATCGGCGCAGTCAATCGGGGAGAGGCCATTCCCCTGCACCAACTGCGGGTAGGCCTTCAGAAATTCCTCCCACCTGCTGGCCCACCAGCAGGACCACATGGGGGAAAGGCCCTTCAGCTGCCCAGCGTGCGGGAAGACCTTTTCTCAGGTCTTCTCCCTGATGAGGCACCCGCGGATCCACAAGGGGGAGAGGCCCTTCAGTTGACCAGAGTGCGGGAAGGCCTTTACCCAGGTCTCCACCCTGCTGAGGCACCAGCATGTCCACACCGGGGAGAGGCCCTTCAGCTGCCCCGAGTGTGGGAAGGCCTTTACCTCGGTCTCCACCCCGCTGAGGCACCAGCGGATCCACACCGGGGAGAGGCCATTCACCTGCTCTCAGTGCGGGAAGGGCTTCACCTACTCCTCCCACCTGCGGAAGCACCAGCGAGTTCACGTGCCATCGCAGGGGGAATTGAAGGAGTGACGGCCGAGTGCCATTATCGATTGGACTGTCAACCCGGTTCTGGGGACTCCTGGGTTCGACTCCCACCACGTCAGATGGCAGAATTGGTATTCGGTCAGAAATGTGGAGTTTCGAATCTAACGATGAGACCGTTTCAGGGAGGGGGTGGTGCGGGGGAGAAAGCCCCCATCTGATTCACTCTCTCCCTTGTTAGGGAAGGGAACCACCATTCTGGGAAAGGATTCATTCAGTCGTTCCAGCTGCACCCTTGACCCGGTCTGGCCTACACGTGACTCCAGACCCACAGCAGTCTGGTTGACTCTACACTGCCCCTTCCTGGCAAATAAGAGGGGGGAGAAACTTACTTGGACACAGGGTATGGGTTGAAATTGCTGAGTGAGGCAATACTTCCTCCAGGTTATGGCTGTACCAAGGATCCAATTACAAAGGGACAACTCGGTGATGACCAATAGTAAAGACAGTGAGGGGGGTGGGACAGGGGCGGTGTGGTGTGTGCACTTTGACCTTGAGCTGTTCAAACAGCAACTACTTTTTCTCTGCCTTTTTGCTGGGGGGATCTGAAGCTATAACAAAGTTTGGTTGCAATAAAGGTTACCTGAACTTACCAGCGGGCTCAGACTCTCACTGAAAGCTTTGAGCTCCAAGAGGTTTTTGTTTTAAAGCTGCTCATTTCTTTCAGCCTCCTGCACTAAGTTTAGAACAAGGAACATAGAACAATCCAGCGCAGAACAGGCCCTTCGGCGCTCGATGTTGCGCCGACCTGTGAACTATTCTCAGCTCGTTCCCCTACACTATCCCAATATCAACCATGCACTTATCTAAGGATTGTTTAAATCTCCCTAATGTGGCAGGTAGGGCATTCCATGCCCTTACCACTCTGCATAAAGATCTTGCCTCTGACATCTGTCTTAAATCTATCACCCCTCAATTTGTAGTTATGCCCCCTCGTACAAGCTGACGTCATCATCCTCGGAAAAAGTCTTTCTCTGTCTACCCTATCTAATCCTCTGATCATCTTATATGTCTCTATCAAATCCCCTCTTAGCCGCCTTCTTTCCAATGAGAACTGACCCAAGTCTCTCAGCCTTTCCTCATAAGACCCTCCCTCCAGACCAGGCAACAACCTGGTAAATCTCCTCTGCTCCTTTTCCAATGCTTCCCACGTCCTTCCTGAAATATGGAGACCAGAACTATACACAATCTTCCAAGTGTGGCCGCACTCGTGTTTTGTATAGTTGCAGCATGATATTGCAGTTCCAGAACTCAATCCCTCTACGAATGAAACCTAACACACCGTATGCCTTCTTAACAGCACTAGTCACCTGAGTGGCAACTTTCAGGGATCTATGCACATGGACTCCAAGATCACTGCCTGCCTGTTATTCTTCCCAAAGTGAATCACCTCCCATTTAGCTGCATTGAACTCCATTTGCCACCTCTCAGCCCAATTCTGCAGTTTATCCAAGTCCCCCTGCAACCTGTAACATTCTTCCAAACTGTCCAGTACTCCACCGACTTTAGTGTCGTCTGCAAATTTACTAATCCATCCACCTATGCCTGTGTCTAAGTCATTTAAAAAAATGACAAACCGCAGTAGTCCCAAAACAGATCCTTGTGGCACATCACTAGTAACTGGACTCCAGGCTGAATATTTTCCATAAACCACCACTCACTGCCTTCTTTCAGAAAGCTAGTTGTAGTCCAAACTGCTAAATCACCCTCGATTCCATGCCTCTGCATTTTCTCCAACAGCCTGCCATGTGGAACTTTATCAAAGGCTTTACTGAGGTCCATGTACACCATGTCAACTGCCCTACCCTCCTCTCCATGCTTGGTCACCTTCTCAAAAACCTCAATGAGGTTTGTGAGACACGATCTGCCCTTGATGAAACCATGTTGACTATCTGAAATCAAATTGTTGCTTGCTAGATGATTATAAATCCTATCTCTAATATTCCTTTCCAAAAGCTTTCCTTCAACAGAAGTAAGGCTCACTGGTCTATCATTACCTGGGTCATCTCTGCTGCCCTTCTTGAACAAGGGCACAACATTTGCAATCCTCCACTCTGGTACTAAACCTGGAGACAATGACAACTCAAATATCAAAGCCAAAGGCTCTGCTATCTCTTCCCTCGCTTCCCAGAGAATCCTTGGATAAATCCCACCCAACCCAGGGCACTAGTCTACTTTCACTCCTTCTAGAATTGATAACACCTGTGTGCAACTAACGTCAATCCTTTCGAGTCTAATATCTCGTACCTCATTCTTCTCCTCTACAATATTCTCTTTTTCCTGAGTGAAGACCGATGAGAGATATTCATTAACACCTCTCCAATCTCCACAGGGCCCACACTCAACTTCCCACTTCTGTCTTTGACTGGCCCTATTCCTACCCTAATCATCCTTTTATTCCTCACATAGCTATAGAAGGCTTTAGGGTTCTCCTTTATTCTATTTGTTAAAGACTGCTCATGTCCTCTCTTTACTGTTAATTCTCTCTTTAAATCCTTCCAAGCTGATCTATAACTCACCATCGCCTCATCTGAACCATCTTGCCTCATCAACACATAAGCCTCCTCCTTCTTTGTAACAAGAGATGCAATTTCTGTTGTAAACCACGGTTCCCTTACTTTATCACTTCCTCCCTGCCTGACATGGACATACCTATCAAGGACACACAATATCTGTACCTTAAACCAGCTCCACATTTCAATTGTCCCCATCCCCTGCATTTTGCTACCCTATTCTATGCATCCTAAGTCTTGCCTAATTGTATTATAATTGCCCTTGCCCCATCGATAACTCTTGACATGTGGTATGTGCCTATCCCTTTACATCACTAAATGAAACCTAACTGAATTATGGTCACTCTCTCCAAAGTGCTCACCTACCACTAAATCAAACATCTGGCCTGGTTCATTACCAAGCACCAGATCCAGTGTGACCTCCCCCCTTGTCGGCCCTTCGACATACTGTGTCAGAAAACCCTCCTGCACACACTGGACAAAAACTGATCCATACGATGTACTAGAGTAAAAGCATTTCCAGTCAATGTTGGGGAAGTTAAAGTCCCCCATAATATCAACCCTGTTCTTTTCACTCCTACCCAGAATAATTTTGCTAATCCTCTCTTCCACCTCCCTGGAACTCTGCGAAGGCCTATAAAAAAAACTCCGAGCAGTGTGACCTCTCCTCTCTTGTTTCTAACCTCAGCCCACATTATCTCAGTAGACGAGTCCTCATCAAAAGTTCTGTCAGCCACCGTTATATTATCCTTGACTAACAAGGCCACACCTCTCCCTCTCAGCCTTGGCTGTTCTTACTGAAAGATCAAAACCCTGGAACCTGCAACATCCATTCCTCACCCTGTTCTATCCATGTCTCCGAAATGGCCACAACATCCAAGTCCCAGGTACCTATCCGTGCTGCAAGCTCAGCTACCTTATTGCGCATACTCTGGCGTTAAAGTAGACACACTTCAGACCACTTCGCTGTCTGCCAGCACATTCCTGTGACCCTGAAATCCTGTCCCTGTCCTCCCTACTCTCATCCTCCTGTGCACTGCAGCTACACCCCCGGTTCCCATCCCCCTGCTGAGCAAGTTTAAACCCACCCGAATAGCACCAGCAAATTTCCCACTGTGAGAAACAAAGCTCACACACTTCAATAATTGCAGTCCGAGACAAAATCTGAATCAGTAGTGTCCTTTATTTTACACTTGCTAGAGGGTGTGATGTCCAGTGTCTATAGGCAGGGGCCATACACACCCCAAATTCAGTTCATACACAACATTTATATAATTTGGTTTCTTTTGTTTTACATTGCTCCTCCGCAGTTTACATCTTCCACTTCCCTAAGACCGGCCCCCATTACTCCTGTTTATCTCTTGCCTTATCCGGCCTTGTCTGTGACAAAATGCTTATTTCTGGCCTCACAAGGCCATTTGACCTCATCCCACTGTAGGTCATTGTTAGGCATATTCTTTCTTCACCATTATCTACTCCCTCCATCTGTACCTTCCCCTAATCCTTATGACCCTTTTAATTGGGGTTTGTTCCTGTGTTTCTGTAAAATTGGGAAACAGATGTTTATACCTACTGTTTGTACAGGTGTATCTAGCTTAACTTCATCCCCTCACAGCATCTTATCTATTCGCCTGTAATATCTACCATTGTTTTGCAGTCACGTTTCATCCTGGCATACAATTTTAGCTAATACAAAAACAATTATGTATTTCCTCCACATAGTTTCCATTCTTGTTGACTCAGCTATTGGCTGAAACAATTACACACTGGTGTGAGTTCATTTACTTTGTATAAGTAAATGGAATTGCAGAAGTAACACTATTTTTCCCACATCCCACAATTTCCCTTTCTTCTTTAATTACTATTTGTTATCTTCTGCAATTTTTCTTTTAAGCATTGCCCCCGAAATTCGCAAGCATCATTCCGGAGATTTCATTCATCTTGGTCTCACTCATCCCCTCATTATTTAGTCAATAAAGTTCCTCTGCCTGATTCCCTTTTGGGGGCATCTGTTTCATCAAGACTGTTTCAATCAGTCGTTGAGTGAGCCCTCGTATACAGGGTATGATACAACAGCCAATGGTCACCAATACCCCGACTACTACTATCAGGGAAGTAAGGAGAGAAACCACCACCCCCTTCCATTTTCCAAACCATGATTCAAGCCATTCCATGAGAGATGTGTCTACTCCTGGATTCTCAGCCAGTTCCTCTGCTAAGGTAGTCAATCCCCTTAAGGCCCGAGTAATTGAACCATCAGGTGCAGTGTTATTAGGAATAAAGGTACAACAGCTTCCTCCTAACATCACACACACACACACCTTTTTCTGCTAAAATCATGTCAGAAAATCATTCTGTTTTCCCGAGCCATCCTACTTGTCGCATCAAGGTGTTCTGATATTCCTTCAACCGCATCTCTTGTCTAATTTATAAATCGCTGTTGATGATAGAAAATGTAATTTATCCAATCTACATTTTTATTAATTGTTACCCACCAGAAGAGAGCTGACTCAAAGCCTGCTGCAATCTGGTTACGAGCCTTGAATTCATCAGGCTCTCCCCTAGGGACTCCTAGCGAATCGAGATAAATCCTGTCATCGAAAGAAGTGTCTAACAGTTATCTCTTACCCCTTCCCTTTTTCCCTCCCATCTTTTCCTTCTCAAATGGCAGGGTAAATGGAATTGCCAATCGTACAATTGCACATATCCCTCTCCAATCTGGAGGTAGCGTGGGTCTCAATATTTTGCCTCCACAGTCCCACCACAGATTGAGGGCGGCACGGTGGCACGGTGGTTAGCACTGCTACCTCACAGCACCAGAGGCCCGGGTTCAATTCCCGGCTCAGGCGACTGACTGTGTGGAGTTTGCATGTTCTCCCCGTGTCTGCGTGGGTTTCCTCTGGGTGCTCCGGTTTCCTCCCACAGTCCAAAGATGTGCAGGTCAGGTGAATTGGACATGCTAAATTGCCCGTAGTGTTAGGTAAAGGGGTAAATGTAGCGGAATGGGTCTGGGTGGGCTGCGGGTCGGTGTGGACTTGTTGGGCCGAAGGGCCTGTTTCCACACTGTAAGTAATCTAAAAAAAAAGATCCGCTCGGGGAACCTTTAGTGCTGAGGAGTTCCCTCCCTTCTCCATTTTGGTTACATTCTTAATCTCTGTACATAATTTCAGCTCCCCCAAATCTCTCGACCGACTTGTACCTCGTCTACTCACACACGATGTTTCATTTAATTGTATCTCATAGATGCATCCCCGCCCCCCCAGAATTGCTTTGTGCCATGTGGTTTTCTTTATTGTTAGGTATATTGGGTTACACTTTTTATTGGGACAATCGCGAGCTGGTCGGAAGGGGGCCCGATGTACTATGACGAGACCATTATACCAAGTACCATCCCCGAGGCCATCCCCATAGGACTTGAGATGTATCTCAGAGCTGCGGTACTGCTTCTGATTATCTACATCTCCATAATTTACAAAGCTGCATGCATCAGCATCTATTACTTGTGGATTATCAGACTCAGGAACCGTTAATAATACATATGAAAATGATATTTGACAAAATCCCAATACTAAGAGGGCTAGCATCATAACTCTAAGCATTCCCAGTATTCTAAACATCATGCTGAAGCACAAAAAGACTTAATATACAATCCTACAGAAATAATCCCGCGCTCGCGTCGCCACTGTATAATCAGTTACTCAAAGTCTCTTTAGCCTGAGTTTCAGCGGATCTTGCGTTGATTCGGCTGTCCAGACTTCTTCCTCAACTGGAGATTCCACTGGCCCTTTGATCCGAGTGTAATGAGTCCAGCCTTTCCCCACCATCCTTATCGCCGTTTCGGTAGTCAAAAGAGCCTGGTACGGCCCTTCCCAGTCCGGCTGCGATTTAGTCTCTGTCCATGATTTTACTAAGATTCAGTCGCCCGGCTGGATGGGATGAACGGTGAATTCAAGGGGTGGAGTCTGTGCCAATAAACCCTGTTTCCTGAGGAAAGACAAAGAGGAGGACAAGCCCAGTATATACTTCTTTAAAAACAAATCTTTAGTTTCGGGAATTGGCAATTCTCCATTCGTTCCCAAGTAAGGTAATCCAAATAAGATTTCATAAGGGGACAGGCCCAAATCTTTCCTTAGGGCTGTTTGTACTCGCAAGAGAGCTTTAGGTAAACATTTGGTCCAAGGAGGTCTGGTTTCTATTATCAATTTAGAGAGCTGTCATTTGAGCTGTTATTCTCTCAACCCTCCCGATGATGGCGGGTGCCATGGAGTATGGAACTCCAAGGAAATTCCCAACCCTTTCATTACCCCCTGTAACACTTTAGAGCTAAAATGAGTTCCTTGGTTGGAATCTATATGGTTCAGTAGCCCGTATCGGGGAATTATGTACTCTAATATTGTTTTAGACACCCCACTCGCAGTGGCGGTAGCTAGGGGGTATGCCTCAACCCAACCGGATAAATGATCTCCTATGACCAACATATATTTTAGTCTTCCTACCCTGGGGAGTTCAGTATAATCTACTTGTATACTCTGGACGGGTCTCAATCCTGGGTCTCTTCCTCCCGGGGTCTGTTTTCTCAAGACTTTCTTATTTACCTTTCTGCATATTATACATCCCTCACATATTTGTTTCGCAATTGTATATATTCCTTTACATCCATATTCCCTAAGAACTAAATCACACATTGCTTGTACTCCCCAATGGCTGCCTTGGTGTAGGACGGTCATAATCTCTCGCATCACCATTTTGTTTAACATTTCCCTTCCATCAGGTAACCTCCAATGCCCGTCTGCTGTTTTTACAGCCCCTAAAGCTCTCAATTAATTTTCTTCGCTTTCAGTAAATATAGGAGCTTCCCTAGGACTTGGGACAATAGGTATTAGGGAATGAATCACCACTTCTTGTAGGTTCAGGGCTGCTTCCTTAGCCACTTCATCGGCTAATCTATTTCCCCTAACTTCTAGTTCATTTCCTTTCTGATGACCATTTACATGCACTACCGCTATTTCTCAGGGAAGTAATAGGGACTCCAAGACCCGTTAAATCAATTCTTCATGTACTAATTCTTTCCCTCGGCTATTGATCAGCCGTTGTTCCTGCCATATCTGACCGAAAGTGTGCACATCACCAAATGCATATTTAGAGTCAGTGTATACTGTTCCCTCTTTATTTTCTAATGCCCTAAGGGCTCTTTCCAATGCATACAGTTCACAAGTCTGAGCTGACCACCCATTTGGCAACCGTCCTGCCTCCACCACACTACTGTTTGTCCCGTCTACGACTGCATACCCATTATGTCTTTTCCCTTCAGTCACCCGGGATGATCCGTCTATAAAAAGTCTAGCCCCTGCATGAAGTGGAACATCTCTCAGGTCCATGCGGACCTTAGTTTGGTATTCTATAATGTCAAGGCAGTCGTGCCCTGGATTCTGAGGAGAGTCTCCTTCCCCTTTCCAAAGAAAGGCAGCTGGATTTAAACAATTGTCCGTGACCAACACTAGATCATCCTTTTCTATTAATATTGCCTCATATTTCAGAATACGCAAGTCTGTCAACCATCGCCCAGCTTTTTGGTTTAGGATCGTTCTCACTTGGCGTGGAGTGCTTACTATTAGGGCTCCCCCAAATGTAAGCTTTCTGCTTTCCTCCACCAACAGTGCAGTGGCAGCCACGGCCTGCCCACACTCAGGCCACCCCCGGGATACTGGATCCAGTAGCTTCGAAAGATATGCTACTGGTTGTCTCATTCCTCCCCACCTCTGGGTCAATACTCCCAAAGCCGCTCCCTTATCCACGGTAGCAAAGAGGTGGAAAGGTTTATCTAGAGAAGGTAAGGCTAACACGGGGGCATGGATCAGATCTCTTTTGAGTTTCTCAACTAGGTCTTTTTCCTCATCATCCCAACTTAGACATTTTGGTTCCCCTCTAATAGTTTGAGATATAATTTCTTAGTCTTCTGTGCATAGGAATCAATCCACAATCTGCAATAACCCGTTAGACCCAAAAATTTGCGTAACTCCCGTTTAGTGCTGGGCAGTGGCATCCCCACTATTCCCTCTATCCGTTCCGGGCTTATCTTTCGCTTTCCCTCACTAACTAAATGTCCCAAGTATTTAACTTCTTGCTCCACGTATTGTAGTTTGTTTTTAGATCCTCGCAATCCCTGCTGACCCAGGAAATTCGATAATTTGTTAGTGGCTTCTACTACTCTTTCTCTTTGTTTTCCTGTTACTAAGAGGTCATCTACATAACTAAGAGGTCGTCTACATACTGCAACAGGGTAGTCCCCTTGGGGCTGCTAAATTTCTCCAAAATTGTTTCTAACATCTGTCCAAATAAATTCGGGGATTCCGTAAACCCCTGGGGAAGCACAGTACACCGGTATTGCTGTTTCTGTCCTGTCTTAGGGTCTTCCCACTCAAATGCAAACAAATTCCTACCTTCCTCTGCCAAGGGACAAGCCCAAAAGGCATCCTTTAAATCTATCACACTAAACCATTTGTGGTCATGAGGGATCTCACTTAATAAGGTATAGGGGTTTGGCACCACTGGGTGCCTGATCTGTACTATTCAATTTAATGTTCTCAAATCCTGCACCAATTGATAAGTTCCATCGGATTTCCGCACTGGTAGAATTGGGGTATTATAAGGAGACATACATGGCTCCAACAGTCCATCTCTAATCAATCCTTCAATTACTGGCTGCAGTCCTCGTTTACCTTCTATGGAAATGGGATATTGTCGCTCACAGACAATGTCCCCTTTTCCTTTTTTTAAAATTTACTTCAAGGGGAGGGATCTGTAGTTTTCCACAATTCCCTTCCCTAGCCCATGCAATAGGGTCTATCTCTCTCTCCACATCCTCTGTCAACATTGCCTTTGTACAACTAATTCTTTTTCCTGAATTCCAATCCCCAGTCCTAAGAGGATAATTAAGTCTCTCCCTAATATGTTACTTCCTATATCAGAGATATACAACAGTTCCCCTGTGACCCTATCCTTAGGACCTTCTATCATCATAGGTTCAAATACTGGAACAGTAAATCCTTCCCCTTTTACCCCCGAAACAGTAATTGACCGTGTTGACATTCCTACTTCCTTTGGTTTAAAATTCAGCGATGACTGTGCTGCCCCGTATCTACTAGGAAGACTACCTCTTCCCTACAGGGTCCCACCTTCAGGTTTATCAAGGGTTCCTGGTGGGCCCCCGAGGGCAGGAACCCCTGACTCCCGTATACTTCATCAAAATTCATAAGCGGAATTGCCCTCTCTTCCCTTTTCAGAGCAGGACAATTCCGCTTAAAGTGCCCTATCTTTCCGCAATAATAGCATCCTGCCTGTGGAGACCTCCAGCTCTGCCCCTGTCGCTCGAACCCTCTATCAAACGCTCCCCCTTGTCCTCTCTGTCCGACATGCTGCCACCCACCGCTCCGGTTGCTCACTATTGGGTCCACTCTTTTCTTAACTACCTCATCAACCGTAGCTACCATCATTTTCACCTTCTGTTTCTGTCTCTCATCCTCTCTCTTTACAAACACTTTCTGTGCCTCTCTTAACAATTCATCTAATGGCTTTTCACTCCACCCTTCTATCTGCTGTATCTTTCTCTGTATGTCTGGCCATTCCTTTGTCACAAAATGTACTTTCAAAAGACCCTGTGCCACTGGGTCCTCAGGGTTCATTCCAGAATATTTCTGCATTGAGTCTCTTAATCTTTGCAAGAAAGCTGAGGGAGTCTCACCTTTCTCCTGTCTAACTTCAAAGGCTTTAGTCAAATTCTGTGACTTCGGAACTGCCTCTCTTATTCCTTTTAGAATCAGGTCTTTCAATTCCCTCATTTCTTCTCTATGCTCCGGATTTTGATTTTCCCACTGGGGGTCTCTGAGGGGAAACTTCACCTCTCCCTGTCCAGCATCCCCATCTCCAATGGGGTGTTCCCTGTCCCATATTTTAATGGCTGCTCCCCATATAAGTCCCCTTTCTTCCCCAGTAAATAGTATATTCAAAACAGACATTAACTCAGCCCAGGTATACAGACTGGGCCCCAAAAATTGATCAATTTGTTCAGACAACCCTACCGGATCCTCAACCAGGACCTTCATTTCTTTTTTAAATGTTCTGACCTCCCCACTGCTGAGGGGGACACTTACAAACCCAATCTCTTTGTCCCCTATTGGTACCTCCCGAAGGGGATAAGTCATTACGTTCTTCCCCTTTTTCTTTTTTAAAGAAATATTGCAATATTTATAGCTCCCCATAACTTCAAACACCAATTCATCAATTCATGCTTGACTAACTTTAAAGCCTGTTCCAACTTGTAAATATATTTTACATTTTGAATATTAAATACTGAATTCAGTATTTAATATTCAAAATGTAAAATGCATACAGTTCTCAAATTTGAAATCCACTGTAATCACCCAGTTTTAGTCCCTTAATTTAAATCCAAAATTAGTTTTCTCAAGTAGTGCAGACCAATCATTGCTCAAGTACAATACTATCGGTCGTGAAATAATCAGAGCTGCCTTAAAAGAATTTGTCTATTCAAGTTAAAAACAAAACTTCTAATGCATGAACAATGGCCGAATCCAAGGTCACAGATATTAACCATAGAATTTTGTTTTTACTACAATCTAATGTTGAACTGAAACTTCAACTGTCCTCCATAAATCGCTTTTATGTAAAGATAAAAGAGATTAGTTAGAAACTGACAGTAAGGCAGTCATGACCTGTAAGAAGAACATTCTTTTTTTCATAATCTCGATAGAATCCTTAACCTTAAAAGAAATCATGTTAAGTTTCCATAATAAAAATCAGATTCAAAACAGTCCCGGAACTCAAACTCCAGGGAATAAAACGCAAACATTCAATCACCAACAAACAAATTGGTGCATTCAAACCAAATCACAAAGGGTTAAACTTTCTACCAGCTGTACAGCTCTTTTCATTCTCTCTCTCTCTCTCTCTCTCTCACTCATTGACAAATAAATTCAGATATTTACAAACCCAGTCTTTGTCCGACCTGTATTTTGGCCAGAAGAGGCGGGACGAAGAATGGATTCCTTAGTCCATACGAAGCAACAATATTTAGTCATCTTTTTCCCTTGTACAAGTATTATTTTGCCAATTCCACAACATCCTCCCCAAAGGACTTTCTGGAGGTATGTTGTAAGGGACCCCACCTCCATTTCCATTGCTTTTTCCTTCTTTTGTTTTCCCGGAGGCTTTTTCCTTACCCACGGCACAACCCATATTGAGTTCCTTCGTTAGTCCCTTATTAACTACTAAAACTCAATCCCGGCCACCAAGGCAATACTTAAAAGTCAGGTTTCTTACCTTGGTCTGTGCACAGAGTTGCCTGGCCCCTTGTCGCCGTATTTTCTATCGAACGTCTATCCCTGTCTGATTCAGATGTCTCTCTTGTGGGATTCGTACCAGTCGCCCAAGGGAGCAGACCAAGCCAGGACACGAGACCGCTCCTCAATGGGGAACGGGACACGTCTTCCCAGTGTCCAAGGCCAGCCACTCCCCCCGGTGATGGAAAAAAAAATCCCGGATAGCCCCCAATTGTGAGAAACAAAGCTCACACACTTCAATAATTGCAGTCCGAAACAAAATCTGAATCAGCAGTGTCCTTTAGTTTACACTTGCAAGTGGGTGAGATGTCCAGTGCCTATAAGGCAGAGGACATACACACACCAAGTTCAATTCATACATAATATTTATATGATTTGATGTCTTTTGTTTTACATCGCTCCTCCCCTGCTTACATCGTCCACTTCCCTAAGACTGGCCCCCATTACCCCTGTTTATCTCTTGCCTTATCCGGCCTTGTCTGTGACAAAATGCTTATTCCTGGCCTCACAAAGCTGTTTGACCTCATCCTGCTGTAGGTCATTGTTGAGCATATTCTTTCTTCATCATTATCTACCCCCTTCATCTGTGCCTTTCCCGAGGCTGTTCTGATCCCTTGACCCTTTTAATTGGGGTTTGTTCCTGTGTTTTTGTAAAAGTGGGAAGCAGATGTTTATACCTACTGTTTGTACAGGCGTATCTAGCTTAACTTCATCCCCTCACAACATCTTATCTATTTGTCCGTAATGTCTGCCTTTGTTTTACTGGCACATCTCATTCTGACATACAATTTTAGCTAATACAAAAACAATTACATATTTCCTCCACATCGTTTCCATTCTTGTTGACTCAGCTCGTGGCGAAAACAATTACACACTGGTGTGAGTTCATTTTACGTTGTAAAATGGAATTGCAGAATTGCAGAAGTAACATTAATTTACCAATATCCCACACTGATATTAATGGCATTGTCTCATTTGAGGATGATGACTTGAGTCTGACTAACAAACCGTTTCATGTAGTCACCCAATTTAATTAAAATTTTCTTTAACTTAATTAAAGAAAATAACTCTGGCATTCTAAGATTTGTACAATTTGTTTATAAGATTTATTTATACGTCCATTGCTCTCGATGTGGTCTCTGCCACATTGGGGAGACTGGACGCCAATTTGCAGAACATTTCAGGGAACAGCTGTGGGACGCCAAAACTAAACGACCCCACCGCCTTGTGGCTGAACGCTTTAACTCCCCCTCCCAATCCGTCAAGGACATGCAAGTGCTCTGCTGCCTCCCCCTCCAAGCTCTAGCTACCTGACACTCGTAGGAAGAACACCTCGTCTTCTGCCTTGGGACGCACTAACTGCATAGGATCAATGTAGATTTCACCAGTTTCCTTATTTCCCCCCCCCTCCACCCACCCCCACACCACACACCTTGTCCCAGATCCAGAGTTGAAAAATGTGGTGCTGGAAAAATGCCTAGAGGCCATACCTCTAGGAATTCCCTGGCTGTTCTCTGGCATGGCACTCATCCACAGATTCTATCAACAAACACACTGACCTGGACCCAATATGGCCACTGCAGCGGACAGTTGGAACTGACAACCGGAAGCGGCAGAGACAAACCACGATAAATGCTGGAGGAAACAATACAGAAGAACTTCACAGGAGGCTCCCAAGCACTGAGGATATCACCTAGACAGGGGATGAAACGTCTGTAACACAAATTCCCAGCTCAGCGAACAGAACCACAACAATGAGCACCCGAGCTACAAATCTTCTCACAAACTTTGAATTGAGCATAGGAGTTGGGATATCCTGTTGCAACTGTCACACATGTCACACAACACAAGATATGGTCCTTCTCTGACTGACCATCCCTTTGAATATCAGGGGGAAGACACCCCTTTAATTGTAACATTCAGGAAAGATGCCTTACTTCAACAAAGATGTGCTGTGCTCACAGATGTTTGAACAGAGAAAGGGAATTGCAGTCTGGGGTGAAGCTCAATCTTCATTCAGAGAGAGAGAGGAGCAGCAGTAGCTTCAGAAGCTCATGGTCCAACTTGTGCATTCAGACAATAGCGGGGCTCTTCTGGGCAAAATCTGGGAGTGAAGCAATGTCTCCCCCTTTCCATTCCTTATCCTGGGAGGGAGAGAGAAGGGGGGAAGCTCTGTTCACTTGCAGCAACAGGAGGCAGAGAGTATGAATCCAAGCAGGGAGCAGACACTGCAAAAGTCAGCTTCAGTCGGCTTCTTCTGGAAAATTGTGTGCAATTCTGGTCTCCCTCCTATCGGAAGGATGTTGTGAAACTTGAAAGGAATCAGAAAAGATTCACAAGGCTGTTGCCAAGGTAGGAGGGTTTGAACCACAAGGAGAGGCTGAATAAGATGGGGCTGTTTTCCCTACAGCATCGCAGGTTGAGTGTGTGTTTTTTAAAGAGTTTTATAAAAACTTGGGTGTGGATGGGGTGAATAGACAAGGTCTTTTCCCTGGGATAGGGGGAGTGCAGAACTAGAGGGCATAGGTTTAGGGCGAGAGGGGAAAAATTTAAAAAGGACCTTGCAGTCAACCTTTTTTTGCAGAGGGTGATGAGTGTATGGAATGAGCTGCCAGAGGAAGTGTTGGAGGCATCTGGATGGGTATATGAAAAGGAAGGGTTTAGAGGGATATGGACCAAGTGATGGCAAATGGAACTAGACTAATTTTGGATATCTGGTCGGCATGGACAAGTTAGATTGAAGGATCTGTTTCTGTGCTTTATGTCTCTGACTCTATGACTGGTGAAAAGCGTTGGCATTCGTCGAAACATTTATGCAACAGAAAATTATAAGAGGGTAAAGATAAGCCTCACGTCATTGATCCATGAATCCTGGTGTAGTATGGATGTATTTCCAGTAATAGAGTCAGTGTGGCATGGAAGGAGTCCAAAAGACGGCTTCTTTTACAAAAAGTCACACTTAAAACTTAAATCTGAGTCTTCTGGAAATGTAAGACAATCGTGCGTTAATATAAGACAGATAAGTCTGGGGTATATGTTACGTATTTGATGGAATGTTTATGGCTCTAAAAGCCTGATTTGCAGTTGTTTCTGAGCTCATAATATTGTACTGCAGAATATTGTATATCTTCAGTAAGAACGTCAATACCGCACGATAGATGTCAATTCAGCAACTTGAGTGAACTCTTCATGGAGTATGCAATCCACCACATTACCCTGCTGTATTCATTTACATATAGATCAGCACAAAGATCTTGGGTATTAAGAGAGGAAAGAATGTTCCACAGAAACTAGAATTGTGTGTTTTGATTTTCTATTGTGGACTGATAGCGATGACCTTTGCAATCTCTTTCCACAGGAATATTACAAGAGAAGAATTTGGAGGCAGAAATCTCAGACCAAACATCACATCGAAGTCTGACAGTTGATTGATTCACCAGGACTTGGATATTGATGGCCTTGAAAACAAAGGGGAGAAGGTCTGCCTGCTTTGTTCGGTTTTAAACGTCAGTGTGACTGGAAACTCAGAGTCTCACATACCCACACACCAGAGTAGTGACTGGAATATGCTTTACAGACTGAATGAGAGTCCTCCAATTATCAGCGGGTTCACCAGTAACACCACACACATGGTGTAAGAGTGAGCGAGTTTCAACTGATTGTTGAACCTGGAGAAATACAAGGACACCTGCACCATGGAGAAATCATGAAAATGCAGGGAGTGTAGGAACGGTTTCCCTTCCTCGCCTGCCCGATATTCATCAGCATTTATACACCGGGCAGCGGCCATTCACCTGCATTCAGCACGGGAAAGGCTTCACTCAGTGGCATCACCTCTTGGTCCACACCGGGGAGAAACTGCTCATCTGCCCTGTATGCTGAAGCAGATGAAGGACATTTTTTATCCTGGATGGAGCATTCTGCAGGTATACCTGAAATAGATACATTTGTCTCTGTCCCATTGAGTCTCCAGCACAGAACCAGGCCAAGCTGCTCAATTGGTCTCTGTGTTTATTCTCCACCGGAGCCTCCATCCACCCCTCTTCATTGCTCCCCCATCTCCCCTCCATCAGCATAAAGGTATCCCCCACTTTTCCAAAGTTCGCTTTCCACTACTTCACTTTTACAAAAGACCTACATTAATACCTGCTCCCACAAACCGAAAGAAATCTGAAGAGGATTGTCGTTTTTACAAAGAAAGGCATAATACAAATTAACTCATGGTAATTGCTTCTTCGATTTAGGCCATTTCGGCTTATGAAAGGAACACTCTACTTTCAAAAAGTGGGGGAAAGCTGTATCAATACAATACAGCACAGTCTCAGGCCCGTCTCACTTGGTTTAGGCACACACACACCCTCAAGCCTGTGCTAATTCTTAATCCTTACTTAGACCTGCTATTTATTGCCCATGTGTGGTTTCTGTTCCTCTGTTCACCTCCCGTTCATGTGTCTATCAAGATACACCTTAAACATTGTTAAGGTGCCTGCTTCCACTACCTGCACTGGCAGTGCGTTCCAGGAACCCCCACCGCCCTTCTGTGTGATTTCCCCACCCCCACCACCTCTCCCCCAAAC
The DNA here is from genome assembly GCF_047496795.1 of Chiloscyllium punctatum. Lineage (NCBI taxonomy): Eukaryota > Metazoa > Chordata > Chondrichthyes > Orectolobiformes > Hemiscylliidae > Chiloscyllium > Chiloscyllium punctatum. Next base: position 55,563,841 of record NC_092774.1, on the reverse strand, counting down.
AGTCCCCCGCTCACCTTGAACCTGGGCCCTCTTTTAGTTGACCTTTCCACTTTGGAGGGGAAAAAAAAACGCCTCTGACTATCACAGAATCCCTCCAGCGTGGAAACAGACCATTCAGCCCAACAAGTCAACACCGGCCCTCTAAAGATTAACACAGGGAGACCCGTTCCTTACCCCTATTATCTACATTTACTCCTGACTAATGCACCGAACTTACACATCCCTGAACACTGGGGCAATTTACACACAGACAATCCAACTTAACCTGCCTCTCCCTGGACACTATGGGTAATTTAGCATCGCTAATCCACCCTAACTGATACATGTTTGGATTGTAGGAGGAAGCCGGAGCAGCCAGAGGAAGTCTACGCAGACACGGGAGGTGGGGTGCAGGGATAATGTGCCAACTCCACACAGCTAGTTGCCTGACACTAAAATCTAACGCAGGTCCCTGGCACTGTGAGGTGTCAGTGCGAACCCCTGAGCTACCCTGCCACCCCTGTCCAGCCAATCTGTGTCTCTCATCATTTTGTCGAGGTCTCTTTTCAGCCTCTGTTTTTCCAAAGAAAACAATCCAGGTTTATGCCTCCTCTGCTCATAACGAGAGCCCTCCAGACTGGGCAATGTCCTGGTGAACCTTGTCTGTATCCTCAGCCAGAGCACCCACATCCGTCCAGTAGCACAGTGACCAGAACTGCACACTATATTCCGAATGTGGCCAGAATAAACACCTGTAATGTAACTCTTACACTCAAGGAAGCGTGCTGTGTACCTTCTTGACCACCGTGCCCACCTGCATTACCACTTCCACGGATCTATATGCCCAGACCCCTCTGTATGCTAGTGCTCCTATGTGTTCTGCCATTTCTCATACAATTCTTATATTTCCTGCATCTCTATCGTGCTTCACCTTACCTGTCTTTCTCTCTCCATCTCTTTCCTCCCCTCCTCACCCCTCCACACATCAGCATACCATAAGACCATAGGAGCAGAAATTAGGCCATTCAGCCCATTGAGTCTGCTTCGCCATTCAATCATGGCTGATACGTTTCTCAACCCCATTCTCCCCGTAATCCTTGATACTCAAGAGCCGAGCTATCTCAGTCTTAAATATACTCAGTAACTTGGCCTCCGCAGCTTTCTGTGGCAGTGTATTCCATAGATTCACCATACTCTGGCTGAAGAAGTTTCTCTCCCCTCTGTTCTAAAGGGTCTTCCCTTGACAGGAAAGCTGAGCCCTCAGGTTCTAGTCTGTCCTACCACTGGAAACATCTTCCCAACATCCACACCGTTCATTATTCTGTAGGTTTCAATTAGATCCCACCCCACCCCCCATCCTTCTGAACCTCATGAAGTATAAACCTAGAGTCCTCTAATGTTCTTATGTTAAATTTTTCATTCCTGAACCATTCTTTTGAACCACCTCTGAACACGTTCCAGGGCCAGTGCATCCTTCCTGAGATATGGGGCCCAAATCTACATACAGTACTCCAATTGTGGCCTGACCGGAGACTTACAGAGCCTCAGAAGTACATCCCTGCTTTTATATTCAAGTCTGATCAAAATAAATACCTTCATTGGATTTGCCTTCCTAACCACTGACTCAACCTGCAAGTTTACCTTGAGAGAATCCTGGAGTAGAACTCCATAGTCTCTTTGCACATCAGATTTCTGAATTTTCTCCCAATAATCCTTCTGTTCCAGAGTAGCAGCAGAGATTTCCAGACACCTCGATTGTTTTCAGGGATACCAAGGGATCTTGGGAATTGCCACTATCGCAGGAGGAGGCAGAGGGGAATGTGGTGTGGTCCTTTAAACTGCAGAACTTTCCAAACTCCGTGAGTCAGCAGGAACTCTTTCTGGACCAAGAAACAAAAGGGCCACTGAGACACTGCGACATCAGAAGACCTCAGAGGCAGAAATTAGGCCATTCAGCTCATTGAATGGTGGAGCAGACTCAATCATTCTTAAGTATCAAGGGTTATGGGGAGAATTGGGTTGAGGAACGTATCCGCAATGATTGAATAGTGGGGCAGACTGAATGGCCTAATTTCTGCTCGTTAACCATCCCTGGGAAGAAGGACACAAAACAACAAACTGTTTCCTTGGACAGATGAGCTAAGTGTTTAATAACCTCATGACAAAAGGACAATTAAGTTTGTCTGTGGAAGGAAGGCCCTGACGTAAAAGGTTTTTTTGCAGGAAAGGCTGTGTCAAACAAACCACAAAACCGAGGATAAGAAGGTTAGCTACAGACCAGAGATCTCCAGAAGTGTGGGGAGGTGGTGTTAGAATCGAAAGAAACATCACATCACAGATTTGAAAGTGAGGAATCTCCACCAGAATTCAACCTCAGAATGATGTAGCAGCAGTACTTGGAAGAAGAATGCTGCATTGAATCCATGAACACTTCCAGAGACATAAACTGTTGGTGGAAACTCAGTTAAATTCAGCCATCAATTGGGAGATAGCCAAGTTGTGAGTGAGGTTGAACTTGGTTACTTGAGTTTTATTTTTGTTGTTACATACAATAAAGTGTAAATCATTGTTTCAGCAGTTAATTGTGTGCAGTTTCTGAGTTCAGAGCCAAATTAAGGCGATTCACCCACAACCACAGTGAGAGGCTGGGATTCATGTTGACTCCATTGCATTCAGCAGTACATCACGTCAATACTCTTATAAAGCGAAGGCTGACAGCACCACCTTTCTCAAACAGAAACACCCAGAGGAGCGTGTCGCCCAATAATCTGTAAAATTAGCATGAAAAGTGGTGTAACCTGCTCTAGTGATAAGAATAAATCCCCAACACTTTAAAATCAACAATCAGCAATTTATTTATCCAACTCTCACGGTGAACAAATGAACAAAACTATTAACAAACTGGATACAGGCCAGGAGCAGATGGGTGGCACTAGTTTAGTTGGGGATCATGGACTGGTTGGTCTGAAGGGTCTGTTTCCAGGCTGCATGACTCCATAGCACGGAATGAATGGGGATCCATCCCAAAGATGATAAAGGTTTCAAGCACCACCTTAGGCAAATGTGTGGACTCTCTCCAGATAACTGAGGGCAGTGGGGTACTGTGAGGGTCAGTAGATCAGTCAGCCAGCCAGTTCTCTCCAGGAGACTTGTCTCAAGAAAGGAAGTGGTTTCCTGTCCCATCAGCCAGATTATCCAGTTTGGATAATATTTGGTCCTCTTTCTCCAACAAAATATGTCGTCAGGGCAGTGTCTATAACAACAATGTTATTAAACTTGAAAGAGTGCTGAAGACATGTACAAGGATGTTGCCAGGACTCAAGGGTCTGTGTAAAAGGGAGAGGTTGGACAAGCTAAGATATTTTTATTTAGAGCATTAGAGACTGAGATAGGCCCTTAGAGAAGTGAAGAGATCGTGAGAGGGTGAATGCACTCAGACTTTTACCCCAGGGTTGGGGATGTGAGGGCTAGAGGGCATCAGTTTCAGGTTAGAGGAAAAAGAATAAAAGGGAACGTGAGGGGCAACTTTATTTATGCAGATGGTGGTAGACATATGGAATGAGATGCCAGCGGAAGTGGTTGAAGTGGTACATTAACAACAGTTAAAAGGCATTTGGACAAATACATGGATAGGAAAGTTATGGAAGGAAATGGGCCAAGTGCAGGGAAATGGGCTTAGTGTTGATGGACAGTTTGGTCAGTATGGACAATGTTGGACCGAAGGGCCGTCTCCTGCTGTGGGACTCTATGATTCGTGTCTCTTTGTCAGTCCGACAGTTTTGAGTTTCCAAATGAACATCTCACTAAATCAGGCCGAATAAAATCCAATCTCATTCGTCACCTCTGATGCAGAGGTGCTGGTGTTGAATTGGGGAGGATAAGGTCAGAAGTCACATGGCACCAGATGAAGTGATGAAGGAGCAGCACTCATGAAAGAGCAATGCTCCTAAAGCTTGTGATTTCAAATAAACTTGTTGCACTGTAACATGGTGTCATGTGACTTCCGACTTCTTCAACCCTGGGTTTGTTTCAAACTTGATGGGATACTTTGTCCAACTCGGCATATTTTATCAGTATCACTTGGAGGAAATCTTTTTTTTAAGATTAGATTCCCGACAGTATGGAAACAGGTCCTTTGGCCCAACAAGTTCACACTGGCCCTCGCAGAGTAACCCAGCCAGACCCATTCCCTTATCCCTATTCCTCTACATTTACCCCAACTAATGCACCACACCTACACATCCCTGAACACTATGGGACAATTTAGATGGGCCAATCCAAACTAACCTGCACACCTTTAGACCGGGGAAGGAAACTGGAGCACTCAGAGGTAACCCATACAGATGTGGGGGGGGGGGGGGGGGGGGCATCGTGAAAGCTACACACAGACTGTCATCCCGAGGGTGGAATTGAACCCAGGTCAGCATCATGAGGCAATGGTACTAACCACTGAGTCACCATGCCACCCTGAGCCACATAGGTGGGCTTGCAGGGTGGGGGGGGGAGGGGGAGGGGGGAATGGTGAGTCCAGCACAAAACAAAAAAAAAAAACCACTACACCCACTGTCAGAATGGGCAGGAGGGTCAGCCCTGGGGGTGACCCACTGCAGTGTCACTGGTGGAATCTGATTGTTGGATGCACTGGTGCCCCTGCTGGTGCCTCTGCAAGTTGCAGGACAATGTGAACCTCCGCCCACAGTCGGGGCAGGCAAACGGCTTCTCCCCGGTGTGGACCCATTGGTGGGCCAGCAGTTTGGAGGAGCGGGTGAACCCCTTCCCACACTCGGGGCAGCTGAATGGCCTTTCCCTGGTGTGGACCCGCCTGTGGGACAACAGGTCAGAGGAATTGCTGAAGGCCTTACCACATTCAGGGCAGGCGAATGGCCTCTCCCCCGTGTGGATTCGCCGGTGTCTCAGCAGGTCAGAGGAATTGCTAAAGGCCTTCCCGCACTCTGGGCAGCTGAAGGGCCGCTCCCCCGTGTGGACCCGCTGATGGGCCAGCAGGTTGGAGGATTTACTGAAGGCCTTCCCACACTCTGGGCAGCTGAAGGGCCTCTCCCCCATGTGGACCTGCTGATGGGCCAGCAGGTTGGAGGAATTGCTGAAGGCCTTCCCACACTCTGGGCAGCTGAAGGGCCTCTCCCCCGTGTGGACCCGCCGGTGCCTCAGCAGGTTGGAGGAGTCGCTGAAGGCCTTCCCGCATTCGGGGCAGCTGAATGGCCTCTCCCCCGTGTGGACTCGCCGGTGCTTCAGCAGGTCGGAGGAATTGCTGAAGGCTTTCCCGCACTCGTGGCAACTGAAGAGCCTCTCCCCTGTGTGGAATTGCTGGTGGGTCTGGAGGTTGTCCACCCAAGTGAACCCTTTCCCGCACATGGAGCAGTAAGACGTCCTCTCACCAGTGTGTATATGCTGGTGGGACAGCAGGACACAAGAGCAGGTAAAGCCCTTCACCCACTCGGGGCTGGAGAACGGCCTCTTCCCAGTGTGATTGCACTGATGAGCCGCCAGGACAGATGGGACACGGAAGCCCTTCCCACAGTCGCCACACTTCCATGGTTTCTCAACAGGTTGTGTTTCCTCGGGTTTCTCCATGGCCGAAGCTTCACCTGCACACACACGTGTACAACCCCGCCATGAATTCTTCTTTCCAGGCAGTAGAGTTGTTTCAGGCTCCACACTCAGTGCGCTGCAACAATAGGGTCTTTCAACCAGTGCCCCCGTACTCAAACAGGAACCAAAAAGAAAGCTTTGCTCCTTCTCACAGAATCATAGTTGAAAATTGTTGTGGTCCTGATGGACTGAGTAACTGTCAGACACTGACGTGAAAGGGAGGACTGGAGACGCTCGAGAGTCAGTCAAAAACTGCGTCGCTGGAAAAGTGCAGCACAGCAAGCAGCATCAGAGAAGCAGGAGAATCAACATTTTGAACATCAGCCCTTTACCTGTTGACTTTGAAACTTCTGTCTTCAGATAGTCTGTAAGAAAAGATTACAAAAGTCATCACTGCCAGTCCGGTTAAGAGTGAGATATCAAGGCATTGACACTGACACCAGAGAGAAACTGTACATCTAGATGTGGTAAATGTTAATGGCAAGCCAGAGTGATAGAGATATTAGGCACAGAAACAGACCCTTTAGTCTAATTCATCCGTGCCAACTAGATAACCTAACCTAATCTCGGCCGATTTGCCAGCATTTGGCCCACATCGTCTAAACCCTTCCTAATCGTATACCCATCCAGATGCCTTTTAATGTCATAATTGTACCAGCACCCACCACTTCCTCTGACAGCTCTTTCCTTAAACACGCCACTTTCTGCATGAAAGACTTATCCCTTAGGTTCCTTTGTTAAGTTCTTTTGCTTGAGCTTCTTACACTGCAATACACCAACTTCTGTGAACAACCAAACTTTATTAAGTACAGTACAAGCTGTGGAGAAACTCTTAATACTCTTCGCAATGCTGGTACACAACAGTACCAAACAAAAACCCCTTAAACAAAGTAAAACTGAAACACAGGCTTACAGTTGAAGTTAGAAGGGCAGAAGGAGACAGTGTTAGCAGCCTTTCTCCACACAGACCACTGCTTAACTCACCCAAACGAGACTTCAGCTTTCAGGACTGACCACTCCCCTTTCATTGTACAGGTCACTTCTAAAACATAAAAGCTTTGACCTCAAGACTCATCTGTTCACATATAACCAAAAATGCCTCCCAATACCATTTTTCATCTCTGTACTAAACCAGTCGCTTCAGAGCCCGGGTCTTTTTACCACCCCTCTGGAAAAAAAAACCAAGGACACAGCATCCTTGAGAAGAAGGACCAGCTTTTAGTAAAAGGACCAGCTTTGTGACAGAGGGATATAGGCCAAACACTAGCAGGTGGGATTAGATTAATTTGAGAACATAGCATGGAGTAGTTGGACTGAAGGGACTGTTTCTGTGCTGTTTGACTCAGTAACTGTTCTGCAATGATCTGAAAACCATTTTCTTGCCTTCCCCCATAAACATCCAATTCTTTGTTGTTCCAAAATCAGATGAACTGAGCCTTGAATATATTCAATGATCCCATAACTGCAGGAAGACATCCCCACTTCTGGACTCAATTCCTCTTGCTTATATAACACCTGCTTTGCTCATTGCTTGCTGCACCTGTGACAACTGGCATTGACTGGTATGGAAGGACGCTGAGGCCCCTTTATACACATTCCTGATGAAGGGCTCGTACCTGTAACGCGGACTCTCCGGCTCCTCGGATGCTGCCTCATCTGCTGTGCTTTTCGAGCACCACACTTTTTGACTCTGATCTCCAACATTTGCAGTCCTTTCTCCACATCCCAATATATCACCATTTAAACATCCTTTCTGCTGTTTACCCCCCAACAGGGAATGCTATCACTTCACATCGTGGTACTGCATTTTCCATGAGTTTGCCAACTGAGACACAGACCTGGCCCAACTTTTCCAGAATCTGTCCCCTCCATAAATTGAGATTGAGAGAGAGACAGAGACAATAGAGACGTCTCTGATTACACGCTCCTTCCGGTCCTCCAGGGCTTCCTATTGGTCCAACAAAAGAAGATCACGCGCAGTTTTCGCCGACAACCAGGAGCACGCACAGGTTTTGCTGACACCGGCGAACATGCGCAGTGTGTGTTGTCACCAAGGAGCATGCGCAAGACGCTCCGTGAAGTTGCTGGTGTTACTGACAGGTTTTGTGCCCAAATGACAATCGGGGATAAGAAAGGCTGGAGCCACATTTTATATTTATCCTGCGACTCGACATTTTATTTGACTACTCATCTTTTCCTCAGGGTAGGGGACTCCTAAACTGGAGAGCATAGGTTGAAGGTGAGAGGGGAAAGATTTAAAAGGGACCTAAGGAGTAGAAAAAAAGTGTGAAAGTTAATTGCCCTCAAGAAGTGCCCTCTCCAAACCTGCACATCTTTGGATTGTGGGAAGAAACAGGGGCACCCAGAGGAATCCCACGCAGAGAAGGTGCAAACTCCACTCAGACAGTTACCAGAGACTGAGATCAAACCCGGGTCCCTAGCGCTATAAGGCAGCAGTGCCAGCCACTGAGCCTGTTCAGAAAAAGCAGCAATTGATTTATATTAGGGTGAGAGAGGAAAGGATTAAAAGGGACCTAAAGGGCAACTATTTCACGGAGCGGGTGGTGCGTGGATTGAATGAGCTGCCAGAGGAAGTGGTGGAGGCTGGTACAATTACAATATTCCAAAGGCATCTGGATGGGTATATGAACAGGAAGGTTTGGAGGGATAGGGGCCAAGAGCTGGCAAATGGGCCTAGATTAATTTAGGATATCCAATTGGCACGGAACAAACAGTTTGTTTCCATGCTCCACTACTCTATTTCAACATAGTCAGAACTGTTATGACACGGACTGCACCCCCTACTAATTTAAACCTAAAAAAGATTTACCCCATGTGGTAATGTGTTAATTCAAGAGGTAAGGAACTGTTTCTAAAAGTCACTATTTAAAGTTTTATTTAACGATCTAGGACACTAACTTGCAAGTGTTTAAATCTGCCGGGATTCTTCATACTGCCAAATCTATTCAAATCTGTCTAAACCAGTTCAAATCTCAGACGAAAGCCCCCAAATTTTAAAACATTGGGTGCAACCTCCCCCACCTAATTTAAACCAGTAACATGGAGAAGGTTTAATCCATGCAGTAATCTGTGAAAATTCAAGAACCAAGAAACTATTCCCAAAGGTCAGTATTTAAAGTAAAAATTAACAACTTTATTTATTAAAAGTCCAACGGAGAATAATTAATTAACAACTATTTACAACTCCTTTCTCTAACCTATCTTCTACCTTCCCCTGTATGACACCAGTCCAATAAAAAACCTTGATTAAGATTTGCCGAAAGATTCAAACTTCAAACCAGCCAGCTGTTAAATCTTCTCTTTGTATCTTCCTCTGTAGATTTGCTCTCCAGGTCAGTGTCGATGTTTTTTCTCTGTGCAGACTCCTTCTCTGGACAGGTACCTCTCAAAGAGTTCTCACTAGCAGCCTATATTTGTTGGTCGTTTGGCAGTTCTCCTGTAACTGTTCAACTTTATTTTTTGATTTTGTACTCCAAAGCATCAAATCATTTCATTGGTGTTAATATTAGATTAGATTAAATTCCCTACAGTGCGGAACCACACCGACCCTTTGAACAGTAACCCACCCAGACCCATTTCCCTCTGACGAATGCACCTAACACTATGGGCAATATAGCATAGCCAATTCACCTGACCTGCACATCTTTGGACTGTGGGAGGAAACTGGAGAACTCTGAGGAAACCCAAGCAGACACGGGGAGAATGTGCAAACTCCACACAGACAGTCACCCAAGGCTGGAATCGACCCTGGTGGTGTGAGGCAGCAGTGCTAACCAATATTCGCAAAATACTAAATTCAAACTTGATTGGAATTCAGTATTTTGGGGCAAGATTTAAATCAATTGGCCAAAATTGAGTATGTTTCTGTCTCCAGGCAACCCAGCTACTGAGCTGTTCGACCAAATGTTAAATTGTTACCTTGTTCAGAACGTTTGGTGCTCTGTCAGGTGGTTCTGCTCACTTTTCAACTCTCTTGAAGGGAGAATACACCTCTACACCTTATAACAGAACCAATTTTTCAAGACTAGGAATCAGCCATTCGCCCCTAACAGGCGAAAGTGAGTACTGCAGATGCTGAAGATTAGAGAGAAAAACGTGGTGCTGGAAAAGCACAGCAGGTCAGGCAACATCCAAGGAGTAGGAAAATTGACATTTCGGGAAAATTGACATTTCGGGCAAAAGCCTCATTCACCCCGAACAGCCTGTCCTTAACTGTACAGAGTTCAAAGCAAGTTTGAGAAAGATGGCTGCAGCTTTGTCTTAATATAAAATTGAACATGCGTTCAAACTTTAATGCTGTTTCTGAATATATTATTTTAGCTATTCTCAATTTGAAAGATCAGCCATTTCTCGTGCACCCCTATCTCCCAGGCAGTGTCATCACCAACCATTCTCTCTCTCTCTTCTGAGATGAGCTTGATACAGCGATCAAAGAGAGCTCGAGGCATGAGAAAGTTTAGTGGGAGTTGGAAGAGATACAGAATGGACAGGGTGACAGAGTGTGGGGGCCATTGAGAGACTGGGGAGAACAGAGGGTGGTGGGGGCGGAAAGGAAAGACTCGGGGGTCAAAGGGTGGAGGAAGACAATGAGGGCGAGAGAGAGAAAATGGGGGGCAGAGAGTTGCGGGGCGAGAGAGAATGGATGGGGGGAGTGGGTGGGGAGAGAGACAGCACAATTCCCACCTTCCCCAGGACTGGGGCAGTGTCCCATGAACTGGAACCTACTCCTCCCACAGCAGTCATTTTTCAATCCACATATGGCTAATGCAGGAGAATTATCTAATCCCTGCAGGCCATTTCACCTATCAAATTCACACCGACCTTCCACACAGCATCCCACCCAGACTCATCAACTTACATTACAGCCCTGCAGTTCCCCATGGCTAACCCACTCTAACCTGCACATACCTGGACACTTTAGCACAGCCGATCCATCCGAAACTGCAGATCCTTGGACAGAGAGGAAACCGGAGCACCCAGAGGTAACCCACGCAGACAGAAGGGGGAGAACATACCAAATTTCACACAGACAGTCACGAGAAGGTGGAATCAAATCACTTCTAACAATTCTCCCACACCTGCAAAACCCTGAGCACTATGGGTAATTTAGCAGGGCCAATCCACCCTAACCTGGGCAAAGATAAAAAAATCACATGACGCCAGTCCAACAGGTTTATTTGGAAGCACTAGCTTTCGGAGCACTGCTCCTTCATCAGGTGGTTGTGGAGTATAAGATCATAAGACACTGAGTTTACAACAAAACATTACAGAGTCATGCCACTGAAATGATACATTGAAGAAACCTGGATTGTAAAGTCTTTCATCTTTTAGAAAGAGTTGCTGGTGTCATTAATATGTAAACCCCAGAACTTCTTATAAGACACCTACTCGACATAACTTAAGGTTTTATAAGAAAAGATGACAACTCAGCTCAGACAATGCATTAAAGGTGTGAGGCCAGAGTCTGTCTGTATCCCAGTTTTTGAGTCAGACTGGTTCTATTTCCAAAGTGGAATTTATAAAATGTTCTATGTATTGTCTGCCTGCAGATTGTGCATTTTATGAGCAAAATGGAATGTATCTGCAAATACAAATTCACCTCATAGACCTTGGTGTGTGTGTGTGTGTGTGTGTGTGTGTGTGTGTGTGTGTGTGTGTGTGTGTGTGTGTGTGTGTGTGTGTGTGTGTGTGTGCTCACACATGAGAAAAAGTGTCTAGTTCCATACTGTATATCTCTATGTCTATTGCATAACAGATGCTTTATTTCTGTTGATGTAAATATTGTTATAAGTCATAGCTGGGTACTAATACTTAGATGTAAGGGAGAGACAATTCTTCATTTAGGGCACTATAAGAATCCTGGCAGACCCCTATTTCTAGTTTACTTGCCAATGAACCGACACAAGCACCTATTTAATTCTAACTATTCACCTTTTTTGTTATATTTTCTGGTATGATATTCTGTGTCTGGATGGTTGACAGGCTGGGAGAGTGTGGGTTGGATTTTGATTGACTGAATGATTTATTGTTCCGGAAGGTGTCAAAGGAGGTTAAAGCTTCAGCAGAAATGAAGCAGAGCTGAGAACGGACAACAACTGTGTGGGAACAGGGAGATCAATAGAGGACAAAGAAACCAGGACCTGAAATCCGAGCTGACACCAGACTACCCTGTGATCAGTACTTTGATTAGCAGGGTCAACCCTCTACCTTTACCTAGCTTCCCATTCGACTTGAATGCCACATCTCCCCTCAATATTTAGGATCCAATCCTTGTCATCCTGAAGCCATGTCTCTGTAAGGAGTCCCAGATCAAAATCATTCTCTTCAATGTGTGCAGTCAATTCATTCACTTTTGTTACGTTGCAGCACTGTTACGACACGGGGTAACCCCCTCTGCTAAATTAAACCATCAACACGGAAATGATTCACCTGATGCAGTAATTTGTAAAAGTTTTAGAGGCAAAGAACTATTCCAGAGGTAAATATTTAAAGTATAAAATAACAACTTTACTCTTTATGTCCAACACAGAGTATTAAAACTCACAAAAATGCCTGGTTTTATAGTCCAAAACATCGGATCATTTTATTGGTGTCAATATTATCAAAATACTTAATTCAAACTTGATTGGACTTTGGTATTTTGGGGCAAAATTTAATCTGATTGGCCAAATTTGAATTAGTTTGTGCCTCATGGCAACCCAGTTGCTGTATTTGTGTTGACCAAATATTACAATCTCATCTTGTTTAGAACACTTTGTTCTGCTCGATTTTTTAACTCTCTTAAAGGTAAGTACCTCTACTCCTTCATAACAAGCACACATTCAGATACTGACCTTTTAGTTTTATTGTTTGTAATCTTTTGAATCCAGTTTTAATTGCTGGTACATTTTTCCTCCTTGTTCCTTTCTATTGTTCTCTGACGTCCATTTTCCACATCACTACATTGCTCACCTGCCTTGATTTGGATTGGCCTTGCGAAATTGCCCATAGTGGCCAGGGATGTACAGGTTAGGTGGGTTAGCCAATGGGAAATGCAAGGTTATAGTTTCGTAGTAATAGAAGCAGGAGTAGGCCATTTGTACTGTTGAGCCTGCTTCACCATTTATTGAGATCGTGGCTGATCTATCCATCATCTCAGCTCTTCTTACTTGCATTATCCCGAACCCCTGATTCCCTAAGGGGTGGGGTGGGAGGGGTGTATGAGCAGGATGCTCTTCGGAGGGGTCAGAATGGACTTGATGGGCTGAATAGCCTTCTTCCACACTGTAGGGCTTCTATGATTTACCGCAGTTGTGTTTGCCTCAGATCACAGCTCCCAGAATCTCCCACCTTCTGCAAATCGAAAGACAAATCCCACCCTGCCCTCTCGTATGTATGTTATCTAAATGCTTAATCGTTTCTAGTGAACACAGCCCACACCTCCCTCTGCTGCCAGTCACCTTTACAATGCTGATGAAACAATGCCATTCCTGCAGGGATGAAAACCCAAAGGCTTCTAACAATACCAGTTATACACAGCTCCTTCTGATGGACAGCATTGGAAATACAATGTTGGAGGCTGGCGGAAATGAGCAGTTTCACTCAAAAATCCACCTAACCCTTCACTGGGCACCCCAATCAGCACACTGTCCTTCCTGCTGGGAAGCCTTAAAGCACTTCACCCCCACAGTGCAATGAATTCCCACTTTCCACCAAAATCCTAGATGTACTCACGTACTCAGTTGCTGTCTCACCAATGAAATACTTCATTGTCACTTCTTCTGCTTCCAGTAAACATCTTTGAAAGCTGCTCTGAAAGTCCCGTCTTCACAACAACACTTCTGCTTTCACGCAAGATGATTAAAGTCATACAGCACAGAAACATAGCCTTCGGTCCAACTCATCCATGCCAACCATATCCTAAACTCATCTAATCCCATTTGCCAGCATTTGGCCTGTATCCCTCTAAATCCTTCTTATTCACGTACCCATCCAGATACCTTTTCAATGTTGTAATTGTAGTAGCCTCCACTACTTCCTCTGGCAGCTCATTCCAAACATGCACTACCCTCTGTGTGAAAAAGTTGCCCTTCAGGTCCATTTTAAATCTTTCCCCTTTCACGTGAAACCTATGCCCTCTAGATTAGATTAGATCACATTACAGTGTGGAAACAGGCCCTTCGGCCCAACAAGTCCACACCGACCCGCCAAAGCGCAACCCACCCATACCCCTACCCCTACCCCTACATTTACCCCTTACCTAACACTACAGGCAATTTAGTATGGCCAATTCACCTGACCCACACATCTTTGTGACTGTGGGAGGAAACCGGAGCAAACCCACGCAGACATGGGGAGAACGTGCAAACTCCACACAGAGAGTCGCCGGAGGTGGGAATTGAACCAGGATCGCTGGAGCTGTGAGGCAGCAGTGCTAACCACTGTGCCACCGTGCTGCTCTAGGTTTGGAGTCGCCTACCATGGGGAAAAGATTTTGGCTGTCCAACCTATCTATACCCCTTATAAACTTCTGTAAGCTCACCCATCAGCCTCCAATGCTCCAGGGAAATTATCCTATCTTCCTATCGCTCAAAACCTCCATCTCTGCCTACATCTTTGTAAATCTTTTCTGAACCCTTTTAAGTTTCACAACATTCTTCCAGAGGAGGGCAGCTGGAATTGCACACAGTTTTCAAAAAGTGGCCAAACATGACCTCCCAACCCCTGTACTCAATGCTCTGATCAATAAAGGAAAGCGTACCAAATGCCTTCTTCACAATCCTGTCTCCCTGCAATTCCACTTTCAAGGAATTATGAACTGCAAGGACACTTTGTTTAGCAACACTCCCCATTAACTATGTAAGTCGTGCCCTGATTTGCCTTACAAAATGTAACACCTCACACATTTATCTAAATTAAACTCATTTTGCCACTCCTTGGCCCATCAGGCCATCCGATCAATTCTAATTTATATTGAACTTTGTTTCCTCTCTCATCCCCTAAAAGCTGAGAATCTCCATCCCACACACACTTCCTCCATTCTGCTGAACCTAATTCCTGCTGTAACTCATCCTGAAGGGTGTGGTTCATGCTGATTAACAGGCCCACACTCGGGGAGGGGTGAGATCTAATTCAAACAGACAGAATTCTGAATGGCCTGGACAGAGTGTACATGGGGAAGATGTTCCTATTGGTCGGAGAGTCTAGGACCTGAGGGCACAGCATCAGAGTAAAAGGAATATCTTTTAGAACAAAGATAAGGTGAAACATTTTCAGCCGGTGAGTGGTGAATATGTGGAATTCATTGCTACAGAAGGCTGTGGAGGCCAGGTCACTGAGTAGATTTAAGATGGAGATAGATAGGTTCTTGAGTATCAAAGGGGATCAAGGGTTACAGGGAGAAAGTGGGAGAATGGGATTGAGACACTTATCAGCCAGAACTTAATAGTGGAGCAGCCCTAATGGGCTGAGGGGCCTAATTTCTGCTCCTGTGTTTTATGGTCTCTTGCTGTTCTGGACGAGGAGTGTGCAAATTGGGAGCAGGAATAGGCCATTGAGCCTGTCGAGCTTGCATCAGCATAGAACAGA
Source organism: Chiloscyllium punctatum (assembly GCF_047496795.1). NCBI lineage: Eukaryota > Metazoa > Chordata > Chondrichthyes > Orectolobiformes > Hemiscylliidae > Chiloscyllium > Chiloscyllium punctatum. The sequence goes on along the minus strand of NC_092774.1, from coordinate 55,548,664 downwards.
TCATAAGTAGATCTGAGTATACCGACGTAAAAGGTAAAAACAAGGACTGCAGATGCTGGAAACCAGAGTCGAGATTAGAGTGGTGCTGGAAAAGCACAGCAGGTCAGGCAGCTCCTCGGATGCTGCCTCACCTGCCATGAATATACCTACATTCAGGTTAATAAGCTGGAAATTTTTCCACTAGAGCAGAGGAGGATTATAAAATCGTGAGGGGTATAGATGAGGTGAACAGCTAAAATCCTTTCTCTAGGCTGAGGGTTCAAGACTACAGAGCAAATTTTGAAAGAGAGAGAGGAGAAAGATTTTGAAAGGACATGACGGTCGCCATTCCTTTCCACCCCACCCCCCCCCCCCCCACCCCCACCCCCACCCCCCAAGGCATTTGGATTGGTCTATAATAGAAGGGGTTCGAGGGATATGGGCCCAGGGCTGGCAAATACACTAAATTAGGATAACTGGTAGGCATGGACAAATTGGACCGAAGGGTATGTTTCTATGTTGTACATCTGTAGGAGTCCAATATAAACGGTTCAGAGGGATATAGGTTAAACACAGGCAGGTGGGTCCAGTTTAGTTTGAGAACATAGTCAGCATGGACTAGTTGGACTGAAGGGTCTGTTTCTATAACTGATCTGGATTGGTCTTGCCTTCCCCCATAACCATCACTTCTTTGTTGTTCAAAAATCAGATGAACTCAGCCTTGGATATATTCAGTTACGCCCGAACTGCAGGAAGGCGTCCCCACTTCTGAACTCAATTCCTCTTGCTAATATACCACTTGCTTTACTCACTACTTGCTGCACCTGTCTGACAACTTGCACTGACTGGATTAGAAGGACGCAGAGGCCCCTTTGTTCATCCACACATCATTACTGATGAAAGGCTCGAGCCTGAAATGTCAATTCTCCTGTATTTGCCATTGAAAAAAATACCTGGACTAACTTTCCAAGAGTCTGTCCTCTCCCTGGATTCACTCCGTTTCCCTTCAGTTCCTGCAAGTCAACAGCTCAACCCCAGAATAGAAAAGGGGTTGAGAAAAGAGTGTGTTGTACTCACAGATGTTGGACAGAGGAAGGAAGCTGCAGTCTGGGGTGAAGCTCAATCTTCATTCAGAGAGAGAGGAGCAGCAGCTGGAGCAATTTCAGAAGTTCATGGCCCTACTTCCGCATCCTGACAGTGGGTTTGCTGTGATTGGCAGGACCAGTCGCCATCCGGTCATCCAGAGCTTCTCATTGGTCCATCAAAACAAGGTCAAGTAGTGTTTCCGCTTGTTGCGTGAGCATGCGTAATGTTTTGCTGACACCGTGGCACATGCGCAGTGCATTGCTGACACCGAGAAGCATGCGCAGTATGGAGATGTTGGCATTACTGACAGATTTTCAAAGTTAACAATCACACAATGCCACGTTGTGGCCCGACAGGTTTATCTGGAATCACTAGTTTTCGAAGCGCTGCTCCTTCATCGGTTGCTTGTGGAGCAGAATCATAACACACAGACTTTATAGCAACAGGATTGCAGTGTCATGGAATGGAATATCAAACAACTTTAGCTGACCTCTACCATCTTTTAGAACGACCATGTTGGTTTTGATTCCTTCACATGTAAATTCCAGAACTTTTCAAAAGTTACGTTCTCAAAATAGCTTTTAACAATAGGTGTCATCTCAATCAGATAATGCATTGAAGGTGTTAAGTTAAAGTCTGTCTGTGTCCCAAGGTTAGGTCAGACGGATTCTATTTCTATCGTGGTATTACAGAATCTTACGTGTCTGAGTTTTTGAGCAAAATTAAATGCGATTATGCAAGTACAAATTCAACCCACAAACTTTTATGTGTGTGAGTGTGTGCAGGAGAAACCGAGTGATCATGTGTGTGTGAGAGAGTGTAATGGGGTATAAGTCTGTGAGAGGGTGTGTGTGAGAGAGAGAGCATTTGAGAGAGCGCATGTGTATGAGAGAGAGTCTGTGTGAGTGTGTTGGTTTGGAGGAGCACGTATTTGTGTGAATGCATGCTTGTGTGTGTATGTGTGTGAGAGAGAGAGAGAGAGAGAGACAGACAGACAGACAGGCAGAGAGAGAGAGAAAATGTATATTATAGTGGGGTCACCTGTAGTGTGACATGAACACAAGGTCCTGGTTGAGGCCATCTCCATGGGTATTGAATTTGGCTATCAGCCTCTGCCTAGCCACTTTCGGTTGTTGCCCATCCTGAAGTCTACCTTGAAGGATGGTCATTCGAAGGTCCAAGGCTGAATGTCCCGGACCGCTGTCGTGTTCCCCGACTGGGAGGGAACACTCCTGGCTGGTGATTGTTGCGCAGTGTCCATTCATCTGTTGCTGTAGCCTCTGCTCGGTCTCGCCAATATACCAAGACTCAGGGCATCATTGCCTGCAGCGTATGAGATAAAACAATGTTGGCTGAGTCACATGAGTACCTGCTGCACTCATGGTAGGTGGTGTCCCCACGTGTAATGGTGGTAATCGTGTCAATACTCTGATACGTCTTTTCATCATCTGCCGTGACAGAGTTGTATCGTGTTGTCCTGAAGGCCAGGCAGTTTTCTGAGAACAATTATCTGTTTAAAGTTTGGCAGTTGTTTGAAGGCGAGAAGTGGAGGCGTGGGGAAGGTCTTGGCGAGGTGCTCATTCTCATCAATAATGTGTTGCAGGCTGTGAAGAACATGGCGTAGTGTTTCGGCTCCTGAGAAGTACTGGACAACAAATGGTACCATTTTGGTTGCAGCTCGTGTCTGTCTCCCAAAGGAAGTCATTCCAGTTTCTTGCTGTGACACATTGGAAGTGGCAGTTGATGAGTTGAACATTGTACCCCGTTCTTATGAGAGCATGCTTGTGTACTTCCAAGTGTCTGCCATGTTCCTCCTCACCTGAACAGATCCTATGTATGTGAAGGGCTTGTCCAGAGGGGGTAACTGTTTTAATATGTTTCACTAGAGAAGTGAGGCACTGTCAGGTTATCCGTGGGTTTGCGGGACAGAGAAGTGCTGAGCTATCCATCCTTGATAGAGCTGCATGTGTTCAAAAATGAGACAGATACTAAAGAGTGTGGCGAGTGTGATGGTGGGATGAAACTTGTTAATATCACAGTATCGTTGTTTCAGTGACTCCTCACCATGGGTCCAGAGGAAGAAATGTCATCAATATATCTGGTGTATAGTGTTGGTTGGAGGTCCGCCACCTGCTGTGGTGAGATTCAAAGCCGGGAGTCCCCAGAACTGGGTTATTAATGCAGTCGATAACGGCACTCGGCCGAAGCTCCTTCAATCACCCTGCGATGGTCGGTGAACTCACTGATGTCTCTACAGGTGGGAGGAGCGGGTGAAGCCCTTCCCGTACAGTGAGCAAGTGAACGGTCTCTTTGATCCTCCAAGCTGAGTAACTGGTGTGAAGTACTGTACTTTTCACAGTCACCGCACTGAATCTCCCTCATTCGGGTGTATCAGTATTCTTCCTGCCACACCAGTGTCCAAGCAGACAAAAGCAAACATTTCTTCTCGACTGGAATGGCTGCTGATATTCAAGTCCCAATGAATCAAGTGGCTCTGTCCGAAGCTGATGTATCTTTTGGTTTCAGATTTCTTTCCCCATGTCTTCCTGCAAAAGAAATCATGAAATAAGTCATGGTCGGTACAGTCAAATGAACATAACGTCGGTGACAATTCCTTAGATTGCCAGATACCTGCTGATCATATATTATCCATGACTCAGAAACCTGAAAACACTCATTCAGCAAGGTAGCATTAGGAATATAAAGAGGAAAACTTCATTTAGGTGACAATGACCTGGAACAACCTTCCTACAAAGGTGCTGGAAATGGAGCTGAATCAAGGGTATGAAAATGAAATGTCAAGGCTGCTTCAGGAAAGAAAGCCAGTAAAGTTGCCGAAAGACTTCCTGCTGACCTGTTCAATAAAAATGAATACAAGAAATACAGGATGTAATTCCATTACTATATTAGAAGGTGAAAAATCATAGCCATGCAGCGTGTACAACAGCGAATATCAGATATACACCATATGAAGCAATCATAAAATCCCTGCAGTGCAGAAAAAGGCCATTTGGCCCATTGAGCCTACTCCACCATTCTTTAAGGTCATGGCTGATCTATCCATCATCTCAGCTCCTCTTACCTGCATATTCCTGACTACCCTAAATTCACCTACCATCCAAAATCCCATCGATTGTCTTGAATATGCCTGCTTGTATTGTTTCCTTGGGCAAAGACTTCCACAGATTCACCACTCTCCAGGAAACATAGTTCCTCCTCCTATGCCTAAAACCTACCCCTAATCTTGTTACTTAGTCTAACCCACCAGCAGAAACAACGAGATAGGGTGAGTCTGGGTGGCATGCTGTTCGATGGGTCAGTGTGGACTTGATGGGTTGAATGTCCTCCTTCCACACTGTAGGGCTTCTATGATTTACTGCAGTTGTGTTTGTCCAGAACCACAGCTCCCACAACCTCCCAACTTCTGCAAATTGAAAAACAAGTCCCACTCAGCCCTCTCATATGTGTGTTATCTAACTGCTTCATCGCTTCCAGTGAATAGAGCGCACACCTCCCACTGCTGCCAGTGACCTTGACAATGCTGATACAATAATGCAATACCTGCAGTACTGAAAACCGTAAGACTTCTGATGATACCAGTTAATGATTCACCGCTCCTTCTGATGCACAGCATTGGAAATACATTGTTGGGGGCTGAACGAAATGAGCAGTTTAAAACACAAACCCACCTAACCCTTCACTAGGCTTCCCGCTCAGGACACTTTACTTGAAACACTTCAACTCCACATGGCAACAAATTCCCACATTCCATCAAAATCCTGGATGTCCTCACTTACTCAGTTGCTGTCTCTCAAATGAAAGATTTCATTGTAGCTTCTGCTCCCAGTAAGGACAAAATATCTTTGAAAGCTGCTCTGAAATTCCAGTCTTCACAACAATATTTCTGCTTTCCTTCAGTCCAAATTGTCTGTGCTGACCAGATATCCCAAATTAACATAGTCCCATTTGTCAGCACTTAGCCTATATCCCTCTCAATTCACCCTGTTCCCAGATGCTATTTAAAATGCTGTAATTATACCAGCTTCCAACACTTCCTCTGGCAGCTCATTCCACGCTTGCATCAGTCTGTGTGAGAAAGTTGTCCATAAGGTTCCTTTTAAATCTTTCCCCTCTCACCTCAAATCTGTGCCCTCTAGTTTTGGACTTCCCTACTATGTGGAAATGTTTTTGGCTATTCACCCTATCCATGTTCCTTATGAACTTCTATAAGGTCACCCCACAGCCTCCAATGCTCCAGGGAAAACAGCCCCGGCTTATTCAGCCTCTCTCGAGAGCTCAAACGCTCCAACTCTGGCAATAGCCTTGTAAATCTTTGCCAAACCCTTTCAAAGGTTCACAACACTTTTCCTGTAGCAGGGTAACCAGAACTGAACACAGTATTCCAAAAGTGGTCTAATCAATGTCCAGTACATGGGCAACATGACCTCCCAACATCTGTACTGAAATGCACAGACCTATAAAGGCAAGCACATCAAACACCTCCTTCGCAATCCTGTCTACCTGCGACTCCACTTTCAAGAAACTATGAACCAGAACTCCAAGGTATCTGGTCAACAACACTCGTCATTAACTTTGCAGATCCTGCCCTGATCTGCCTTTCCAAGATCAAAATTTCAAAATGAGGTTGAGAAACGTATCAGTTGTGATTGAATGGTGGAGTAGATCTGAAGGGCTGAATTGCCTAATTTCTTCACCTATGTCATATGGTCTCTTGCTGTCCTGGGCACAGAGTGAGAGAATTGGGAGCAGGAATAGGTCATTTGGTCTTTCCAGTCGGCACCAGCATTCAACAATTCATAACTGGATATAAATATACCGGCATCTCGGTGGATAGGGTGGGATTTTTTTCACTGTAGCATCGGAGGTTGAGAGATTACCTTAGAGAGGATTATAAAATTTTCAGGGGTATCGATGAGGTGAACAGCAGGTATTCTTTCCCCGGGATGGGTGTTTCAAGGTTCGGGAGCAAACTTTGAAGATGAGAGAAGAAATATTTTAAAAAGACATGAGGGGCACCTTTTTATTTTAAGACAGAAAATTGGTTCTCATGTGGTATCAATGTCCAGAGGAGGTGGTGGATGCAGGTACAGTTACAGTGTTTAAAAGACATTTGGATAAGTACAAAGAGTCCTAGAGATGTACAGCATGGAAACAGACCCTTCGGTCCAACCCGTCCATGCTGACCAGATATCCCAACCCAATCTAGTCCCACCTGCCAGCACCCGGCCCATATCCCTCCAAACCCTTCCTATTCATATACCCAGCCAAATGCCTCTTAAATGTTGCAATTGTAATAGGAAAGGTTCAGAGAGTCTGGGCGAAACACTGGCAGGTGGGACTAGTTTAGTTTCAGAACACAGTCAGCACGGACTAGTTGGACTTAATGGTCTGTTTCTATGCTGTATGACTGTAACTGGTCTATACTGGTCTTAAAACCATTTTCTTACCTTCCCCAAATACCCATCCACTTCTTTGTTCTTCAAAGTCAAATGAACTCAGCCTTGAATACATTCAATGACTGACCTAACTGCAGGAAGACAGCCCCACTTCTGAACTCAACTTCTCTTGCTAATATATCACTTGCCTTGCTGATTGCTTGCTGCTCCTGTCTGACCACTGGCAGTGACTGGTGTAGAAGGACGCTGAGACCCCTTTTTCCATCCACACATCATTCCTGATGAAGGGCTCGTGCCCAAAACATTGACTCTCCTCCTCCTCAGTTGCTGCCTAACCTGCTGTGCTTTTCCAGCGCCACACTTTTCAACTCTGACCTCCATCATCTCACTTTCACCCCATCTCAACATATCACCATTTAAACAATGCGCCTCCTCTCTGCGTTTTTTTAAACATCAAAGGTTATAGATTGTGTCACTGCATTTGCCATGTGTTTGCAAATTGAAACACAGACCTGGATCAACTTTTCCAGATGCTGTCCCCTCCCTCGATTCACTCTTTCCTTTCAGTTGCTGCAAGTTAACAATTGAACTCCAGAATGAAACAAAAAATGGAAAAAGTGGTGAGAAACAGACTGTTGTACTCACAAAAGTGAGACAGAGGAAGGAAGTTACAGTCTGGGGTGAAGTTCACAGAGAAAGGAGCAGCAGCAGCTTCAGAGCTCACGGTCCAACCTCCACATTTCGACAATGGCCGGCCCTGATTGGCAGGAGGACCAGTCTCCTTCCGGTCCTCCAAGGTTCTTCATTGGTCCATGGGAAGAAGCTGACGCGCAGTTTCTGCGGTCACCAAGGCATATGCGCAGTGCTTTGCTGACACTGGTGGTCATGCGCAGTGCTTGCTGACACTGCGGAGCATGCTCAGTGTGCAGGGATTTGTTAGAAATTTTAAAGTTAAAAATCACAAAATACCTGGTTATAGTCTAACAGACTTATTTGGAAGCACTAGCTTTCAGAGCGCTGCTCCTTCATCAGGTGGTTGTGGAGTATAAGATCGTAAGACACAGAATTTATGATCTTATACTCCACAAGCACCTGATGAAGGAGCGGCGCTGCAAAAGCTGGTGCTTCCAAACAAGCCGATTGGACTGTAACCTGGTGTTGTGTGATTTTTAACTTCGTACACCCCAGTCCAACACGGGCACCTTCAGATCACGACAAATTTTAAGTGTCCAAATGGGAATACGAGAGAAAAATATCAAAGCAATTTTTTGTCGAAATGTTTTTTTCCCCTGTGCCTTGACATGTTATTCCTTTTGCATTTTATCTGGCTGCTCAACGTTTCTGTCTTTTCCCCAGGGTAGAGGTATTCCAAAACTACAGGGTATAGGTTTAGGGCGAGGGGAAAAGATTTTAAAAGATTTAAAAGACTAGGCATATAACATTCACTCCTTACAGGGTGAAAGTGAGGACTGTAGAAGCTGGAGATTAGGGTCGAGAGTGTGGTGCTGGAAAAGCACAGCAGGTCAGGCAGCATCTGAGGAGCAGGAGAATCGACGTTTTGGGCAAAACCCTTCATCAGGAAATAGCCATGGGGAACTGCAGGGCTGTAGCGTAATCGAGTGAGTCTAAGTGGGATGCTGTTGGGAAGGTCGGTGTGAATGGCCTGTAGGGATGATATGCCTTAGCCATGCTTATATTGAGAAATGGTTGCTCCAAATCTGCTGTGGAAAGAGTGGGTTCCAGTTCGTGGGACACTGACACCAGTCCTGGGGAAGGTGGGATTTGTGCTGTCTTTCGCTTCCCATTCTGCCCCTTGTCCATTTTCTCCCCACCCACTGCCCCCGCCCTTTCTCCCCTCTTCACACTGCACCCCAATTCTCTCCCCAACCCTCTGAACCCGTCATTCTCTACTCCCTAACCTCTGTCCCCACTCCATTTCTCTCCCTTCTCCACCACCACCATTGCCCCCGTCCGTCCTTTCTCGTGCCTCAGCCCTCTTTGATCTAGTGGCCGAGCAGAGGCTGATAGCCAAGTTTAGAACACATGAGGATGTCCTCAGCCGAGACCCTGGGTTCACGTCACACTACAGGAGACTCAGCGACACAATACACTCTCTCACACACAAGCACACTCTCTTACATACTCACACGCTCGTGCAGACCCTCTCTGATAGACATGCTCTCTCTCAGACACACAGTAATACATCCCCACACTCAAACCTACGCATGCACCATCTCACATGCTTATACTCCATCACACACACACTGTACCCAGCATGCACACGCACACACACGCTCTCTCTCATGCATGCAGTCACATATAGAAGTCTTTGGGGTGAATCTGTGTTTGCAGGATTATATATTTGGAAATAGAACCAGTCTCACTCAAGATTAGGATACAGATAGACCCTCCCCTCACAGCTTTCATGCATTGTCTGACCTGAGGTGTCACCTCCTTTTATAGAACCTTAAATTACCTGAAGAATGTGACTTTTAAAAAGTTCTGGGATTTACAGATTAATGAACCGAAATCTACAACCCGTTTTAAAAGATGAAAACCTCAACAGCAATCTCGGATTCTTCAATATATCATTTATGTTGCTCACACTATAATATTTTATTCGATATTCTGGGTCTTATCCTCCTCCTCCACAGAAACCATAGGTTCAAGGAGATCTGTCCCAACTTTCCAATCTACCTTCAGAACTGACACTCCTCAGGCGCGGCACCATTCACGTCAACCTGTTCATACCCTGAGACCAACGAGCCACATGCCATGGGCGCAGCCAGCTCCAGAAGCAGCTGAGACTTGCTCAGTACGAAATACATTGTACATTACTCCCAGAATTTAAAGCAGCAACGAGTTTCAAGAACATCTGCTTCTCAGTCTGTCTCCTGCTCCCAGGACACTGCTGTTTGTCCCGTCCCCAGGGACCGGGGTCTCTCCACTCGCGGATAATTGAACCATTTTGTTTCTACTTGCAAGCTGTGCTGGTGGAAGGCAGAGCCCATTCACTCTTCTGTTCTCTCTCCCTATCACTTGGGGTAGGAGACGTCATTGACACGAACGCATCAAATTGCAACTTTGAACTTGTCCTACTCTGTCTCTCTGAGGTTCTTCACAATCGGTGGTATCCGTCCGAATAGTGGGGGACGATGTCTGAGTCGTGATGCGGTTTCTGAAATGCTTGTCATTGACGTCTGAACCAGGGTGGCGAATTACTGCAGGGAATGGCCGAAACCGCTACCAGCTCATTAGCATCGCAGAGAACCGGTTTTGCGATTCAGTTCAGAGGAAACCGACCAAGAACAGAACACCACTGAGACCTCTAAAACCCACGCCGTTTGAACATCGGCAAATAGATGCAAAGGCAGCTTGCTGAAGAAAGCAAATCAAGGTGACAGTGAACGATAGCAGAGGATGGTTTCGATCCATCGACCTCTGGGTTATGGGCCCAGCACGCTCCCGCTGCGCCACTCTGCTGCCGCTGGGGGAGCTGGTTGCACAGAACACTTCAGGTTTTTGTCTGGCACGCGGCAGGCACCTTCGAGCCTGATGTCAAAGACCTCCACTACTGTCGTGTGATATGCTGTTTCGCAGACGTATGGAGGCTGTGTAAATATAAACTTTTTTCTAAATTCCCACATTCTGTCGGTCGAACTGTGATTTCACACTGAATCACAACATGTGTCACAGCGCAGACGGTGGCTCTGCGGCCCACCTTCGCTCTGCTGGTTCTACACTTAAGTAAACGTGTGACTCTAGTCGTTTCATTCTCTCGCCTTCTCAGCGGAAATCTGCACATCTGAACGTGACCACCGAATTCCCTTTTGGGTCCATTGAATCTTCCTCTTTGTCAATGTCAGACAGGGACTTACTGACCCTCACCACTCCCCGTACGAAAACGTTCTTCCTAATGTCACTTTTACTTCTTTTCCTCGTGACTTAAAATTCTGCCGAATCGTTATGGATCCTTTCAGGCGTGGGAGCATTTTCACAACATTATTTCCTGTTTCTAGGTCCCTCATGACTTGGAAAAGTTCGGTTCTCCGAGGAGAGCTGTCCCAATTTTCCAATCTACCTTGATTGCTGACATTCCTCAAACACCGCACCACTCACGTCAACCTGTTGAGCACTATGGTAAAAACAATGACTGCAGATGCTGGAAACCAGATTCTGTATTAGTGGTGCTGGAAGAGCACAGCAGTTCAGGCAGCATCCAAGTAGCTTGTTGAACACGATCTCCAACCATTTCATTTCTCTGTTTTCTGCCTCATTCGTACTCCAGGCAGCCCACGCTGGTTTCACGAAGGTGCTTTTTGAGAAAGTTAATCAAGCAGTTTTGCACAAGTCAAGTTTAAAAAACAAACACGAGCTCGTCCGGGATTTGAACCCGGGACCTCTCGCAAATCAGCGCAGGAACAGACCGTAAGCGAGAATCATACGCCTAGACCAACGAGCCAGAAAGCACGCACGTAGGCAATGCCCCAGACCTCTTGAGCGACCTGAGACATGCTCAGTATGAAATACATTTGAGATTGCTCTCAGAATTGCAAGCGGCAAAGACTTTCCCGAACAGTTGCTTCTCATCCAGTCTCCCTGCTGCTATTTCATTCCACCGCATTCGCTGCTCACAGTGTCGTTTGCCCAACGTAGCATGAAGCATAAACTGGGTGACTGCTTCGCAGAACATCCCGCTTCTGCCCGCAGAAACTCAAGGCCCTGACCTTGCGGTTGCCTGCCACTTTAACACATCACCCTGTTCCCTGGCCAACATCCCTGTCTCAGGCTTGCAGCAGTGTTCGAGCTCCAGATGAAAGAACAACATCTCATTTTCCACTTGGAGACCTTACAGCCCTCCGGTCTTCAATATCGAGTTCTATAACTATAGGGCCTGAACTCCCCCATGTCCTTGACCCCTACCACACAAAAGACTCCTGTTTATCACCTCGTCTGCTATGACACACGACGTATTGTTAGCCACTAACAGTCTCCATTAACAGTTATTCGCATTCTCACGCGGATCGTTATTCACTCCTACGTCCTGCCTATTGTTCTCTCTCTGAGCTGGCGGCAAACACAGCAATGAACATTGGAGACTCTGAGCCAGCTGAAACTTGCTCAGTGTGAAGTACATTCCACATTGCTGCAAGAATTGCAAGCAGCAAAGCCTTTCCAGAACATCTGCTTGTCATTCTGTCCCCGGGGGGGCTGATGTTTGTCTCATCCCCAGGAACTGGACTATCTCCACTGGCGGATAATTAAACCATTTTATTTCTACTTGCACGTTGTTCTGGGGGGAGGGGGGTGGGGGAATGTAGGGTTGGGGGAGGGTAAGAGTCCATTCGCTCTTCTGCTTTCTCTCCCTCTTTCTCTCTCTCTCTCTCTCTGAAACTCTTGGGGTGAGAGGTGTCAGTTACATTAATGCGGGGAACATGAACAACTTTGATTGTGAACTTTCTCCAAAGGTCTGTTATCGGAGAGACAGAAAGATGCTGTGCTGGCAGGACAGAGAGAAATGAACACCGAGGACTCTTCGCCCAGGTAAATTCACATTGTTGTGCAGCCTGCTTGGTGTTCAGAAATCGTCTTCACGCAGCAATCTTACAGAAAGTCTATTGCAAAGCGGGCATCGCTTTCTTTGCTGCGACCGCGCAGCAGTTAACATCTGAGCCCCAAGTGTCCCAGATGAAGAGAATCCGTGTGAAACCTTCACTCACTGAGAGTCATCCCCACCGCCCTGAGCTGAGGGACTGCAGGCAGTCCAACACGGAAGGGACGGTTAAAAATGAACCATTTTTGCTCCCTCAGCAACACGTAGCATCATTCTCGCGCAGACAGAAGCCATTCAGCCCCTGGATTCCACGGCGACTGTCTGTCACTTGTCTCTCTCTCTCTCTCTGAGGTTATTCACAATCGGTGGTATCCGTCCAAAAAGTGGGGGACGATGTCTGAGGTTCGTAGAGAACCGGTTTTGCGATTCAGTTCAGAGGAAACCGACCAAGAACAGAATACCACTGAGACCTCTAAAACCCATGCCGTTTGAATGGAGTGGATCGATACGAACATATCGGCAAGTAGATGCAAAGGCAGCTTGCTGAAGAAAGCAGATAAATGACAGCGAACGATAGCAGAGGATGGTTTCGATCCATCGACCTCTGGGTTATGGGCCCAGCACGCTCCCGCTGCGCCACTCTGCTGCCGCTTGGGGAGCTGGTTGCACAGAACACTTCAGGTTTTTGTCTGGCACGCGGCAGGCACCTTCGAGCCTGATGTCAAAGACCTCCACTACTGTCGTGTGATATGCTGTTTCGCAGACGTATGGAGGCTGTGTAAATATAAACTTTTTTCTAAATTCCCACATTCTGTCGGTCGAACTGTGATTTCACACTGAATCACAACATGTGTCACAGCGCAGACGGTGGCTCTGCGGCCCACCTTCGCTCTGCTGGTTCTACACTTAAGTAAACGTGTGACTCTAGTCGTTTCATTCTCTCGCCTTCTCAGCGGAAATCTGCACATCTGAACGTGACCACCGAATTCCCTTTTGGGTCCATTGAATCTTCCTCTTTGTCAATGTCAGACAGGGACTTACTGACCCTCACCACTCCCCGTACGAAAACGTTCTTCCTAATGTCACTTTTACTTCTTTTCCTCGTGACTTAAAATTCTGCCGAATCGTTATGGATCCTTTCAGGCGTGGGAGCATTTTCACAACATTATTTCCTGTTTCTAGGTCCCTCATGACTTGGAAAAGTTCGGTTCTCCGAGGAGAGCTGTCCCAATTTTCCAATCTACCTTGATTGCTGACATTCCTCAAACACCGCACCACTCACGTCAACCTGTTGAGCACTATGGTAAAAACAATGACTGCAGATGCTGGAAACCAGATTCTGGATTAGTGGTGCTGGAAGAGCACAGCAGTTCAGGCAGCATCCAAGTAGCTTGTTGAACACGATCTCCAACCATTTCATTTCTCTGTTTTCTGCCTCATTCGTACTCCAGGCAGCCCACGCTGGTTTCACGAAGGTGCTTTTTGAGAAAGTTAATCAAGCAGTTTTGCACAAGTCAAGTTTAAAAAACAAACACGAGCTCGTCCGGGATTTGAACCCGGGACCTCTCGCAAATCAGCGCAGGAACAGACCGTAAGCGAGAATCATACGCCTAGACCAACGAGCCAGAAAGCACGCACGTAGGCAATGCCCCAGACCTCTTGAGCGACCTGAGACATGCTCAGTATGAAATACATTTGAGATTGCTCTCAGAATTGCAAGCGGCAAAGACTTTCCCGAACAGTTGCTTCTCATCCAGTCTCCCTGCTGCTATTTCATTCCACCGCATTCGCTGCTCACAGTGTCGTTTGCCCAACGTAGCATGAAGCATAAACTGGGTGACTGCTTCGCAGAACATCCCGCTTCTGCCCGCAGAAACTCAAGGCCCTGACCTTGCGGTTGCCTGCCACTTTAACACATCACCCTGTTCCCTGGCCAACATCCCTGTCTCAGGCTTGCAGCAGTGTTCGAGCTCCAGATGAAAGAACAACATCTCATTTTCCACTTGGAGACCTTACAGCCCTCCGGTCTTCAATATCGAGTTCTATAACTATAGGGCCTGAACTCCCCCATGTCCTTGACCCCTACCACACAAAAGACTCCTGTTTATCACCTCGTCTGCTATGACACACGACGTATTGTTAGCCACTAACAGTCTCCATTAACAGTTATTCGCATTCTCACGCGGATCGTTATTCACTCCTACGTCCTGCCTATTGTTCTCTCTCTGAGCTGGCGGCAAACACAGCAATGAACATTGGAGACTCTGAGCCAGCTGAAACTTGCTCAGTGTGAAGTACATTCCACATTGCTGCAAGAATTGCAAGCAGCAAAGCCTTTCCAGAACATCTGCTTGTCATTCTGTCCCCGGGGGGGCTGATGTTTGTCTCATCCCCAGGAACTGGACTATCTCCACTGGCGGATAATTAAACCATTTTATTTCTACTTGCACGTTGTTCTGGGGGGAGGGGGGTGGGGGAATGTAGGGTTGGGGGAGGGTAAGAGTCCATTCGCTCTTCTGCTTTCTCTCCCTCTTTCTCTCTCTCTCTCTCTCTGAAACTCTTGGGGTGAGAGGTGTCAGTTACATTAATGCGGGGAACATGAACAACTTTGATTGTGAACTTTCTCCAAAGGTCTGTTATCGGAGAGACAGAAAGATGCTGTGCTGGCAGGACAGAGAGAAATGAACACCGAGGACTCTTCGCCCAGGTAAATTCACATTGTTGTGCAGCCTGCTTGGTGTTCAGAAATCGTCTTCACGCAGCAATCTTACAGAAAGTCTATTGCAAAGCGGGCATCGCTTTCTTTGCTGCGACCGCGCAGCAGTTAACATCTGAGCCCCAAGTGTCCCAGATGAAGAGAATCCGTGTGAAACCTTCACTCACTGAGAGTCATCCCCACCGCCCTGAGCTGAGGGACTGCAGGCAGTCCAACACGGAAGGGACGGTTAAAAATGAACCATTTTTGCTCCCTCAGCAACACGTAGCATCATTCTCGCGCAGACAGAAGCCATTCAGCCCCTGGATTCCACGGCGACTGTCTGTCACTTGTCTCTCTCTCTCTCTCTGAGGTTATTCACAATCGGTGGTATCCGTCCAAAAAGTGGGGGACGATGTCTGAGGTTCGTAGAGAACCGGTTTTGCGATTCAGTTCAGAGGAAACCGACCAAGAACAGAATACCACTGAGACCTCTAAAACCCATGCCGTTTGAATGGAGTGGATCGATACGAACATATCAGCAAGTAGATGCAAAGGCAGCTTGCTGAAGAAAGCAGATAAATGACAGCGAACGATAGCAGAGGATGGTTTCGATCCATCGACCTCTGGGTTATGGGCCCAGCACGCTCCCGCTGCGCCACTCTGCTGCCGCTTGGGGAGCTGGTTGCACAGAACACTTCAGGTTTTTGTCTGGCACGCGGCAGGCACCTTCGAGCCTGATGTCAAAGACCTCCACTACTGTCGTGTGATATGCTGTTTCGCAGACGTATGGAGGCTGTGTAAATATAAACTTTTTTCTAAATTCCCACATTCTGTCGGTCGAACTGTGATTTCACACTGAATCACAACATGTGTCACAGCGCAGACGGTGGCTCTGCGGCCCACCTTCGCTCTGCTGGTTCTACACTTAAGTAAACGTGTGACTCTAGTCGTTTCATTCTCTCGCCTTCTCAGCGGAAATCTGCACATCTGAACGTGACCACCGAATTCCCTTTTGGGTCCATTGAATCTTCCTCTTTGTCAATGTCAGACAGGGACTTACTGACCCTCACCACTCCCCGTACGAAAACGTTCTTCCTAATGTCACTTTTACTTCTTTTCCTCGTGACTTAAAATTCTGCCGAATCGTTATGGATCCTTTCAGGCGTGGGAGCATTTTCACAACATTATTTCCTGTTTCTAGGTCCCTCATGACTTGGAAAAGTTCGGTTCTCCGAGGAGAGCTGTCCCAATTTTCCAATCTACCTTGATTGCTGACATTCCTCAAACACCGCACCACTCACGTCAACCTGTTGAGCACTATGGTAAAAACAATGACTGCAGATGCTGGAAACCAGATTCTGTATTAGTGGTGCTGGAAGAGCACAGCAGTTCAGGCAGCATCCAAGTAGCTTGTTGAACACGATCTCCAACCATTTCATTTCTCTGTTTTCTGCCTCATTCGTACTCCAGGCAGCCCACGCTGGTTTCACGAAGGTGCTTTTTGAGAAAGTTAATCAAGCAGTTTTGCACAAGTCAAGTTTAAAAAACAAACACGAGCTCGTCCGGGATTTGAACCCGGGACCTCTCGCAAATCAGCGCAGGAACAGACCGTAAGCGAGAATCATACGCCTAGACCAACGAGCCAGAAAGCACGCACGTAGGCAATGCCCCAGACCTCTTGAGCGACCTGAGACATGCTCAGTATGAAATACATTTGAGATTGCTCTCAGAATTGCAAGCGGCAAAGACTTTCCCGAACAGTTGCTTCTCATCCAGTCTCCCTGCTGCTATTTCATTCCACCGCATTCGCTGCTCACAGTGTCGTTTGCCCAACGTAGCATGAAGCATAAACTGGGTGACTGCTTCGCAGAACATCCCGCTTCTGCCCGCAGAAACTCAAGGCCCTGACCTTGCGGTTGCCTGCCACTTTAACACATCACCCTGTTCCCTGGCCAACATCCCTGTCTCAGGCTTGCAGCAGTGTTCGAGCTCCAGATGAAAGAACAACATCTCATTTTCCACTTGGAGACCTTACAGCCCTCCGGTCTTCAATATCGAGTTCTATAACTATAGGGCCTGAACTCCCCCATGTCCTTGACCCCTACCACACAAAAGACTCCTGTTTATCACCTCGTCTGCTATGACACACGACGTATTGTTAGCCACTAACAGTCTCCATTAACAGTTATTCGCATTCTCACGCGGATCGTTATTCACTCCTACGTCCTGCCTATTGTTCTCTCTCTGAGCTGGCGGCAAACACAGCAATGAACATTGGAGACTCTGAGCCAGCTGAAACTTGCTCAGTGTGAAGTACATTCCACATTGCTGCAAGAATTGCAAGCAGCAAAGCCTTTCCAGAACATCTGCTTGTCATTCTGTCCCCGGGGGGGCTGATGTTTGTCTCATCCCCAGGAACTGGACTATCTCCACTGGCGGATAATTAAACCATTTTATTTCTACTTGCACGTTGTTCTGGGGGGAGGGGGGTGGGGGAATGTAGGGTTGGGGGAGGGTAAGAGTCCATTCGCTCTTCTGCTTTCTCTCCCTCTTTCTCTCTCTCTCTCTCTCTGAAACTCTTGGGGTGAGAGGTGTCAGTTACATTAATGCGGGGAACATGAACAACTTTGATTGTGAACTTTCTCCAAAGGTCTGTTATCGGAGAGACAGAAAGATGCTGTGCTGGCAGGACAGAGAGAAATGAACACCGAGGACTCTTCGCCCAGGTAAATTCACATTGTTGTGCAGCCTGCTTGGTGTTCAGAAATCGTCTTCACGCAGCAATCTTACAGAAAGTCTATTGCAAAGCGGGCATCGCTTTCTTTGCTGCGACCGCGCAGCAGTTAACATCTGAGCCCCAAGTGTCCCAGATGAAGAGAATCCGTGTGAAACCTTCACTCACTGAGAGTCATCCCCACCGCCCTGAGCTGAGGGACTGCAGGCAGTCCAACACGGAAGGGACGGTTAAAAATGAACCATTTTTGCTCCCTCAGCAACACGTAGCATCATTCTCGCGCAGACAGAAGCCATTCAGCCCCTGGATTCCACGGCGACTGTCTGTCACTTGTCTCTCTCTCTCTCTCTGAGGTTATTCACAATCGGTGGTATCCGTCCAAAAAGTGGGGGACGATGTCTGAGGTTCGTAGAGAACCGGTTTTGCGATTCAGTTCAGAGGAAACCGACCAAGAACAGAATACCACTGAGACCTCTAAAACCCATGCCGTTTGAATGGAGTGGATCGATACGAACATATCGGCAAGTAGATGCAAAGGCAGCTTGCTGAAGAAAGCAGATAAATGACAGCGAACGATAGCAGAGGATGGTTTCGATCCATCGACCTCTGGGTTATGGGCCCAGCACGCTCCCGCTGCGCCACTCTGCTGCCGCTTGGGGAACTGGTTGCACAGAACACTTCAGGTTTTTGTCTGGCACGCGGCAGGCACCTTCGAGCCTGATGTCAAAGACCTCCACTACTGTCGTGTGATATGCTGTTTCGCAGACGTATGGAGGCTGTGTAAATATAAACTTTTTTCTAAATTCCCACATTCTGTCGGTCGAACTGTGATTTCACACTGAATCACAACATGTGTCACAGCGCAGACGGTGGCTCTGCGGCCCACCTTCGCTCTGCTGGTTCTACACTTAAGTAAACGTGTGACTCTAGTCGTTTCATTCTCTCGCCTTCTCAGCGGAAATCTGCACATCTGAACGTGACCACCGAATTCCCTTTTGGGTCCATTGAATCTTCCTCTTTGTCAATGTCAGACAGGGACTTACTGACCCTCACCACTCCCCGTACGAAAACGTTCTTCCTAATGTCACTTTTACTTCTTTTCCTCGTGACTTAAAATTCTGCCGAATCGTTATGGATCCTTTCAGGCGTGGGAGCATTTTCACAACATTATTTCCTGTTTCTAGGTCCCTCATGACTTGGAAAAGTTCGGTTCTCCGAGGAGAGCTGTCCCAATTTTCCAATCTACCTTGATTGCTGACATTCCTCAAACACCGCACCACTCACGTCAACCTGTTGAGCACTATGGTAAAAACAATGACTGCAGATGCTGGAAACCAGATTCTGGATTAGTGGTGCTGGAAGAGCACAGCAGTTCAGGCAGCATCCAAGTAGCTTGTTGAACACGATCTCCAACCATTTCATTTCTCTGTTTTCTGCCTCATTCGTACTCCAGGCAGCCCACGCTGGTTTCACGAAGGTGCTTTTTGAGAAAGTTAATCAAGCAGTTTTGCACAAGTCAAGTTTAAAAAACAAACACGAGCTCGTCCGGGATTTGAACCCGGGACCTCTCGCAAATCAGCGCAGGAACAGACCGTAAGCGAGAATCATACGCCTAGACCAACGAGCCAGAAAGCACGCACGTAGCTAATGCCCCAGACCTCTTGAGCGACCTGAGACATGCTCAGTATGAAATACATTTGAGATTGCTCTCAGAATTGCAAGCGGCAAAGACTTTCCCGAACAGTTGCTTCTCATCCAGTCTCCCTGCTGCTATTTCATTCCACCGCATTCGCTGCTCACAGTGTCGTTTGCCCAACGTAGCATGAAGCATAAACTGGGTGACTGCTTCGCAGAACATCCCGCTTCTGCCCGCAGAAACTCAAGGCCCTGACCTTGCGGTTGCCTGCCACTTTAACACATCACCCTGTTCCCTGGCCAACATCCCTGTCTCAGGCTTGCAGCAGTGTTCGAGCTCCAGATGAAAGAACAACATCTCATTTTCCACTTGGAGACCTTACAGCCCTCCGGTCTTCAATATCGAGTTCTATAACTATAGGGCCTGAACTCCCCCATGTCCTTGACCCCTACCACACAAAAGACTCCTGTTTATCACCTCGTCTGCTATGACACACGACGTATTGTTAGCCACTAACAGTCTCCATTAACAGTTATTCGCATTCTCACGCGGATCGTTATTCACTCCTACGTCCTGCCTATTGTTCTCTCTCTGAGCTGGCGGCAAACACAGCAATGAACATTGGAGACTCTGAGCCAGCTGAAACTTGCTCAGTGTGAAGTACATTCCACATTGCTGCAAGAATTGCAAGCAGCAAAGCCTTTCCAGAACATCTGCTTGTCATTCTGTCCCCGGGGGGGCTGATGTTTGTCTCATCCCCAGGAACTGGACTATCTCCACTGGCGGATAATTAAACCATTTTATTTCTACTTGCACGTTGTTCTGGGGGGAGGGGGGTGGGGGAATGTAGGGTTGGGGGAGGGTAAGAGTCCATTCGCTCTTCTGCTTTCTCTCCCTCTTTCTCTCTCTCTCTCTCTCTGAAACTCTTGGGGTGAGAGGTGTCAGTTACATTAATGCGGGGAACATGAACAACTTTGATTGTGAACTTTCTCCAAAGGTCTGTTATCGGAGAGACAGAAAGATGCTGTGCTGGCAGGACAGAGAGAAATGAACACCGAGGACTCTTCGCCCAGGTAAATTCACATTGTTGTGCAGCCTGCTTGGTGTTCAGAAATCGTCTTCACGCAGCAATCTTACAGAAAGTCTATTGCAAAGCGGGCATCGCTTTCTTTGCTGCGACCGCGCAGCAGTTAACATCTGAGCCCCAAGTGTCCCAGATGAAGAGAATCCGTGTGAAACCTTCACTCACTGAGAGTCATCCCCACCGCCCTGAGCTGAGGGACTGCAGGCAGTCCAACACGGAAGGGACGGTTAAAAATGAACCATTTTTGCTCCCTCAGCAACACGTAGCATCATTCTCGCGCAGACAGAAGCCATTCAGCCCCTGGATTCCACGGCGACTGTCTGTCACTTGTCTCTCTCTCTCTCTCTCTGAGGTTATTCACAATCGGTGGTATCCGTCCAAAAAGTGGGGGACGATGTCTGAGTTTCAACTTTAACAGCTCATTAGCATCGTAGAGAACCGGTTTTGCGATTCAGTTCAGAGGAAACCGACCAAGAACAGAATACCACTGAGACCTCTAAAACCCATGCCGTTTGAATGGAGTGGATCGATATGAACATATCTGCAAGTAGATGCAAAGGCAGCTTGCTGAAGAAAGCAGATCAAGGTGACAGTGAACGATAGCAGAGGATGGTTTCGATCCATCGACCTCTGGGTTATGGGCGCAGCACGCTCCCGCTGCGCCACTCTGCTGCCGCTTGGGGAGCTGGTTGCACAGAACACTTCAGGTTTTTGTCTGGCACGCGGCAGGCACCTTCGAGCCTGATGTCAAAGACCTCCACTCCTGTCGTGTGATTTGCTGTTTCGCAGACGTATGGAGGCTGTGTAAATATAAACTTTTTTCTAAATTCCCACATTCTGTCGGACGAACTGTGATTTCACACTGAATCACAACATGTGTCACAGCGCAGACGGTGGCTCTGCGGCCCACCTTCGCTCTGCTGGTTCTACACTTAAGTAAACGTGTGACTCTAGTCGTTTCATTCTCTCGCCTTCTCAGCGGAAATCTGCACATCTGAACGTGACCACCGAATTCCCTTTTGGGTCCATTGAATCTTCCTCTTTGTCAATGTCAGACAGGGACTTACTGACCCTCACCACTCCCCGTACGAAAACGTTCTTCCTAATGTCACTTTTACTTCTTTTCCTCGTGACTTAAAATTCTGCCGAATCGTTATGGATCCTTTCAGGCGTGGGAGCATTTTCACAACATTATTTCCTGTTTCTAGGTCCCTCATGACTTGGAAAAGTTCGGTTCTCCGAGGAGAGCTGTCCCAATTTTCCAATCTACCTTGATTGCTGACATTCCTCAAACACCGCACCACTCACGTCAACCTGTTGAGCACTATGGTAAAAACAATGACTGCAGATGCTGGAAACCAGATTCTGGATTAGTGGTGCTGGAAGAGCACAGCAGTTCAGGCAGCATCCAAGTAGCTTGTTGAACACGATCTCCAACCATTTCATTTCTCTGTTTTCTGCCTCATTCGTACTCCAGGCAGCCCACGCTGGTTTCACGAAGGTGCTTTTTGAGAAAGTTAATCAAGCAGTTTTGCACAAGTCAAGTTTAAAAAACAAACACGAGCTCGTCCGGGATTTGAACCCGGGACCTCTCGCAAATCAGCGCAGGAACAGACCGTAAGCGAGAATCATACGCCTAGACCAACGAGCCAGAAAGCACGCACGTAGCTAATGCCCCAGACCTCTTGAGCGACCTGAGACATGCTCAGTATGAAATACATTTGAGATTGCTCTCAGAATTGCAAGCGGCAAAGACTTTCCCGAACAGTTGCTTCTCATCCAGTCTCCCTGCTGCTATTTCATTCCACCGCATTCGCTGCTCACAGTGTCGTTTGCCCAACGTAGCATGAAGCATAAACTGGGTGACTGCTTCGCAGAACATCCCGCTTCTGCCCGCAGAAACTCAAGGCCCTGACCTTGCGGTTGCCTGCCACTTTAACACATCACCCTGTTCCCTGGCCAACATCCCTGTCTCAGGCTTGCAGCAGTGTTCGAGCTCCAGATGAAAGAACAACATCTCATTTTCCACTTGGAGACCTTACAGCCCTCCGGTCTTCAATATCGAGTTCTATAACTATAGGGCCTGAACTCCCCCATGTCCTTGACCCCTACCACACAAAAGACTCCTGTTTATCACCTCGTCTGCTATGACACACGACGTATTGTTAGCCACTAACAGTCTCCATTAACAGTTATTCGCATTCTCACGCGGATCGTTATTCACTCCTACGTCCTGCCTATTGTTCTCTCTCTGAGCTGGCGGCAAACACAGCAATGAACATTGGAGACTCTGAGCCAGCTGAAACTTGCTCAGTGTGAAGTACATTCCACATTGCTGCAAGAATTGCAAGCAGCAAAGCCTTTCCAGAACATCTGCTTGTCATTCTGTCCCCGGGGGGGCTGATGTTTGTCTCATCCCCAGGAACTGGACTATCTCCACTGGCGGATAATTAAACCATTTTATTTCTACTTGCACGTTGTTCTGGGGGGAGGGGGGTGGGGGAATGTAGGGTTGGGGGAGGGTAAGAGTCCATTCGCTCTTCTGCTTTCTCTCCCTCTTTCTCTCTCTCTCTCTCTCTGAAACTCTTGGGGTGAGAGGTGTCAGTTACATTAATGCGGGGAACATGAACAACTTTGATTGTGAACTTTCTCCAAAGGTCTGTTATCGGAGAGACAGAAAGATGCTGTGCTGGCAGGACAGAGAGAAATGAACACCGAGGACTCTTCGCCCAGGTAAATTCACATTGTTGTGCAGCCTGCTTGGTGTTCAGAAATCGTCTTCACGCAGCAATCTTACAGAAAGTCTATTGCAAAGCGGGCATCGCTTTCTTTGCTGCGACCGCGCAGCAGTTAACATCTGAGCCCCAAGTGTCCCAGATGAAGAGAATCCGTGTGAAACCTTCACTCACTGAGAGTCATCCCCACCGCCCTGAGCTGAGGGACTGCAGGCAGTCCAACACGGAAGGGACGGTTAAAAATGAACCATTTTTGCTCCCTCAGCAACACGTAGCATCATTCTCGCGCAGACAGAAGCCATTCAGCCCCTGGATTCCACGGCGACTGTCTGTCACTTGTCTCTCTCTCTCTCTCTCTGAGGTTATTCACAATCGGTGGTATCCGTCCAAAAAGTGGGGGACGATGTCTGAGTTTCAACTTTAACAGCTCATTAGCATCGTAGAGAACCGGTTTTGCGATTCAGTTCAGAGGAAACCGACCAAGAACAGAATACCACTGAGACCTCTAAAACCCATGCCGTTTGAATGGAGTGGATCGATATGAACATATCTGCAAGTAGATGCAAAGGCAGCTTGCTGAAGAAAGCAGATCAAGGTGACAGTGAACGATAGCAGAGGATGGTTTCGATCCATCGACCTCTGGGTTATGGGCGCAGCACGCTCCCGCTGCGCCACTCTGCTGCCGCTTGGGGAGCTGGTTGCACAGAACACTTCAGGTTTTTGTCTGGCACGCGGCAGGCACCTTCGAGCCTGATGTCAAAGACCTCCACTCCTGTCGTGTGATTTGCTGTTTCGCAGACGTATGGAGGCTGTGTAAATATAAACTTTTTTCTAAATTCCCACATTCTGTCGGACGAACTGTGATTTCACACTGAATCACAACATGTGTCACAGCGCAGACGGTGGCTCTGCGGCCCACCTTCGCTCTGCTGGTTCTACACTTAAGTAAACGTGTGACTCTAGTCGTTTCATTCTCTCGCCTTCTCAGCGGAAATCTGCACATCTGAACGTGACCACCGAATTCCCTTTTGGGTCCATTGAATCTTCCTCTTTGTCAATGTCAGACAGGGACTTACTGACCCTCACCACTCCCCGTACGAAAACGTTCTTCCTAATGTCACTTTTACTTCTTTTCCTCGTGACTTAAAATTCTGCCGAATCGTTATGGATCCTTTCAGGCGTGGGAGCATTTTCACAACATTATTTCCTGTTTCTAGGTCCCTCATGACTTGGAAAAGTTCGGTTCTCCGAGGAGAGCTGTCCCAATTTTCCAATCTACCTTGATTGCTGACATTCCTCAAACACCGCACCACTCACGTCAACCTGTTGAGCACTATGGTAAAAACAATGACTGCAGATGCTGGAAACCAGATTCTGTATTAGTGGTGCTGGAAGAGCACAGCAGTTCAGGCAGCATCCAAGTAGCTTGTTGAACACGATCTCCAACCATTTCATTTCTCTGTTTTCTGCCTCATTCGTACTCCAGGCAGCCCACGCTGGTTTCACGAAGGTGCTTTTTGAGAAAGTTAATCAAGCAGTTTTGCACAAGTCAAGTTTAAAAGACAAACACGAGCTCGTGCGGGATTTGAACCCGGGACCTCTCGCAAATCAGCGCAGGAACAGACCGTAAGCGAGAACCATACGCCTAGACCAACGAGCCAGAAAGCACGCACGTACGTAATGCCCCAGACCTCTTGAGCGACCTGAGACATGCTCAGTATGAAATACATTTGAGATTGCTCTCAGAATTGCAAGCGGCAAAGACTTTCCCGAACAGTTGCTTCTCATCCAGTCTCCCTGCTGCTATTTCATTCCACCGCATTCGCTGCTCACAGTGTCGTTTGCCCAACGTAGCATGAAGCATAAACTGGGTGACTGCTTTGCAGAACATCCCGCTTCTGCCCGCAGAAACTCAAGGCCCTGACCTTGCGGTTGCCTGCCACTTTAACACATCACCCTGTTCCCTGGCCAACATCCCTGTCTCAGGCTTGCAGCAGTGTTCGAGCTCCAGATGAAAGAACAACATCTCATTTTCCACTTGGAGACCTTACAGCCCTCCGGTCTTCAATATCGAGTTCTATAACTATAGGGCCTGAACTCCCCCATGTCCTTGACCCCTACCACACAAAAGACTCCTGTTTATCACCTCGTCTGCTATGACACACGACGTATTGTTAGCCACTAACAGTCTCCATTAACAGTTATTCGCATTCTCACGCGGATCGTTATTCACTCCTACGTCCTGCCTATTGTTCTCTCTCTGAGCTGGCGGCAAACACAGCAATGAACATTGGAGACTCTGAGCCAGCTGAAACTTGCTCAGTGTGAAGTACATTCCACATTGCTGCAAGAATTGCAAGCAGCAAAGCCTTTCCAGAACATCTGCTTGTCATTCTGTCCCCGGGGGGGCTGATGTTTGTCTCATCCCCAGGAACTGGACTATCTCCACTGGCGGATAATTAAACCATTTTATTTCTACTTGCACGTTGTTCTGGGGGGAGGGGGGTGGGGGAATGTAGGGTTGGGGGAGGGTAAGAGTCCATTCGCTCTTCTGCTTTCTCTCCCTCTTTCTCTCTCTCTCTCTCTCTGAAACTCTTGGGGTGAGAGGTGTCAGTTACATTAATGCGGGGAACATGAACAACTTTGATTGTGAACTTTCTCCAAAGGTCTGTTATCGGAGTGACAGAAAGATGCTGTGCTGGCAGGACAGAGAGAAATGAACACCGAGGACTCTTCGCCCAGGTAAATTCACATTGTTGTGCAGCCCGCTTGGTGTTCAGAAATCGTCTTCACGCAGCAATCTTACAGAAAGTCTATTGCAAAGCGGGCATCGCTTTCTTTGCTGCGACCGCGCAGCAGTTAACATCTGAGCCCCAAGTGTCCCAGATGAAGAGAATCCATGTGAAACCTTCACTCACTGAGAGTCATCCCCACCGCCCTGAGCTGAGGGACTGCAGGCAGTCCAACACGGAAGGGACGGTTAAAAATGAACCATTTTTGCTCCCTCAGCAACACGTAGCATCATTCTCGCGCAGACAGAAGCCATTCAGATCCTGGATTCCACGGCGACTGTCTGTCACTTGTCTCTCTCTCTCTCTCTCTGAGGTTATTCACAATCGGTGGTATCCGTCCAAAAAGTGGGGGACGATGTCTGAGTTTCAACTTTAACAGCTCATTAGCATCGTAGAGAACCGGTTTTGCGATTCAGTTCAGAGGAAACCGACCAAGAACAGAATACCACTGAGACCTCTAAAACCCATGCCGTTTGAATGGAGTGGATCGATATGAACATATCTGCAAGTAGATGCAAAGGCAGCTTGCTGAAGAAAGCAGATCAAGGTGACAGTGAACGATAGCAGAGGATGGTTTCGATCCATCGACCTCTGGGTTATGGGCGCAGCACGCTCCCGCTGCGCCACTCTGCTGCCGCTTGGGGAGCTGGTTGCACAGAACACTTCAGGTTTTTGTCTGGCACGCGGCAGGCACCTTCGAGCCTGATGTCAAAGACCTCCACTCCTGTCGTGTGATTTGCTGTTTCGCAGACGTATGGAGGCTGTGTAAATATAAACTTTTTTCTAAATTCCCACATTCTGTCGGACGAACTGTGATTTCACACTGAATCACAACATGTGTCACAGCGCAGACGGTGGCTCTGCGGCCCACCTTCGCTCTGCTGGTTCTACACTTAAGTAAACGTGTGACTCTAGTCGTTTCATTCTCTCGCCTTCTCAGCGGAAATCTGCACATCTGAACGTGACCACCGAATTCCCTTTTGGGTCCATTGAATCTTCCTCTTTGTCAATGTCAGACAGGGACTTACTGACCCTCACCACTCCCCGTACGAAAACGTTCTTCCTAATGTCACTTTTACTTCTTTTCCTCGTGACTTAAAATTCTGCCGAATCGTTATGGATCCTTTCAGGCGTGGGAGCATTTTCACAACATTATTTCCTGTTTCTAGGTCCCTCATGACTTGGAAAAGTTCGGTTCTCCGAGGAGAGCTGTCCCAATTTTCCAATCTACCTTGATTGCTGACATTCCTCAAACACCGCACCACTCACGTCAACCTGTTGAGCACTATGGTAAAAACAATGACTGCAGATGCTGGAAACCAGATTCTGTATTAGTGGTGCTGGAAGAGCACAGCAGTTCAGGCAGCATCCAAGTAGCTTGTTGAACACGATCTCCAACCATTTCATTTCTCTGTTTTCTGCCTCATTCGTACTCCAGGCAGCCCACGCTGGTTTCACGAAGGTGCTTTTTGAGAAAGTTAATCAAGCAGTTTTGCACAAGTCAAGTTTAAAAGACAAACACGAGCTCGTGCGGGATTTGAACCCGGGACCTCTCGCAAATCAGCGCAGGAACAGACCGTAAGCGAGAACCATACGCCTAGACCAACGAGCCAGAAAGCACGCACGTACGTAATGCCCCAGACCTCTTGAGCGACCTGAGACATGCTCAGTATGAAATACATTTGAGATTGCTCTCAGAATTGCAAGCGGCAAAGACTTTCCCGAACAGTTGCTTCTCATCCAGTCTCCCTGCTGCTATTTCATTCCACCGCATTCGCTGCTCACAGTGTCGTTTGCCCAACGTAGCATGAAGCATAAACTGGGTGACTGCTTTGCAGAACATCCCGCTTCTGCCCGCAGAAACTCAAGGCCCTGACCTTGCGGTTGCCTGCCACTTTAACACATCACCCTGTTCCCTGGCCAACATCCCTGTCTCAGGCTTGCAGCAGTGTTCGAGCTCCAGATGAAAGAACAACATCTCATTTTCCACTTGGAGACCTTACAGCCCTCCGGTCTTCAATATCGAGTTCTATAACTATAGGGCCTGAACTCCCCCATGTCCTTGACCCCTACCACACAAAAGACTCCTGTTTATCACCTCGTCTGCTATGACACACGACGTATTGTTAGCCACTAACAGTCTCCATTAACAGTTATTCGCATTCTCACGCGGATCGTTATTCACTCCTACGTCCTGCCTATTGTTCTCTCTCTGAGCTGGCGGCAAACACAGCAATGAACATTGGAGACTCTGAGCCAGCTGAAACTTGCTCAGTGTGAAGTACATTCCACATTGCTGCAAGAATTGCAAGCAGCAAAGCCTTTCCAGAACATCTGCTTGTCATTCTGTCCCCGGGGGGGCTGATGTTTGTCTCATCCCCAGGAACTGGACTATCTCCACTGGCGGATAATTAAACCATTTTATTTCTACTTGCACGTTGTTCTGGGGGGAGGGGGGTGGGGGAATGTAGGGTTGGGGGAGGGTAAGAGTCCATTCGCTCTTCTGCTTTCTCTCCCTCTTTCTCTCTCTCTCTCTCTCTGAAACTCTTGGGGTGAGAGGTGTCAGTTACATTAATGCGGGGAACATGAACAACTTTGATTGTGAACTTTCTCCAAAGGTCTGTTATCGGAGTGACAGAAAGATGCTGTGCTGGCAGGACAGAGAGAAATGAACACCGAGGACTCTTCGCCCAGGTAAATTCACATTGTTGTGCAGCCCGCTTGGTGTTCAGAAATCGTCTTCACGCAGCAATCTTACAGAAAGTCTATTGCAAAGCGGGCATCGCTTTCTTTGCTGCGACCGCGCAGCAGTTAACATCTGAGCCCCAAGTGTCCCAGATGAAGAGAATCCATGTGAAACCTTCACTCACTGAGAGTCATCCCCACCGCCCTGAGCTGAGGGACTGCAGGCAGTCCAACACGGAAGGGACGGTTAAAAATGAACCATTTTTGCTCCCTCAGCAACACGTAGCATCATTCTCGCGCAGACAGAAGCCATTCAGATCCTGGATTCCACGGCGACTGTCTGTCACTTGTCTCTCTCTCTCTCTCTCTGAGGTTATTCACAATCGGTGGTATCCGTCCAAAAAGTGGGCGACGATGTCTGAGTTTCGGAGAGAACCGGTTTTGCGATTCAGTTCAGAGGAAACCGACCAAGAACAGAATACCACTGAGACCTCTAAAACCCATGCCATTTGAATGGAGTGGATCGATACGAACATATCGGCAAGTAGATGCAAAGGCAGCTTGCTGAAGAAAGCAGATCAAGGTGACAGTGAACGATAGCAGAGGATGGTTTCGATCCATCGACCTCTGGGTTATGGGCCCAGCACGCTCCCGCTGCGCCACTCTGCTGCCGCTTGGGGAACTGGTTGCACAGAACACTTCAGGCTTTTGTCTGGCACGCGGCAGGCACCTTCGAGCCTGATGTCAAAGACCTCCACTGCTGTCGTGTGATATGCTGTTTCGCAGACGTATGGAGGCTGTGTAAATATAAACTTTTTTCTAAATTCCCACATTCTGTCGGTCGAACTGTGATTTCACACTGAATCACAACATGTGTCACAGCGCAGACGGAGGCTCTGCGGCCCACCTTCGCTCTGCTGGTTCTACACTTAAGTAAACGTGTGACTCTAGTCGTTTCATTCTCTCGCCTTCTCAGCGGAAATCTGCACATCTGAACGTGACCACCGAATTCCCTTTTGGGTCCATTGAATCTTCCTCTTTGTCAATGTCAGACAGGGACTTACTGACCCTCACCACTCCCTGTACGAAAACGTTCTTCCTAATGTCACTTTTACTTCTTTTCCTCGTGACTTAAAATTCTGCCGAATCGTTATGGATCCTTTCAGGCGTGGGAGCATTTTCACAACATTATTTCCTGTTTCTAGGTCCCTCATGACTTGGAAAAGTTCGGTTCTCCGAGGAGAGCTGTCCCAATTTTCCAATCTACCTTGATTGCTGACATTCCTCAAACACCGCACCACTCACGTCAACCGGTTGAGCACTATGGTAAAAACAATGACTGCAGATGCTGGAAACCAGATTCTGGATTAGTGGTGCTGGAAGAGCACAGCAGTTCAGGCAGCATCCAAGTAGCTTGTTGAACACGATCTCCAACCATTTCATTTCTCTGTTTTCTGCCTCATTCGTACTCCAGGCAGCCCACGCTGGTTTCACGAAGGTGCTTTTTGAGAAAGTTAATCAGGCAATTTTGCACAAGTCAAGTTAAAAAAAAAACACGGGCTCGTCCGGGATTTGAACCCGGGACCTCTCGCAAATCAGCGCAGTAACAGACCCTAAGCGAGAATCACACGCCTAGACCAACGAGCCAGAAAGCACGCGCGGAGGTAATGCCCCAGACCTCTTGAGCGACCTGAGACATGCTCAGTATGAAATACATTTGAGATTGCTCTCAGAATTGCAAGCGGCAAAGACTTTCCCGAACAGCTGCTTCTAATCCAGTCTCCCTGCTGCTATTTCATTCCACCGCATTCGCTGCTCACAGTGTCGTTTGCCCAACGTAGCATGAAGCATAAACTGGGTGACTGCTTCGCAGAACATCCCGCTTCTGCCCGCAGAAACTCAAGGCCCTGACCTTGCGGTTGCCTGCCACTTTAACACATCACCCTGTTCCCTGGCCAACATCCCTGTCTCAGGCTTGCAGCAGTGTTCGAGCTCCAGATGAAAGAACAACATCTCATTTTCCACTTGGAGACCTTACAGCCCTCCGGTCTTCAATATCGAGTTCTATAACTATAGGGCCTGAACTCCCCCATGTCCTTGACCCCTACCACACAAAAGACTCCTGTTTATCACCTCGTCTGCTATGACACACGACGTATTGTTAGCCACTAACAGTCTCCATTAACAGTTATTCGCCCTCTCACGAGGATCGTTATTCACTCCTACGTCCTGCCTATTGTTCTCTCTCTGAGCTGGCGGCAAACACAGCAATGAACATTGGAGACTCTGAGCCAGCTGAAACTTGCTCAGTGTGAAGTACATTCCACATTGCTGCAAGAATTGCAAGCAGCAAAGCCTTTCCAGAACATCTGCTTGTCATTCTGTCCCCGGGGGGGCTGATGTTTGTCTCATCCCCAGGAACTGGACTATCTCCACTGGCGGATAATTAAACCATTTTATTTCTACTTGCACGTTGTTCTGGGGGGAGGTGGGTGGGGGAATGTAGGGTTGGGGGAGGGTAAGAGTCCATTCGCTCTTCTGCTTTCTCTCCCTCTTTCTCTCACTCTCTCTCTCTGAAACTCTTGGGGTGAGAGGTGTCAGTTACATTAATGCGGGGAACATGAACAACTTTGATTGTGAACTTTCTCCAAAGGTCTGTTATCGGAGAGACAGAAAGATGCTGTGCTGGCAGGACAGAGAGAAATGAACACCGAGGACTCTTCGCCCAGGTAAATTCACATTGTTGTGCAGCCTGCTTGGTGTTCAGAAATCGTCTTCACGCAGCAATCTTACAGAAAGTCTATTGCAAAGCGGGCATCGCTTTCTTTGCTGCGACCGCGCAGCAGTTAATATCTGAGCCCCAAGTGTCCCAGATGAAGAGAATCCGTGTGAAACCTTCACTCACTGAGAGTCATCCCCACCGCCCTGAGCTGAGGGACTGCAGGCAGTCCAACACGGAAGGGACGGTTAAAAATGAACCATTTTTGCTCCCTCAGCAACACGTAGCATCATTCTCGCGCAGACAGAAGCCATTCAGCCCATGGATTCCACGGCGACTGTCTGTCACTTGTCTCTCTCTCTCGCTCTCTGAGGTTATTCACAATCGGTGGTATCCGTCCTAATAGTGGGGGACGATGTCTGAGTTTCAACTTTACCAGCTCATTAGCATCGTAGAGAACCGGTTTTGCGATTCAGTTCAGAGGAAACCGACCAAGAACAGAATACCACTGAGACCTCTAAAACCCATGCCGTTTGAATGGAGTGGATCGATATGAACATATCGGCAAGTAGATGCAAAGGCAGCAGATCAAGGTGACAGTGAACGATAGCAGAGGATGGTTTCGATCCATCGACCTCTGGGTTATGGGCCCAGCACGCTCCCGCTGCGCCACTCTGCTGCCGCTTGATGAGCTGGTTGCACAGAACACTTCAGGTTTTTGTCTGGCACGCGGCAGGCACCTTCGAGCCTGATGTCAAAGACCTCCACGACTGTCGTGTGATATGCTGTTTCGCAGACGTATGGAGGCTGTGTAAATATAAACTTTTTTCTAAATTCCCACATTCTGTCGGTCGAACTGTGATTTCACACTGAATCACAACATGTGTCACAGCGCAGACGGTGGCTCTGCGGCCCACCTTCGCTCTGCTGGTTCTACACTTAAGTAAACGTGTGACTCTAGTCGTTTCATTCTCTCGCCTTCTCAGCGGAAATCTGCACATCTGAACGTGACCACCGAATTCCCTTTTGGGTCCATTGAATCTTCCTCTTTGTCAATGTCAGACAGGGACTTACTGACCCTCACCACTCCCTGTACGAAAACGTTCTTCCTAATGTCACTTTTACTTCTTTTCCTCGTGACTTAAAATTCTGCCGAATCGTTCTGGATCCTTTCAGGCGTGGGAGCATTTTCACAACATTATTTCCTGTTTCTAGGTCCCTCATGACTTGGAAAAGTTCGGTTCTCCGAGGAGAGCTGTCCCAATTTTCCAATCTACCTTGATTGCTGACATTCCTCAAACACCGCACCACTCACGTCAACCTGTT
Source organism: Chiloscyllium punctatum (assembly GCF_047496795.1). Taxonomy (NCBI): domain Eukaryota; kingdom Metazoa; phylum Chordata; class Chondrichthyes; order Orectolobiformes; family Hemiscylliidae; genus Chiloscyllium; species Chiloscyllium punctatum. The sequence continues at coordinate 55,516,219 of NC_092774.1, read as the reverse complement.
GAGCACTATGGTAAAAACAATGACTGCAGATGCTGGAAACCAGATTCTGTATTAGTGGTGCTGGAAGAGCACAGCAGTTCAGGCAGCATCCAAGTAGCTTGTTGAACACGATCTCCAACCATTTCATTTCTCTGTTTTCTGCCTCATTCGTACTCCAGGCAGCCCACGCTGGTTTCACGAAGGTGCTTTTTGAGCAAGTTAATCAGGCAGTTTTGCACAAGTCAAGTTTAAAAAACAAACACGAGCGCGTCCGGGATTTGAACCCGGGACCTCTCGCAAATCAGCACAGTAACGGACCCTAAGCGAGAATCATACGCCTAGACCAACGAGCCAGAAAGCACGCACGCAGGTAATGCCCCAGACCTCTTGAGCGACCTGAGACATGCTCAGTATGAAATACATTTGAGATTGCTCTCAGAATTGCAAGCGGCAAAGACTTTCCCGAACAGCTGCTTCTCATCCAGTCTCCCTGCTGCTATTTCATTCCACCGCATTCGCTGCTCACAGTGTCGTTTGCCCAACGTAGCATGAAGCATAAACTGGGTGACTGCTTCGCAGAACATCCCGCTTCTGCCCGCAGAAACTCAAGGCCCTGACCTTGCGGTTGCCTGCCACTTTAACACATCACCCTGTTCCCTGGCCAACATCCCTGTCTCAGGCTTGCAGCAGTGTTCGAGCTCCAGATGAAAGAACAACATCTCATTTTCCACTTGGAGACCTTACAGCCCTCCGGTCTTCAATATCGAGTTCTATAACTATAGGGCCTGAACTCCCCCATGTCCTTGACCCCTACCACACAAAAGACTCCTGTTTATCACCTCGTCTGCTATGACACACGACGTATTGTTAGCCACTAACAGTCTCCATTAACAGTTATTCGCATTCTCACGCGGATCGTTATTCACTCCTACGTCCTGCCTATTGTTCTCTCTCTGAGCTGGCGGCAAACACAGCAATGAACATTGGAGACTCTGAGCCAGCTGAAACTTGCTCAGTGTGAAGTACATTCCACATTGCTGCAAGAATTGCAAGCAGCAAAGCCTTTCCAGAACATCTGCTTGTCATTCTGTCCCCGGGGTGGCTGATGTTTGTCTCATCCCCAGGAACTGGACTATCTCCACTGGCGGATAATTAAACCATTTTATTTCTACTTGCACGTTGTTCTGGGGGGAGGGGGTTGGGGGAATGTAGGGTTGGGGGAGGGTAAGAGTCCATTCGCTCTTCTGCTTTCTCTCCCTCTTTCTCTCTCTCTCTCTCTCTGAAACTCTTGGGGTGAGAGGTGTCAGTTACATTAATGCGGGGAACATGAACAACTTTGATTGTGAACTTTCTCCAAAGGTCTGTTATCGGAGAGACAGAAAGATGCTGTGCTGGCAGGACAGAGAGAAATGAACACCGAGGACTCTTCGCCCAAGTAAATTCACATTGTTGTGCAGCCTGCTTGGTGTTCAGAAATCGTCTTCACGCAGCAATCTTACAGAAAGTCTATTGCAAAGCGGGCATCGCTTTCTTTGCTGCGACCGCGCAGCAGTTAACATCTGAGCCCCAAGTGTCCCAGATGAAGAGAATCCGTGTGAAACCTTCACTCACTGAGAGTCATCCCCACGGCCCTGAGCTGAGGGACTGCAGGCAGTCCAACACGGAAGGGACGGTTAAAAATGAACCATTTTTGCTCCCTCAGCAACACGTAGCATCATTCTCGCGCAGACAGAAGCCATTCAGCCCCTGGATTCCACGGCGACTGTCTGTCACTTGTCTCTCTCTCTCTCTCTGAGGTTATTCACAATCGGTGGTATCCGTCCAAAAAGTGGGGGACGATGTCTGAGTTTCAACTTTAACAGATCATTAGCATCGCAGAGAACCGGTTATGCGATTCAGTTCAGAGGAAACCGACCAAGAACAGAATACCACTGAGACCTCTAAAACCCATGCCGTTTGAATGGAGTGGATCGATATGAACATATCGGCAAGTAGATGCAAAGGCAGCAGATCAAGGTGACAGTGAACGATAGCAGAGGATGGTTTCGATCCATCGACCTCTGGGTTATGGGGCCAGCACGCTCCCGCTGCGCCACTCTGCTGCCGCTTGATGAGCTGGTTGCACAGAACACTTCAGGTTTTTGTCTGGCACGCGGCAGGCACCTTCGAGCCTGATGTCAAAGACCTCCACGACTGTCGTGTGATATGCTGTTTCGCAGACGTATGGAGGCTGTGTAAATATAAACTTTTTTCTAAATTCCCACATTCTGTCGGTCGAACTGTGATTTCACACTGAATCACAACATGTGTCACAGCGCAGACGGAGGCTCTGCGGCCCACCTTCGCTCTGCTGGTTCTACACTTAAGTAAACGTGTGACTCTAGTCGTTTCATTCTCTCGCCTTCTCAGCGGAAATCTGCACATCTGAACGTGACCACCGAATTCCCTTTTGGGTCCATTGAATCTTCCTCTTTGTCAATGTCAGACAGGGACTTACTGACCCTCACCACTCCCTGTACGAAAACGTTCTTCCTAATGTCACTTTTACTTCTTTTCCTCGTGACTTAAAATTCTGCCGAATCGTTATGGATCCTTTCAGGCGTGGGAGCATTTTCACAACATTATTTCCTGTTTCTAGGTCCCTCATGACTTGGAAAAGTTCGGTTCTCCGAGGAGAGCTGTCCCAATTTTCCAATCTACCTTGATTGCTGACATTCCTCAAACACCGCACCACTCACGTCAACCTGTTGAGCACTATGGTAAAAACAATGACTGCAGATGCTGGAAACCAGATTCTGTATTAGTGGTGCTGGAAGAGCACAGCAGTTCAGGCAGCATCCAAGTAGCTTGTTGAACACGATCTCCAACCATTTCATTTCTCTGTTTTCTGCCTCATTCGTACTCCAGGCAGCCCACGCTGGTTTCACGAAGGTGCTTTTTGAGAAAGTTAATCAGGCAGTTTTGCACAAGTCAAGTTTAAAAAACAAACACGAGCGCGTCCGGGATTTGAACCCGGGACCTCTCGCAAATCAGCACAGTAACGGACCCTAAGCGAGAATCATACGCCTAGACCAACGAGCCAGAAAGCACGCACGCAGGTAATGCCCCAGACCTCTTGAGCGACCTGAGACATGCTCAGTATGAAATACATTTGAGATTGCTCTCAGAATTGCAAGCGGCAAAGACTTTCCCGAACAGCTGCTTCTCATCCAGTCTCCCTGCTGCTATTTCATTCCACCGCATTCGCTGCTCACAGTGTCGTTTGCCCAACGTAGCATGAAGCATAAACTGGGTGACTGCTTCGCAGAACATCCCGCTTCTGCCCGCAGAAACTCAAGGCCCTGACCTTGCGGTTGCCTGCCACTTTAACACATCACCCTGTTCCCTGGCCAACATCCCTGTCTCAGGCTTGCAGCAGTGTTCGAGCTCCAGATGAAAGAACAACATCTCATTTTCCACTTGGAGACCTTACAGCCCTCCGGTCTTCAATATCGAGTTCTATAACTATAGGGCCTGAACTCCCCCATGTCCTTGACCCCTACCACACAAAAGACTCCTGTTTATCACCTCGTCTGCTATGACACACGACGTATTGTTAGCCACTAACAGTCTCCATTAACAGTTATTCGCATTCTCACGCGGATCGTTATTCACTCCTACGTCCTGCCTATTGTTCTCTCTCTGAGCTGGCGGCAAACACAGCAATGAACATTGGAGACTCTGAGCCAGCTGAAACTTGCTCAGTGTGAAGTACATTCCACATTGCTGCAAGAATTGCAAGCAGCAAAGCCTTTCCAGAACATCTGCTTGTCATTCTGTCCCCGGGGTGGCTGATGTTTGTCTCATCCCCAGGAACTGGACTATCTCCACTGGCGGATAATTAAACCATTTTATTTCTACTTGCACGTTGTTCTGGGGGGAGGGGGGTGGGGGAATGTAGGGTTGGGGGAGGGTAAGAGTCCATTCGCTCTTCTGCTTTCTCTCCCTCTTTCTCTCTCTCTCTCTCTCTCTGAAACTCTTGGGGTGAGAGGTGTCAGTTACATTAATGCGGGGAACATGAACAACTTTGATTGTGAACTTTCTCCAAAGGTCTGTTATCGGAGAGACAGAAAGATGCTGTGCTGGCAGGACAGAGAGAAATGAACACCGAGGACTCTTCGCCCAGGTAAATTCACATTGTTGTGCAGCCTGCTTGGTGTTCAGAAATCGTCTTCACGCAGCAATCTTACAGAAAGTCTATTGCAAAGCGGGCATCGCTTTCTTTGCTGCGACCGCGCAGCAGTTAACATCTGAGCCCCAAGTGTCCCAGATGAAGAGAATCCGTGTGAAACCTTCACTCACTGAGAGTCATCCCCACCGCCCTGAGCTGAGGGACTGCAGGCAGTCCAACACGGAAGGGACGGTTAAAAATGAACCATTTTTGCTCCCTCAGCAACACGTAGCATCATTCTCGCGCAGACAGAAGCCATTCAGCCCCTGGATTCCACGGCGACTGTCTGTCACTTGTCTCTCTCTCTCTCTCTGAGGTTATTCACAATCGGTGGTATCCGTCCAAAAAGTGGGGGACGATGTCTGAGTTTCAACTTTAACAGCTCATTAGCATCGTAGAGAACCGGTTTTGCGATTCAGTTCAGAGGAAACCGACCAAGAACAGAATACCACTGAGACCTCTAAAACCCATGCCGTTTGAATGGAGTGGATCGACATGAACATATCGGCAAGTAGATGCAAAGGCAGCTTGCCGAAGAAAGCAGATCAAGGTGACAGTGAACGATAGCAGAGGATGGTTTCGAGCAATTGACCTCTGGGTTATGGGCCCATCACGCTCCCGCTGCGCCACTCTGCTGCTGTTGGAGCTACTGGTTGCACAGAACACTTCAGGCTTTTGTCTGGCACGCGGCAGGCACCTTCGAGCCTGATGTCAAAGACCTCCACTGCTGTCGTGTGATATGCTGTTTCGCAGACGTATGGAGGCTGTGTAAATATAAACTTTTTTTCTAAATTCCCACATTCTGTCGGTCGAACTGTGATTTCACACTGAATCACAACATGTGTCACAGCGCAGACGGAGGCTCTGCGGCCTACCTTCGCTCTGCTGGTTCTACACTTAAGTAAACGTGTGACTCTAGTCGTTTCATTCTCTCGCCTTCTCAGCGGAAATCTGCACATCTGAACGTGACCACCGAATTCCCTTTTGGGTCCATTGAATCTTCCTCTTTGTCAATGTCAGACAGGGACTTACTGACCCTCACCACTCCCTGTACGAAAACGTTCTTCCTAATGTCACTTTTACTTCTTTTCCTCGTGACTTAAAATTCTGCCGAATCGTTATGGATCCTTTCAGGCGTGGGAGCATTTTCACAACATTATTTCCTGTTTCTAGGTCCCTCATGACTTGGAAAAGTTCGGTTCTCCGAGGAGAGCTGTCCCAATTTTCCAATCTACCTTGATTGCTGACATTCCTCAAACACCGCACCACTCACGTCAACCGGTTGAGCACTATGGTAAAAACAATGACTGCAGATGCTGGAAACCAGATTCTGGATTAGTGGTGCTGGAAGAGCACAGCAGTTCAGGCAGCATCCAAGTAGCTTGTTGAACACGATCTCCAACCATTTCATTTCTCTGTTTTCTGCCTCATTCGTACTCCAGGCAGCCCACGCTGGTTTCACGAAGGTGCTTTTTGAGAAAGTTAATCAGGCAGTTTTGCACAAGTCAAGTTAAAAAAAAAAACACGGGCTCGTCCGTGATTTGAACCCGGGACCTCTCGCAAATCAGCGCAGTAACAGACCCTAAGCGAGAATCACACGCCTAGACCAACGAGCCAGAAAGCACACGCGCGAGTAATGCCCCAGACCTCTTGAGCGACCTGAGACATGCTCAGTATGAAATACATTTGAGATTGCTCTCAGAATTGCAAGCGGCAAAGACATTCCCGAACAGCTGCTTCTAATCCAGTCTCCCTGCTGCTATTTCATTCCACCGCATTCGCTGCTCACAGTGTCGTTTGCCCAACGTAGCATGAAGCATAAACTGGGTGACTGCTTCGCAGAACATCCCGCTTCTGCCCGCAGAAACTCAAGGCCCTGACCTTGCGGTTGCCTGCCACTTTAACACATCACCCTGTTCCCTGGCCAACATCCCTGTCTCAGGCTTGCAGCAGTGTTCGAGCTCCAGATGAAAGAACAACATCTCATTTTCCACTTGGAGACCTTACAGCCCTCCGGTCTTCAATATCGAGTTCTATAACTATAGGGCCTGAACTCCCCCATGTCCTTGACCCCTACCACACAAAAGACTCCTGTTTATCACCTCGTCTGCTATGACACACGACGTATTGTTAGCCACTAACAGTCTCCATTAACAGTTATTCGCATTCTCACGCGGATCGTTATTCACTCCTACGTCCTGCCTATTGTTCTCTCTCTGAGCTGGCGGCAAACACAGCAATGAACATTGGAGACTCTGAGCCAGCTGAAACTTGCTCAGTGTGAAGTACATTCCACATTGCTGCAAGAATTGCAAGCAGCAAAGCCTTTCCAGAACATCTGCTTGTCATTCTGTCCCCGGGGGGGCTGATGTTTGTCTCATCCCCAGGAACTGGACTATCTCCACTGGCGGATAATTAAACCATTTTATTTCTACTTGCACGTTGTTCTGGGGGGAGGGGGGTGGGGGAATGTAGGGTTGGGGGAGGGTAAGAGTCCATTCGCTCTTCTGCTTTCTCTCCCTCTTTCTCTCTCTCTCTCTCTCTGAAACTCTTGGGGTGAGAGGTGTCAGTTACATTAATGCGGGGAACATGAACAACTTTGATTGTGAACTTTCTCCAAAGGTCTGTTATCGGAGAGACAGAAAGATGCTGTGCTGGCAGGACAGAGAGAAATGAACACCGAGGACTCTTCGCCCAGGTAAATTCACATTGTTGTGCAGCCTGCTTGGTGTTCAGAAATCGTCTTCACGCAGCAATCTTACAGAAAGTCTATTGCAAAGCGGGCATCGCTTTCTTTGCTGCGACCGCGCAGCAGTTAACATCTGAGCCCCAAGTGTCCCAGATGAAGAGAATCCGTGTGAAACCTTCACTCACTGAGAGTCATCCCCACCGCCCTGAGCTGAGGGACTGCAGGCAGTCCAACACGGAAGGGACGGTTAAAAATGAACCATTTTTGCTCCCTCAGCAACACGTAGCATCATTCTCGCGCAGACAGAAGCCATTCAGCCCATGGATTCCACGGCGACTGTCTGTCACTTGTCTCTCTCTCTCTCTCTGAGGTTATTCACAATCGGTGGTATCCGTCCAAAAAGTGGGGGACGATGTCTGAGTTTCAACTTTAACAGCTCATTAGCATCGTAGAGAACCGGTTTTGCGATTCAGTTCAGAGGAAACCGACCAAGAACAGAATACCACTGAGACCTCTAAAACCCATGCCGTTTGAATGGAGTGGATCGATATGAACATATCGGCAAGTAGATGCAAAGGCAGCTTGCTGAAGAAAGCAGATCAAGGTGACAGTGAACGATAGCAGAGGATGGTTTCGATCCATCGACCTCTGGGTTATGGGCCCAGCACGCTCCCGCTGCGCCACTCTGCTGCCGCTTGGTGAGCTGGTTGCACAGAACACTTCAGGCTTTTGTCTGGCACGCGGCAGGCACCTTCGAGCCTGATGTCAAAGACCTCCACTGCTGTCGTGTGATATGCTGTTTCGCAGACGTATGGAGGCTGTGTAAATATAAACTTTTTTCTAAATTCCCACATTCTGTCGGTCGAACTGTGATTTCACACTGAATCACAACATGTGTCACAGCGCAGACGGAGGCTCTGCGGCCCACCTTCGCTCTGCTGGTTCTACACTTAAGTAAACGTGTGACTCTAGTCGTTTCATTCTCTCGCCTTCTCAGCGGAAATCTGCACATCTGAACGTGACCACCGAATTCCCTTTTGGGTCCATTGAATCTTCCTCTTTGTCAATGTCAGACAGGGACTTACTGACCCTCACCACTCCCTGTACGAAAACGTTCTTCCTAATGTCACTTTTACTTCTTTTCCTCGTGACTTAAAATTCTGCCGAATCGTTATGGATCCTTTCAGGCGTGGGAGCATTTTCACAACATTATTTCCTGTTTCTAGGTCCCTCATGACTTGGAAAAGTTCGGTTCTCCGAGGAGAGCTGTCCCAATTTTCCAATCTACCTTGATTGCTGACATTCCTCAAACACCGCACCACTCACGTCAACCGGTTGAGCACTATGGTAAAAACAATGACTGCAGATGCTGGAAACCAGATTCTGGATTAGTGGTGCTGGAAGAGCACAGCAGTTCAGGCAGCATCCAAGTAGCTTGTTGAACACGATCTCCAACCATTTCATTTCTCTGTTTTCTGCCTCATTCGTACTCCAGGCAGCCCACGCTGGTTTCACGAAGGTGCTTTTTGAGAAAGTTAATCAGGCAGTTTTGCACAAGTCAAGTTTAAAAAAAAAAGCACGGGCTCGTCCGGGATTTGAACCCGGGACCTCTCGCAAATCAGCGCAGTAACAGACCCTAAGCGAGAATCATACGCCTAGACCAACGAGCCGGAAAGCACGCGCTAAAGTAATGCCCCAGACCTCTTGAGCGACCTGAGACATGCTCAGTATGAAATACATTTGAGATTGCTCTCAGAATTGCAAGCGGCAAAGACTTTCCCGAACAGCTGCTTCTAATCCAGTCTCCCTGCTGCTATTTCATTCCACCGCATTCGCTGCTCACAGTGTCGTTTGCCCAACGTAGCATGAAGCATAAACTGGGTGACTGCTTCGCAGAACATCCCGCTTCTGCCCGCAGAAACTCAAGGCCCTGACCTTGCGGTTGCCTGCCACTTTAACACATCACCCTGTTCCCTGGCCAACATCCCTGTCTCAGGCTTGCAGCAGTGTTCGAGCTCCAGATGAAAGAACAACATCTCATTTTCCACTTGGAGACCTTACAGCCCTCCGGTCTTCAATATCGAGTTCTATAACTATAGGGCCTGAACTCCCCCATGTCCTTGACCCCTACCACACAAAAGACTCCTGTTTATCACCTCGTCTGCTATGACACACGACGTATTGTTAGCCACTAACAGTCTCCATTAACAGTTATTCGCATTCTCACGCGGATCGTTATTCACTCCTACGTCCTGCCTATTGTTCTCTCTCTGAGCTGGCGGCAAACACAGCAATGAACATTGGAGACTCTGAGCCAGCTGAAACTTGCTCAGTGTGAAGTACATTCCACATTGCTGCAAGAATTGCAAGCAGCAAAGCCTTTCCAGAACATCTGCTTGTCATTCTGTCCCCGGGGGGGCTGATGTTTGTCTCATCCCCAGGAACTGGACTATCTCCACTGGCGGATAATTAAACCATTTTATTTCTACTTGCACGTTGTTCTGGGGGGAGGGGGGTGGGGGAATGTAGGGTTGGGGGAGGGTAAGAGTCCATTCGCTCTTCTGCTTTCTCTCCCTCTTTCTCTCTCTCTCTCTCTCTGAAACTCTTGGGGTGAGAGGTGTCAGTTACATTAATGCGGGGAACATGAACAACTTTGATTGTGAACTTTCTCCAAAGGTCTGTTATCGGAGAGACAGAAAGATGCTGTGCTGGCAGGACAGAGAGAAATGAACACCGAGGACTCTTCGCCCAGGTAAATTCACATTGTTGTGCAGCCTGCTTGGTGTTCAGAAATCGTCTTCACGCAGCAATCTTACAGAAAGTCTATTGCAAAGCGGGCATCGCTTTCTTTGCTGCGACCGCGCAGCAGTTAACATCTGAGCCCCAAGTGTCCCAGATGAAGAGAATCCGTGTGAAACCTTCACTCACTGAGAGTCATCCCCACCGCCCTGAGCTGAGGGACTGCAGGCAGTCCAACACGGAAGGGACGGTTAAAAATGAACCATTTTTGCTCCCTCAGCAACACGTAGCATCATTCTCGCGCAGACAGAAGCCATTCAGCCCCTGGATTCCACGGCGACTGTCTGTCACTTGTCTCTCTCTCTCTCTCTGAGGTTATTCACAATCGGTGGTATCCGTCCAAAAAGTGGGGGACGATGTCTGAATTTCAACTTTAACAGCTCATTAGCATCGTAGAGAACCGGTTTTGCGATTCAGTTCAGAGGAAACCGACCAAGAACAGAATACCACTGAGACCTCTAAAACCCATGCCGTTTGAATGGAGTGGATCGATATGAACATATCGGCAAGTAGATGCAAAGGCAGCTTGCTGAAGAAAGCAGATCAAGGTGACAGTGAACGATAGCAGAGGATGGTTTCGATCCATCGACCTCTGGGTTATGGGCCCAGCACGCTCCCGCTGCGCCACTCCGCTGCCGCTTGGTGAGCTGGTTGCACAGAACACTTCAGGCTTTTGTCTGGCACGCGGCAGGCACCTTCGAGCCTGATGTCAAAGACCTCCACTGCTGTCGTGTGATATGCTGTTTCGCAGACGTATGGAGGCTGTGTAAATATAAACTTTTTTCTAAATTCCCACATTCTGTCGGTCGAACTGTGATTTCACACTGAATCACAACATGTGTCACAGCGCAGACGGAGGCTCTGCGGCCCACCTTCGCTCTGCTGGTTCTACACTTAAGTAAACGTGTGACTCTAGTCGTTTCATTCTCTCGCCTTCTCAGCGGAAATCTGCACATCTGAACGTGACCACCGAATTCCCTTTTGGGTCCATTGAATCTTCCTCTTTGTCAATGTCAGACAGGGACTTACTGACCCTCACCACTCCCTGTACGAAAACGTTCTTCCTAATGTCACTTTTACTTCTTTTCCTCGTGACTTAAAATTCTGCCGAATCGTTATGGATCCTTTCAGGCGTGGGAGCATTTTCACAACATTATTTCCTGTTTCTAGGTCCCTCATGACTTGGAAAAGTTCGGTTCTCCGAGGAGAGCTGTCCCAATTTTCCAATCTACCTTGATTGCTGACATTCCTCAAACACCGCACCACTCACGTCAACCGGTTGAGCACTATGGTAAAAACAATGACTGCAGATGCTGGAAACCAGATTCTGGATTAGTGGTGCTGGAAGAGCACAGCAGTTCAGGCAGCATCCAAGTAGCTTGTTGAACACGATCTCCAACCATTTCATTTCTCTGTTTTCTGCCTCATTCGTACTCCAGGCAGCCCACGCTGGTTTCACGAAGGTGCTTTTTGAGAAAGTTAATCAGGCAGTTTTGCACAAGTCAAGTTAAAAAAAAAACACGGGCTCGTCCGGGATTTGAACCCTGGACTTCTCGCAAATCAGCGCAGTAACAGACCCTAAGCAAGAATCATACGCCTAGACCAACGAGCCAGAAAGCACGCGCACAGATAATGCCCCAGACCTCTTGAGCGACCTGAGACATGCTCAGTATGAAATACATTTGAGATTGCTCTCAGAATTGCAAGCGGCAAAGACTTTCCCGAACAGCTGCTTCTAATCCAGTCTCCCTGCTGCTATTTCATTCCACCGCATTCGCTGCTCACAGTGTCGTTTGCCCAACGTAGCATGAAGCATAAACTGGGTGACTGCTTCGCAGAACATCCCGCTTCTGCCCGCAGAAACTCAAGGCCCTGACCTTGCGGTTGCCTGCCACTTTAACACATCACCCTGTTCCCTGGCCAACATCCCTGTCTCAGGCTTGCAGCAGTGTTCGAGCTCCAGATGAAAGAACAACATCTCATTTTCCACTTGGAGACCTTACAGCCCTCCGGTCTTCAATATCGAGTTCTATAACTATAGGGCCTGAACTCCCCCATGTCCTTGACCCCTACCACACAAAAGACTCCTGTTTATCACCTCGTCTGCTATGACACACGACGTATTGTTAGCCACTAACAGTCTCCATTAACATTTATTCGCATTCTCACGCGGATCGTTATTCACTCCTACGTCCTGCCTATTGTTCTCTCTCTGAGCTGGCGGCAAACACAGCAATGAACATTGGAGACTCTGAGCCAGCTGAAACTTGCTCAGTGTGAAGTACATTCCACATTGCTGCAAGAATTGCAAGCAGCAAAGCCTTTCCAGAACATCTGCTTGTCATTCTGTCCCCGGGGGGGCTGATGTTTGTCTCATCCCCAGGAACTGGACTATCTCCACTGGCGGATAATTAAACCATTTTATTTCTACTTGCACGTTGTTCTGGGGGGAGGGGGGTGGGGGAATGTAGGGTTGGGGGAGGGTAAGAGTCCATTCGCTCTTCTGCTTTCTCTCCCTCTTTCTCTCTCTCTCTCTCTCTGAAACTCTTGGGGTGAGAGGTGTCAGTTACATTAAAGCGGGGAACATGAACAACTTTGATTGTGAACTTTCTCCAAAGGTCTGTTATCGGAGAGACAGAAAGATGCTGTGCTGGCAGGACAGAGAGAAATGAACACCGAGGACTCTTCGCCCAGGTAAATTCACATTGTTGTGCAGCCTGCTTGGTGTTCAGAAATCGTCTTCACGCAGCAATCTTACAGAAAGTCTATTGCAAAGCGGGCATCGCTTTCTTTGCTGCGACCGCGCAGCAGTTAACATCTGAGCCCCAAGTGTCCCAGATGAAGAGAATCCGTGTGAAACCTTCACTCACTGAGAGTCATCCCCACCGCCCTGAGCTGAGGGACTGCAGGCAGTCCAACACGGAAGGGACGGTTAAAAATGAACCATTTTTGCTCCCTCAGCAACACGTAGCATCATTCTCGCGCAGACAGAAGCCATTCAGCCCCTGGATTCCACGGCGACTGTCTGTCACTTGTCTCTCTCTCTCTCTCTGAGGTTATTCACAATCGGTGGTATCCGTCCAAAAAGTGGGGGACGATGTCTGAATTTCAACTTTAACAGCTCATTAGCATCGTAGAGAACCGGTTTTGCGATTCAGTTCAGAGGAAACCGACCAAGAACAGAATACCACTGAGACCTCTAAAACCCATGCCGTTTGAATGGAGTGGATCGATATGAACATATCGGCAAGTAGATGCAAAGGCAGCTTGCTGAAGAAAGCAGATCAAGGTGACAGTGAACGATAGCAGAGGATGGTTTCGATCCATCGACCTCTGGGTTATGGGCCCAGCACGCTCCCGCTGCGCCACTCCGCTGCCGCTTGGTGAGCTGGTTGCACAGAACACTTCAGGCTTTTGTCTGGCACGCGGCAGGCACCTTCGAGCCTGATGTCAAAGACCTCCACTGCTGTCGTGTGATATGCTGTTTCGCAGACGTATGGAGGCTGTGTAAATATAAACTTTTTTCTAAATTCCCACATTCTGTCGGTCGAACTGTGATTTCACACTGAATCACAACATGTGTCACAGCGCAGACGGAGGCTCTGCGGCCCACCTTCGCTCTGCTGGTTCTACACTTAAGTAAACGTGTGACTCTAGTCGTTTCATTCTCTCGCCTTCTCAGCGGAAATCTGCACATCTGAACGTGACCACCGAATTCCCTTTTGGGTCCATTGAATCTTCCTCTTTGTCAATGTCAGACAGGGACTTACTGACCCTCACCACTCCCTGTACGAAAACGTTCTTCCTAATGTCACTTTTACTTCTTTTCCTCGTGACTTAAAATTCTGCCGAATCGTTATGGATCCTTTCAGGCGTGGGAGCATTTTCACAACATTATTTCCTGTTTCTAGGTCCCTCATGACTTGGAAAAGTTCGGTTCTCCGAGGAGAGCTGTCCCAATTTTCCAATCTACCTTGATTGCTGACATTCCTCAAACACCGCACCACTCACGTCAACCGGTTGAGCACTATGGTAAAAACAATGACTGCAGATGCTGGAAACCAGATTCTGGATTAGTGGTGCTGGAAGAGCACAGCAGTTCAGGCAGCATCCAAGTAGCTTGTTGAACACGATCTCCAACCATTTCATTTCTCTGTTTTCTGCCTCATTCGTACTCCAGGCAGCCCACGCTGGTTTCACGAAGGTGCTTTTTGAGAAAGTTAATCAGGCAGTTTTGCACAAGTCAAGTTAAAAAAAAAACACGGGCTCGTCCGGGATTTGAACCCTGGACTTCTCGCAAATCAGCGCAGTAACAGACCCTAAGCAAGAATCATACGCCTAGACCAACGAGCCAGAAAGCACGCGCGCAGATAATGCCCCAGACCTCTTGAGCGACCTGAGACATGCTCAGTATGAAATACATTTGAGATTGCTCTCAGAATTGCAAGCGGCAAAGACTTTCCCGAACAGCTGCTTCTAATCCAGTCTCCCTGCTGCTATTTCATTCCACCGCATTCGCTGCTCACAGTGTCGTTTGCCCAACGTAGCATGAAGCATAAACTGGGTGACTGCTTCGCAGAACATCCCGCTTCTGCCCGCAGAAACTCAAGGCCCTGACCTTGCGGTTGCCTGCCACTTTAACACATCACCCTGTTCCCTGGCCAACATCCCTGTCTCAGGCTTGCAGCAGTGTTCGAGCTCCAGATGAAAGAACAACATCTCATTTTCCACTTGGAGACCTTACAGCCCTCCGGTCTTCAATATCGAGTTCTATAACTATAGGGCCTGAACTCCCCCATGTCCTTGACCCCTACCACACAAAAGACTCCTGTTTATCACCTCGTCTGCTATGACACACGACGTATTGTTAGCCACTAACAGTCTCCATTAACATTTATTCGCATTCTCACGCGGATCGTTATTCACTCCTACGTCCTGCCTATTGTTCTCTCTCTGAGCTGGCGGCAAACACAGCAATGAACATTGGAGACTCTGAGCCAGCTGAAACTTGCTCAGTGTGAAGTACATTCCACATTGCTGCAAGAATTGCAAGCAGCAAAGCCTTTCCAGAACATCTGCTTGTCATTCTGTCCCCGGGGGGGCTGATGTTTGTCTCATCCCCAGGAACTGGACTATCTCCACTGGCGGATAATTAAACCATTTTATTTCTACTTGCACGTTGTTCTGGGGGGAGGGGGGTGGGGGAATGTAGGGTTGGGGGAGGGTAAGAGTCCATTCGCTCTTCTGCTTTCTCTCCCTCTTTCTCTCTCTCTCTCTCTCTGAAACTCTTGGGGTGAGAGGTGTCAGTTACATTAAAGCGGGGAACATGAACAACTTTGATTGTGAACTTTCTCCAAAGGTCTGTTATCGGAGAGACAGAAAGATGCTGTGCTGGCAGGACAGAGAGAAATGAACACCGAGGACTCTTCGCCCAGGTAAATTCACATTGTTGTGCAGCCTGCTTGGTGTTCAGAAATCGTCTTCACGCAGCAATCTTACAGAAAGTCTATTGCAAAGCGGGCATCGCTTTCTTTGCTGCGACCGCGCAGCAGTTAACATCTGAGCCCCAAGTGTCCCAGATGAAGAGAATCCGTGTGAAACCTTCACTCACTGAGAGTCATCCCCACCGCCCTGAGCTGAGGGACTGCAGGCAGTCCAACACGGAAGGGACGGTTAAAAATGAACCATTTTTGCTCCCTCAGCAACACGTAGCATCATTCTCGCGCAGACAGAAGCCATTCAGCCCATGGATTCCACGGCGACTGTCTGTCACTTGTCTCTCTCTCTCTCTCTGAGGTTATTCACAATCGGTGGTATCCGTCCAAAAAGTGGGGGACGATGTCTGAGTTTCAACTTTAACAGCTCATTAGCATCGTAGAGAACCGGTTTTGCGATTCAGTTCAGAGGAAACCGACCAAGAACAGAATACCACTGAGACCTCTAAAACCCATGCCGTTTGAATGGAGTGGATCGATATGAACATATCGGCAAGTCGATGCAAAGGCAGCTTGCTAAAGAAAGCAGATCCAGGTGAAAGTGAACGATAGCAGAGGATGGTTTCGATCCATAGACCTCTGGGTTATGGGCCCAGCACGCTCCCGCTGCGCCACTCTGCTGCCGCTTGGGGAGCTGGTTGTACAGAACACTTCAGGCTTTTGTCTGGCACGCGGCAGGCACCTTCGAGCCTGATGTCAAAGACCTCCACTGCTGTCGTGTGATATGCTGTTTCGCAGACGTATGGAGGCTGTGTAAATATAAACTTTTTTCTAAATTCCCACATTCTGTCGGTCGAACTGTGATTTCACACTGAATCACAACATGTGTCACAGCGCAGACGGAGGCTCTGCGGCCCACCTTCGCTCTGCTGGTTCTACACTTAAGTAAACGTGTGACTCTAGTCGTTTCATTCTCTCGCCTTCTCAGCGGAAATCTGCACATCTGAACGTGACCACCGAATTCCCTTTTGGGTCCATTGAATCTTCCTCTTTGTCAATGTCAGACAGGGACTTACTGACCCTCACCACTCCCTGTACGAAAACGTTCTTCCTAATGTCACTTTTACTTCTTTTCCTCGTGACTTAAAATTCTGCCGAATCGTTATGGATCCTTTCAGGCGTGGGAGCATTTTCACAACATTATTTCCTGTTTCTAGGTCCCTCATGACTTGGAAAAGTTCGGTTCTCCGAGGAGAGCTGTCCCAATTTTCCAATCTACCTTGATTGCTGACATTCCTCAAACACCGCACCACTCACGTCAACCTGTTGAGCACTATGGTAAAAACAATGACTGCAGATGCTGGAAACCAGATTCTGGATTAGTGGTGCTGGAAGAGCACAGCAGTTCAGGCAGCATCCAAGTAGCTTGTTGAACACGATCTCCAACCATTTCATTTCTCTGTTTTCTGCCTCATTCGTACTCCAGGCAGCCCACGCTGGTTTCACGAAGGTGCTTTTTGAGAAAGTTAATCAGGCAGTTTTGCACAAGTCAAGTTAAAGAAAAATACACGGGCTCGTCCGGGATTTGAACCCGCGACCGGTCGCAAATCAGCGCCGGAATAGACCCTAAGCGAGAATCATACGCCTAGACCAACGAGCCAGAAAGCACGCGCGCAGGTAATGCCCCAGACCTCTTGAGCGACCTGAGACATGCTCAGTATGAAATACATTTGAGATTGCTCTCAGAATTGCAAGCGGCAAAGACTTTCCCGAACAGCTGCTTCTCATCCAGTCTCCCTGCTGCTATTTCATTCCACCGCATTCGCTGCTCACAGTGTCGTTTGCCCAACGTAGCATGAAGCATAAACTGGGTGACTGCTTCGCAGAACATCCCGCTTCTGCCCGCAGAAACTCAAGGCCCTGACCTTGCGGTTGCCTGCCACTTTAACACATCACCCTGTTCCCTGGCCAACATCCCTGTCTCAGGCTTGCAGCAGTGTTCGAGCTCCAGATGAAAGAACAACATCTCATTTTCCACTTGGAGACCTTACAGCCCTCCGGTCTTCAATATCGAGTTCTATAACTATAGGACCTGAACTCCCCCATGTCCTTGACCCCTACCACACAAAAGACTCCTGTTTATCACCTCGTCTGCTATGACACACGACGTATTGTTAGCCACTAACAGTCTCCATTAACAGTTATTCGCATTCTCACGCGGATCGTTATTCACTCCTACGTCCTGCCTATTGTTCTCTCTCTGAGCTGTCGGCAAACACAGCAATGAACATTGGAGACTCTGAGCCAGCTGAAACTTGCTCAGTGTGAAGTACATTCCACATTGCTGCAAGAATTGCAAGCAGCAAAGCCTTTCTAGAACATCTGCTTGTCATTCTGTCCCCGGGGGGGCTGATGTTTGTCTCATCCCCAGGAACTGGACTATCTCCACTGGCGGATAATTAAACCATTTTATTTCTACTTGCACGTTGTTCTGGGGGGAGGGGGGTGGGGGAATGTAGGGTTGGGGGAGGGTAAGAGTCCATTCGCTCTTCTGCTTTCTCTCCCTCTTTCTCTCTCTCTCTCTCTCTGAAACTCTTGGGGTGAGAGGTGTCAGTTACATTAATGCGGGGAACATGAACAACTTTGATTGTGAACTTTCTCCAAAGGTCTGTTATCGGAGAGACAGAAAGATGCTGTGCTGGCAGGACAGAGAGAAATGAACACCGAGGACTCTTCGCCCAGGTAAATTCACATTGTTGTGCAGCCTGCTTGGTGTTCAGAAATCGTCTTCACGCAGCAATCTTACAGAAAGTCTATTGCAAAGCGGGCATCGCTTTCTTTGCTGCGACCGCGCAGCAGTTAACATCTGAGCCCCAAGTGTCCCAGATGAAGAGAATCCGTGTGAAACCTTCACTCACTGAGAGTCATCCCCACGGCCCTGAGCTGAGGGACTGCAGGCAGTCCAACACGGAAGGGACGGTTAAAAATGAACCATTTTTGCTCCCTCATCAACACGTAGCATCATTCTCGCGCAGACAGAAGCCATTCAGCCCATGGATTCCACGGCGACTGTCTGTCACTTGTCTCTCTCTCTCTCTCTGAGGTTATTCACAATCGGTGGTATCCGTCCAAAAAGTGGGGGACGATGTCTGAGTTTCAACTTTAACAGCTCATTAGCATCGTAGAGAACCGGTTTTGCGATTCAGTTCAGAGGAAACCGACCAAGAACAGAATACCACTGAGACCTCTAAAACCCATGCCGTTTGAATGGAGTGGATCGATATGAACATATCGGCAACTCGATGCAAAGGCAGCTTGCTAAAGAAAGCAGATCCAGGTGAAAGTGAACGATAGCAGACGATGGTTTCGATCCATAGACCTCTGGGTTATGGGCCCAGCACGCTCCCGCTGCGCCACTCTGCTGCCGCTTGGGGATTTGGTTGTACAGAACACTTCAGGCTTTTGTCTGGCACGCGGCAGGCACCTTCGAGCCTGATGTCAAAGACCTCCACTGCTGTCGTGTGATATGCTGTTTCGCAGACATATGGAGGCTGTGTAAATATAAACTTTTTTCTAAATTCCCACATTCTGTCGGTCGAACTGTGATTTCACACTGAATCACAACATGTGTCACAGCGCAGACGGAGGCTCTGCGGCCCACCTTCGCTCTGCTGGTTCTACACTTAAGTAAACGTGTGACTCTAGTCGTTTCATTCTCTCGCCTTCTCAGCGGAAATCTGCACATCTGAACGTGACCACCGAATTCCCTTTTGGGTCCATTGAATCTTCCTCTTTGTCAATGTCAGACAGGGACTTACTGACCCTCACCACTCCCTGTACGAAAACGTTCTTCCTAATGTCACTTTTACTTCTTTTCCTCGTGACTTAAAATTCTGCCGAATCGTTATGGATCCTTTCAGGCGTGGGAGCATTTTCACAACATTATTTCCTGTTTCTAGGTCCCTCATGACTTGGAAAAGTTCGGTTCTCCGAGGAGAGCTGTCCCAATTTTCCAATCTACCTTGATTGCTGACATTCCTCAAACACCGCACCACTCACGTCAACCTGTTGAGCACTATGGTAAAAACAATGACTGCAGATGCTGGAAACCAGATTCTGGATTAGTGGTGCTGGAAGAGCACAGCAGTTCAGGCAGCATCCAAGTAGCTTGTTGAACACGATCTCCAACCATTTCATTTCTCTGTTTTCTGCCTCATTCGTACTCCAGGCAGCCCACGCTGGTTTCACGAAGGTGCTTTTTGAGAAAGTTAATCAGGCAGTTTTGCACAAGTCAAGTTAAAGAAAAATACACGGGCTCGTCCGGGATTTGAACCCGCGACCGGTCGCAAATCAGCGCCGGAATAGACCCTAAGCGAGAATCATACGCCTAGACCAACGAGCCAGAAAGCACGCGCGCAGGTAATGCCCCAGACCTCTTGAGCGACCTGAGACATGCTCAGTATGAAATACATTTGAGATTGCTCTCAGAATTGCAAGCGGCAAAGACTTTCCCGAACAGCTGCTTCTCATCCAGTCTCCCTGCTGCTATTTCATTCCACCGCATTCGCTGCTCACAGTGTCGTTTGCCCAACGTAGCATGAAGCATAAACTGGGTGACTGCTTCGCAGAACATCCCGCTTCTGCCCGCAGAAACTCAAGGCCCTGACCTTGCGGTTGCCTGCCACTTTAACACATCACCCTGTTCCCTGGCCAACATCCCTGTCTCAGGCTTGCAGCAGTGTTCGAGCTCCAGATGAAAGAACAACATCTCATTTTCCACTTGGAGACCTTACAGCCCTCCGGTCTTCAATATCGAGTTCTATAACTATAGGACCTGAACTCCCCCATGTCCTTGACCCCTACCACACAAAAGACTCCTGTTTATCACCTCGTCTGCTATGACACACGACGTATTGTTAGCCACTAACAGTCTCCATTAACAGTTATTCGCATTCTCACGCGGATCGTTATTCACTCCTACGTCCTGCCTATTGTTCTCTCTCTGAGCTGTCGGCAAACACAGCAATGAACATTGGAGACTCTGAGCCAGCTGAAACTTGCTCAGTGTGAAGTACATTCCACATTGCTGCAAGAATTGCAAGCAGCAAAGCCTTTCTAGAACATCTGCTTGTCATTCTGTCCCCGGGGGGGCTGATGTTTGTCTCATCCCCAGGAACTGGACTATCTCCACTGGCGGATAATTAAACCATTTTATTTCTACTTGCACGTTGTTCTGGGGGGAGGGGGGTGGGGGAATGTAGGGTTGGGGGAGGGTAAGAGTCCATTCGCTCTTCTGCTTTCTCTCCCTCTTTCTCTCTCTCTCTCTCTCTGAAACTCTTGGGGTGAGAGGTGTCAGTTACATTAATGCGGGGAACATGAACAACTTTGATTGTGAACTTTCTCCAAAGGTCTGTTATCGGAGAGACAGAAAGATGCTGTGCTGGCAGGACAGAGAGAAATGAACACCGAGGACTCTTCGCCCAGGTAAATTCACATTGTTGTGCAGCCTGCTTGGTGTTCAGAAATCGTCTTCACGCAGCAATCTTACAGAAAGTCTATTGCAAAGCGGGCATCGCTTTCTTTGCTGCGACCGCGCAGCAGTTAACATCTGAGCCCCAAGTGTCCCAGATGAAGAGAATCCGTGTGAAACCTTCACTCACTGAGAGTCATCCCCACGGCCCTGAGCTGAGGGACTGCAGGCAGTCCAACACGGAAGGGACGGTTAAAAATGAACCATTTTTGCTCCCTCATCAACACGTAGCATCATTCTCGCGCAGACAGAAGCCATTCAGCCCATGGATTCCACGGCGACTGTCTGTCACTTGTCTCTCTCTCTCTCTCTGAGGTTATTCACAATCGGTGGTATCCGTCCAAAAAGTGGGGGACGATGTCTGAGTTTCAACTTTAACAGCTCATTAGCATCGTAGAGAACCGGTTTTGCGATTCAGTTCAGAGGAAACCGACCAAGAACAGAATACCACTGAGACCTCTAAAACCCATGCCGTTTGAATGGAGTGGATCGATATGAACATATCGGCAAGTCGATGCAAAGGCAGCTTGCTAAAGAAAGCAGATCCAGGTGAAAGTGAACGATAGCAGAGGATGGTTTCGATCCATAGACCTCTGGGTTATGGGCCCAGCACGCTCCCGCTGCGCCACTCTGCTGCCGCTTGGGGAGCTGGTTGTACAGAACACTTCAGGCTTTTGTCTGGCACGCGGCAGGCACCTTCGAGCCTGATGTCAAAGACCTCCACTGCTGTCGTGTGATATGCTGTTTCGCAGACGTATGGAGGCTGTGTAAATATAAACTTTTTTCTAAATTCCCACATTCTGTCGGTCGAACTGTGATTTCACACTGAATCACAACATGTGTCACAGCGCAGACGGAGGCTCTGCGGCCCACCTTCGCTCTGCTGGTTCTACACTTAAGTAAACGTGTGACTCTAGTCGTTTCATTCTCTCGCCTTCTCAGCGGAAATCTGCACATCTGAACGTGACCACCGAATTCCCTTTTGGGTCCATTGAATCTTCCTCTTTGTCAATGTCAGACAGGGACTTACTGACCCTCACCACTCCCTGTACGAAAACGTTCTTCCTAATGTCACTTTTACTTCTTTTCCTCGTGACTTAAAATTCTGCCGAATCGTTATGGATCCTTTCAGGCGTGGGAGCATTTTCACAACATTATTTCCTGTTTCTAGGTCCCTCATGACTTGGAAAAGTTCGGTTCTCCGAGGAGAGCTGTCCCAATTTTCCAATCTACCTTGATTGCTGACATTCCTCAAACACCGCACCACTCACGTCAACCTGTTGAGCACTATGGTAAAAACAATGACTGCAGATGCTGGAAACCAGATTCTGGATTAGTGGTGCTGGAAGAGCACAGCAGTTCAGGCAGCATCCAAGTAGCTTGTTGAACACGATCTCCAACCATTTCATTTCTCTGTTTTCTGCCTCATTCGTACTCCAGGCAGCCCACGCTGGTTTCACGAAGGTGCTTTTTGAGAAAGTTAATCAGGCAGTTTTGCACAAGTCAAGTTAAAGAAAAATACACGGGCTCGTCCGGGATTTGAACCCGCGACCGGTCGCAAATCAGCGCCGGAATAGACCCTAAGCGAGAATCATACGCCTAGACCAACGAGCCAGAAAGCACGCGCGCAGGTAATGCCCCAGACCTCTTGAGCGACCTGAGACATGCTCAGTATGAAATACATTTGAGATTGCTCTCAGAATTGCAAGCGGCAAAGACTTTCCCGAACAGCTGCTTCTCATCCAGTCTCCCTGCTGCTATTTCATTCCACCGCATTCGCTGCTCACAGTGTCGTTTGCCCAACGTAGCATGAAGCATAAACTGGGTGACTGCTTCGCAGAACATCCCGCTTCTGCCCGCAGAAACTCAAGGCCCTGACTTTGCGGTTGCCTGCCACTTTAACACATCACCCTGTTCCCTGGCCAACATCCCTGTCTCAGGCTTGCAGCAGTGTTCGAGCTCCAGATGAAAGAACAACATCTCATTTTCCACTTGGAGACCTTACAGCCCTCCGGTCTTCAATATCGAGTTCTATAACTATAGGACCTGAACTCCCCCATGTCCTTGACCCCTACCACACAAAAGACTCCTGTTTATCACCTCGTCTGCTATGACACACGACGTATTGTTAGCCACTAACAGTCTCCATTAACAGTTATTCGCATTCTCACGCGGATCGTTATTCACTCCTACGTCCTGCCTATTGTTCTCTCTCTGAGCTGTCGGCAAACACAGCAATGAACATTGGAGACTCTGAGCCAGCTGAAACTTGCTCAGTGTGAAGTACATTCCACATTGCTGCAAGAATTGCAAGCAGCAAAGCCTTTCTAGAACATCTGCTTGTCATTCTGTCCCCGGGGGGGCTGATGTTTGTCTCATCCCCAGGAACTGGACTATCTCCACTGGCGGATAATTAAACCATTTTATTTCTACTTGCACGTTGTTCTGGGGGGAGGGGGGTGGGGGAATGTAGGGTTGGGGGAGGGTAAGAGTCCATTCGCTCTTCTGCTTTCTCTCCCTCTTTCTCTCTCTCTCTCTCTCTGAAACTCTTGGGGTGAGAGGTGTCAGTTACATTAATGCGGGGAACATGAACAACTTTGATTGTGAACTTTCTCCAAAGTTCTGTTATCGGAGAGACAGAAAGATGCTGTGCTGGCAGGACAGAGAGAAATGAACACCGAGGACTCTTCGCCCAGGTAAATTCACATTGTTGTGCAGCCTGCTTGGTGTTCAGAAATCGTCTTCACGCAGCAATCTTACAGAAAGTCTATTGCAAAGCGGGCATCGCTTTCTTTGCTGCGACCGCGCAGCAGTTAACATCTGAGCCCCAAGTGTCCCAGATGAAGAGAATCCGTGTGAAACCTTCACTCACTGAGAGTCATCCCCACGGCCCTGAGCTGAGGGACTGCAGGCAGTCCAACACGGAAGGGACGGTTAAAAATGAACCATTTTTGCTCCCTCAGCAACACGTAGCATCATTCTCGCGCAGACAGAAGCCATTCAGCCCATGGATTCCACGGCGACTGTCTGTCACTTGTCTCTCTCTCTCTCTCTGAGGTTATTCACAATCGGTGGTATCCGTCCAAAAAGTGGGGGACGATTGTCTGAGTTTCAACTTTAACAGCTCATTAGCATCGTAGAGAACCGGTTTTGCGATTCAGTTCAGAGGAAACCGACCAAGAACAGAATACCACTGAGACCTCTAAAACCCATGCCGTTTGAATGGAGTGGATCGATATGAACATATCGGCAAGTCGATGCAAAGGCAGCTTGCTAAAGAAAGCAGATCCAGGTGAAAGTGAACGATAGCAGACGATGGTTTCGATCCATAGACCTCTGGGTTATGGGCCCAGCACGCTCCCGCTGCGCCACTCTGCTGCCGCTTGGGGAGTTGGTTGTACAGAACACTTCAGGCTTTTGTCTGGCACGCGGCAGGCACCTTCGAGCCTGATGTCAAAGACCTCCACTGCTGTCGTGTGATATGCTGTTTCGCAGACGTATGGAGGCTGTGTAAATATAAACTTTTTTCTAAATTCCCACATTCTGTCGGTCGAACTGTGATTTCACACTGAATCACAACATGTGTCACAGCGCAGACGGAGGCTCTGCGGCCCACCTTCGCTCTGCTGGTTCTACACTTAAGTAAACGTGTGACTCTAGTCGTTTCATTCTCTCGCCTTCTCAGCGGAAATCTGCACATCTGAACGTGACCACCGAATTCCCTTTTGGGTCCATTGAATCTTCCTCTTTGTCAATGTCAGACAGGGACTTACTGACCCTCACCACTCCCTGTACGAAAACGTTCTTCCTAATGTCACTTTTACTTCTTTTCCTCGTGACTTAAAATTCTGCCGAATCGTTATGGATCCTTTCAGGCGTGGGAGCATTTTCACAACATTATTTCCTGTTTCTAGGTCCCTCATGACTTGGAAAAGTTCGGTTCTCCGAGGAGAGCTGTCCCAATTTTCCAATCTACCTTGATTGCTGACATTCCTCAAACACCGCACCACTCACGTCAACCTGTTGAGCACTATGGTAAAAACAATGACTGCAGATGCTGGAAACCAGATTCTGGATTAGTGGTGCTGGAAGAGCACAGCAGTTCAGGCAGCATCCAAGTAGCTTGTTGAACACGATCTCCAACCATTTCATTTCTCTGTTTTCTGCCTCATTCGTACTCCAGGCAGCCCACGCTGGTTTCACGAAGGTGCTTTTTGAGAAAGTTAATCAGGCAGTTTTGCACAAGTCAAGTTAAAGAAAAATACACGGGCTCGTCCGGGATTTGAACCCGCGACCGGTCGCAAATCAGCGCCGGAATAGACCCTAAGCGAGAATCATACGCCTAGACCAACGAGCCAGAAAGCACGCGCGCAGGTAATGCCCCAGACCTCTTGAGCGACCTGAGACATGCTCAGTATGAAATACATTTGAGATTGCTCTCAGAATTGCAAGCGGCAAAGACTTTCCCGAACAGCTGCTTCTCATCCAGTCTCCCTGCTGCTATTTCATTCCACCGCATTCGCTGCTCACAGTGTCGTTTGCCCAACGTAGCATGAAGCATAAACTGGGTGACTGCTTCGCAGAACATCCCGCTTCTGCCCGCAGAAACTCAAGGCCCTGACTTTGCGGTTGCCTGCCACTTTAACACATCACCCTGTTCCCTGGCCAACATCCCTGTCTCAGGCTTGCAGCAGTGTTCGAGCTCCAGATGAAAGAACAACATCTCATTTTCCACTTGGAGACCTTACAGCCCTCCGGTCTTCAATATCGAGTTCTATAACTATAGGACCTGAACTCCCCCATGTCCTTGACCCCTACCACACAAAAGACTCCTGTTTATCACCTCGTCTGCTATGACACACGACGTATTGTTAGCCACTAACAGTCTCCATTAACAGTTATTCGCATTCTCACGCGGATCGTTATTCACTCCTACGTCCTGCCTATTGTTCTCTCTCTGAGCTGTCGGCAAACACAGCAATGAACATTGGAGACTCTGAGCCAGCTGAAACTTGCTCAGTGTGAAGTACATTCCACATTGCTGCAAGAATTGCAAGCAGCAAAGCCTTTCTAGAACATCTGCTTGTCATTCTGTCCCCGGGGGGGCTGATGTTTGTCTCATCCCCAGGAACTGGACTATCTCCACTGGCGGATAATTAAACCATTTTATTTCTACTTGCACGTTGTTCTGGGGGGAGGGGGGTGGGGGAATGTAGGGTTGGGGGAGGGTAAGAGTCCATTCGCTCTTCTGCTTTCTCTCCCTCTTTCTCTCTCTCTCTCTCTCTGAAACTCTTGGGGTGAGAGGTGTCAGTTACATTAATGCGGGGAACATGAACAACTTTGATTGTGAACTTTCTCCAAAGGTCTGTTATCGGAGAGACAGAAAGATGCTGTGCTGGCAGGACAGAGAGAAATGAACACCGAGGACTCTTCGCCCAGGTAAATTCACATTGTTGTGCAGCCTGCTTGGTGTTCAGAAATCGTCTTCACGCAGCAATCTTACAGAAAGTCTATTGCAAAGCGGGCATCGCTTTCTTTGCTGCGACCGCGCAGCAGTTAACATCTGAGCCCCAAGTGTCCCAGATGAAGAGAATCCGTGTGAAACCTTCACTCACTGAGAGTCATCCCCACGGCCCTGAGCTGAGGGACTGCAGGCAGTCCAACACGGAAGGGACGGTTAAAAATGAACCATTTTTGCTCCCTCATCAACACGTAGCATCATTCTCGCGCAGACAGAAGCCATTCAGCCCATGGATTCCACGGCGACTGTCTGTCACTTGTCTCTCTCTCTCTCTCTGAGGTTATTCACAATCGGTGGTATCCGTCCAAAAAGTGGGGGACGATGTCTGAGTTTCAACTTTAACAGCTCATTAGCATCGTAGAGAACCGGTTTTGCGATTCAGTTCAGAGGAAACCGACCAAGAACAGAATACCACTGAGACCTCTAAAACCCATGCCGTTTGAATGGAGTGGATCGATATGAACATATCGGCAACTCGATGCAAAGGCAGCTTGCTAAAGAAAGCAGATCCAGGTGAAAGTGAACGATAGTTTCGATCCATAGACCTCTGGGTTATGGGCCCAGCACGCTCCCGCTGCGCCACTCTACTGCCGCTTGGGGAGCTGGTTGTACAGAACACTTCAGGCTTTTGTCTGGCACGCGGCAGGCACCTTCGAGCCTGATGTCAAAGACCTCCACTGCTGTCGTGTGATATGCTGTTTCGCAGACGTATGGAGGCTGTGTAAATATAAACTTTTTTCTAAATTCCCACATTCTGTCGGTCGAACTGTGATTTCACACTGAATCACAACATGTGTCACAGCGCAGACGGAGGCTCTGCGGCCCACCTTCGCTCTGCTGGTTCTACACTTAAGTAAACGTGTGACTCTAGTCGTTTCATTCTCTCGCCTTCTCAGCGGAAATCTGCACATCTGAACGTGACCACCGAATTCCCTTTTGGGTCCATTGAATCTTCCTCTTTGTCAATGTCAGACAGGGACTTACTGACCCTCACCACTCCCTGTACGAAAACGTTCTTCCTAATGTCACTTTTACTTCTTTTCCTCGTGACTTAAAATTCTGCCGAATCGTTATGGATCCTTTCAGGCGTGGGAGCATTTTCACAACATTATTTCCTGTTTCTAGGTCCCTCATGACTTGGAAAAGTTCGGTTCTCCGAGGAGAGCTGTCCCAATTTTCCAATCTACCTTGATTGCTGACATTCCTCAAACACCGCACCACTCACGTCAACCTGTTGAGCACTATGGTAAAAACAATGACTGCAGATGCTGGAAACCAGATTCTGGATTAGTGGTGCTGGAAGAGCACAGCAGTTCAGGCAGCATCCAAGTAGCTTGTTGAACACGATCTCCAACCATTTCATTTCTCTGTTTTCTGCCTCATTCGTACTCCAGGCAGCCCACGCTGGTTTCACGAAGGTGCTTTTTGAGAAAGTTAATCAGGCAGTTTTGCACAAGTCAAGTTTAAAAAAAAAACACGGGCTCGTCCGGGATTTGAACCCGCGACCGGTCGCAAATCAGCGCCGGAACAGACCCTAAGCGAGAATCATACGCCTAGACCAACGAGCCAGAAAGCACGCGCGCAGGTAATGCCCCAGACCTCTTGAGCGACCTGAGACATGCTCAGTATGAAATACATTTGAGATTGCTCTCAGAATTGCAAGCGGCAAAGACTTTCCCGACCAGTTGCTTCTCATCCAGTCTCCCTGCTGCTATTTCATTCCACCGCATTCGCTGCTCACAGTGTCGTTTGCCCAACGTAGCATGAAGCATAAACTGGGTGACTGCTTCACAGAACATCCCGCTTCTGCCCGCAGAAACTCAAGGCCCTGACTTTGCGGTTGCCTGCCACTTTAACACATCACCCTGTTCCCTGGCCAACATCCCTGTCTCAGGCTTGCAGCAGTGTTCGAGCTCCAGATGAAAGAACAACATCTCATTTTCCACTTGGAGACCTTACAGCCCTCCGGTCTTCAATATCGAGTTCTATAACTATAGGGCCTGAACTCCCCCATGTCCTTGACCCCTACCACACAAAAGACTCCTGTTTATCACCTCGTCTGCTATGACACACGACGTATTGTTAACCACTAACAGTCTCCATTAACAGTTATTCGCATTCTCACGTGGATCGTTATTCCCTCCTACGTCCTGCCTATTGTTCTCTCTCTGAGCTGGCGGCAAACACAGCAATGAACATTGGAGACTCTGAGCCAGCTGAAACTTGCTCAGTGTGAAGTACATTCCACATTGCTGCACGAATTGCAAGCAGCAAAGCCTTTCCAGAACATCTGCTTGTCATTCTGTCCCCGGGGGGGCTGATGTTTGTCTCATCCCCAGGAACTGGACTATCTCCACTGGCGGATAATTAAACCATTTTATTTCTACTTGCACGTTGTTCTGGGGGGAGGGGGGTGGGGGAATGTAGGGTTGGGGGAGGGTAAGAGTCCATTCGCTCTTCTGCTTTCTCTCCCTCTTTCTCTCTCTCTCTCTCTCTGAAACTCTTGGGGTGAGAGGTGTCAGTTACATTAATGCGGGGAACATGAACAACTTTGATTGTGAACTTTCTCCAAAGGTCTGTTATCAGAGAGACAGAAAGATGCTGTGCTGGCAGGACAGAGAGAAATGAAAACCGAGGACTCTTCGCCCAGGTAAATTCACATTGTTGTGCAGCCTGCTTGGTGTTCAGAAATCGTCTTCACGCAGCAATCTTACAGAAAGTCTATTGCAAAGCGGGCATCGCTTTCTTTGCTGCGACCGCGCAGCAGTTAACATCTGAGCCCCAAGTGTCCCAGATGAAGAGAATCCGTGTGAAACCTTCACTCACTGAGAGTCATCCCCACCGCCCTGAGCTGAGGGACTGCAGGCAGTCCAACACGGAAGGGACGGTTAAAAATGAACCATTTTTGCTCCCTCAGCAACACGTAGCATCATTCTCGCGCAGACAGAAGCCATTCAGCCCCTGGATTCCACGGCGACTGTCTGTCACTTGTCTCTCTCTCTCTCTCTCTCTGAGGTTATTCACAATCGGTGGTATCCGTCCAAAAAGTGGGGGACGATGTCTGAGTTTCAACTTTAACAGCTCATTAGCATCGTAGAGAACCGGTTTTGCGATTCAGTTCAGAGGAAACCGACCAAGAACAGAATACCACTGAGACCTCTAAAACCCATGCCGTTTGTATGGAGTGGATCGATATGAACATATCGGCAAGTAGATGCAAAGGCAGCTTGCTGAAGAAAGCAGATCAAGGTGACAGTAAACGATAGCAGAGGATGGTTTCGATCCGTCGACCTCTGGGTTATGGGCCCAGCACGCTTCCGCTGCGCCACTCTGCTGCCGCTGGGCGAGGCGGTTGCACAGAACACTTCAGGCTTTTGTCTGGCACGCGGCAGGCACCTTCGAGCCTGATGTCAAAGACCTCCACTGCTGTCGTGTGATATGCTGTTTCGCAGACGTATGGAGGCTGTGTAAATATAAACTTTTTTCTAAATTCCCACATTCTGTCGGTCGAACTGTGATTTCACACTGAATCACAACATGTGTCACAGCGCAGACGGAGGCTCTGCGGCCCACCTTCGCTCTGCTGGTTCTACACTTAAGTAAACGTGTGACTCTAGTCGTTTCATTCTCTCGCCTTCTCAGCGGAAATCTGCACATCTGAACGTGACCACCGAATTCCCTTTTGGGTCCATTGAATCTTCCTCTTTGTCAATGTCAGACAGGGACTTACTGACCCTCACCACTCCCTGTACGAAAACGTTCTTCCTAATGTCACTTTTACTTCTTTTCCTCGTGACTTAAAATTCTGCCGAATCGTTATGGATCCTTTCAGGCGTGGGAGCATTTTCACAACATTATTTCCTGTTTCTAGGTCCCTCATGACTTGGAAAAGTTCGGTTCTCCGAGGAGAGCTGTCCCAATTTTCCAATCTACCTTGATTGCTGACATTCCTCAAACACCGCACCACTCACGTCAACCTGTTGAGCACTATGGTAAAAACAATGACTGCAGATGCTGGAAACCAGATTCTGGATTAGTGGTGCTGGAAGAGCACAGCAGTTCAGGCAGCATCCAAGTAGCTTGTTGAACACGATCTCCAACCATTTCATTTCTCTGTTTTCTGCCTCATTCGTACTCCAGGCAGCCCACGCTGGTTTCACGAAGGTGCTTTTTGAGAAAGTTAATCAGGCAGTTTTGCACAAGTCAAGTTAAAAAAAAAACACGGGCTCGTCCGGGATTTGAACCCGGGACCTCTCGCAAATCAGCGCAGTAACAGACCCGAAGCGAGAATCATACGCCTAGACCAACGAGCCAGAAAGCACGCGCGCAGGTAATGCCCCAGACCTCTTGAGCGACCTGAGACATGCTCAGTATGAAATACATTTGAGATTGCTCTCAGAATTGCAAGCGGCAAAGACTTTCCCGAACAGCTGCTTCTCATCCAGTCTCCCTGCTGCTATTTCATTCCACCGCAATCGCTGCTCACAGTGTCGTTTGCCCAACGTAGCATGAAGCATAAACTGGGTGACTGCTTCGCAGAACATCCCGCTTCTGCCCGCAGAAACTCAAGGCCCTGACCTTGCGGTTACCTGCCACTTTAACACATCACCCTGTTCCCTGGCCAACATCCCTGTCTCAGGCTTGCAGCAGTGTTCGAGCTCCAGATGAAAGAACAACATCTCATTTTCCACTTGGAGACCTTACAGCCCTCCGGTCTTCAATATCGAGTTCTATAACTATAGGGCCTGAACTCCCCCATGTCCTTGACCCCTACCACACAAAAGACTCCTGTTTATCACCTCGTCTGCTATGACACACGACGTATTGTTAGCCACTAACAGTCTCCATTAACAGTTATTCGCATTCTCACGCGGATCGTTATTCACTCCTACGTCCTGCCTATTGTTCTCTCTCTGAGCTGTCGGCAAACACAGCAATGAACATTGGAGACTCTGAGCCAGCTGAAACTTGCTCAGTGTGAAGTACATTCCACATTGCTGCAAGAATTGCAAGCAGCAAAGCCTTTCTAGAACATCTGCTTGTCATTCTGTCCCCGGGGGGGCTGATGTTTGTCTCATCCCCAGGAACTGGACTATCTCCACTGGCGGATAATTAAACCATTTTATTTCTACTTGCACGTTGTTCTGGGGGGAGGGGGGTGGGGGAATGTAGGGTTGGGGGAGGGTAAGAGTCCATTCGCTCTTCTGCTTTCTCTCCCTCTTTCTCTCTCTCTCTCTCTCTGAAACTCTTGGGGTGAGAGGTGTCAGTTACATTAATGCGGGGAACATGAACAACTTTGATTGTGAACTTTCTCCAAAGGTCTGTTATCGGAGAGACAGAAAGATGCTGTGCTGGCAGGACAGAGAGAAATGAACACCGAGGACTCTTCGCCCAGGTAAATTCACATTGTTGTGCAGCCTGCTTGGTGTTCAG
Source organism: Chiloscyllium punctatum (assembly GCF_047496795.1). Taxonomy (NCBI): domain Eukaryota; kingdom Metazoa; phylum Chordata; class Chondrichthyes; order Orectolobiformes; family Hemiscylliidae; genus Chiloscyllium; species Chiloscyllium punctatum. The sequence continues at coordinate 55,484,623 of NC_092774.1, read as the reverse complement.
AAATCGTCTTCACGCAGCAATCTTACAGAAAGTCTATTGCAAAGCGGGCATCGCTTTCTTTGCTGCGACCGCGCAGCAGTTAACATCTGAGCCCCAAGTGTCCCAGATGAAGAGAATCCGTGTGAAACCTTCACTCACTGAGAGTCATCCCCACGGCCCTGAGCTGAGGGACTGCAGGCAGTCCAACACGGAAGGGACGGTTAAAAATGAACCATTTTTGCTCCCTCATCAACACGTAGCATCATTCTCGCGCAGACAGAAGCCATTCAGCCCATGGATTCCACGGCGACTGTCTGTCACTTGTCTCTCTCTCTCTCTCTGAGGTTATTCACAATCGGTGGTATCCGTCCAAAAAGTGGGGGACGATGTCTGAGTTTCAACTTTAACAGCTCATTAGCATCGTAGAGAACCGGTTTTGCGATTCAGTTCAGAGGAAACCGACCAAGAACAGAATACCACTGAGACCTCTAAAACCCATGCCGTTTGAATGGAGTGGATCGATATGAACATATCGGCAAGTCGATGCAAAGGCAGCTTGCTAAAGAAAGCAGATCCAGGTGAAAGTGAACGATAGCAGAGGATGGTTTCGATCCATAGACCTCTGGGTTATGGGCCCAGCACGCTCCCGCTGCGCCACTCTGCTGCCGCTTGGGGAGCTGGTTGTACAGAACACTTCAGGCTTTTGTCTGGCACGCGGCAGGCACCTTCGAGCCTGATGTCAAAGACCTCCACTGCTGTCGTGTGATATGCTGTTTCGCAGACGTATGGAGGCTGTGTAAATATAAACTTTTTTCTAAATTCCCACATTCTGTCGGTCGAACTGTGATTTCACACTGAATCACAACATGTGTCACAGCGCAGACGGAGGCTCTGCGGCCCACCTTCGCTCTGCTGGTTCTACACTTAAGTAAACGTGTGACTCTAGTCGTTTCATTCTCTCGCCTTCTCAGCGGAAATCTGCACATCTGAACGTGACCACCGAATTCCCTTTTGGGTCCATTGAATCTTCCTCTTTGTCAATGTCAGACAGGGACTTACTGACCCTCACCACTCCCTGTACGAAAACGTTCTTCCTAATGTCACTTTTACTTCTTTTCCTCGTGACTTAAAATTCTGCCGAATCGTTATGGATCCTTTCAGGCGTGGGAGCATTTTCACAACATTATTTCCTGTTTCTAGGTCCCTCATGACTTGGAAAAGTTCGGTTCTCCGAGGAGAGCTGTCCCAATTTTCCAATCTACCTTGATTGCTGACATTCCTCAAACACCGCACCACTCACGTCAACCTGTTGAGCACTATGGTAAAAACAATGACTGCAGATGCTGGAAACCAGATTCTGGATTAGTGGTGCTGGAAGAGCACAGCAGTTCAGGCAGCATCCAAGTAGCTTGTTGAACACGATCTCCAACCATTTCATTTCTCTGTTTTCTGCCTCATTCGTACTCCAGGCAGCCCACGCTGGTTTCACGAAGGTGCTTTTTGAGAAAGTTAATCAGGCAGTTTTGCACAAGTCAAGTTTAAAAAAAAAACACGGGCTCGTCCGGGATTTGAACCCGCGACCGGTCGCAAATCAGCGCCGGAACAGACCCTAAGCGAGAATCATACGCCTAGACCAACGAGCCAGAAAGCACGTGCGCAGGTAATGCCCCAGACCTCTTGAGCGACCTGAGACATGCTCAGTATGAAATACATTTGAGATTGCTCTCAGAATTGCAAGCGGCAAAGACTTTCCCGAACAGCTGCTTCTCATCCAGTCTCCCTGCTGCTATTTCATTCCACCGCATTCGCTGCTCACAGTGTCGTTTGCCCAACGTAGCATGAAGCATAAACTGGGTGACTGCTTCGCAGAACATCCCGCTTCTGCCCGCAGAAACTCAAGGCCCTGACTTTGCGGTTGCCTGCCACTTTAACACATCACCCTGTTCCCTGGCCAACATCCCTGTCTCAGGCTTGCAGCAGTGTTCGAGCTCCAGATGAAAGAACAACATCTCATTTTCCACTTGGAGACCTTACAGCCCTCCGGTCTTCAATATCGAGTTCTATAACTATAGGACCTGAACTCCCCCATGTCCTTGACCCCTACCACACAAAAGACTCCTGTTTATCACCTCGTCTGCTATGACACACGACGTATTGTTAGCCACTAACAGTCTCCATTAACAGTTATTCGCATTCTCACGCGGATCGTTATTCACTCCTACGTCCTGCCTATTGTTCTCTCTCTGAGCTGTCGGCAAACACAGCAATGAACATTGGAGACTCTGAGCCAGCTGAAACTTGCTCAGTGTGAAGTACATTCCACATTGCTGCAAGAATTGCAAGCAGCAAAGCCTTTCTAGAACATCTGCTTGTCATTCTGTCCCCGGGGGGGCTGATGTTTGTCTCATCCCCAGGAACTGGACTATCTCCACTGGCGGATAATTAAACCATTTTATTTCTACTTGCACGTTGTTCTGGGGGGAGGGGGGTGGGGGAATGTAGGGTTGGGGGAGGGTAAGAGTCCATTCGCTCTTCTGCTTTCTCTCCCTCTTTCTCTCTCTCTCTCTCTCTCTGAAACTCTTGGGGTGAGAGGTGTCAGTTACATTAATGCGGGGAACATGAACAACTTTGATTGTGAACTTTCTCCAAAGTTCTGTTATCGGAGAGACAGAAAGATGCTGTGCTGGCAGGACAGAGAGAAATGAACACCGAGGACTCTTCGCCCAGGTAAATTCACATTGTTGTGCAGCCTGCTTGGTGTTCAGAAATCGTCTTCACGCAGCAATCTTACAGAAAGTCTATTGCAAAGCGGGCATCGCTTTCTTTGCTGCGACCGCGCAGCAGTTAACATCTGAGCCCCAAGTGTCCCAGATGAAGAGAATCCGTGTGAAACCTTCACTCACTGAGAGTCATCCCCACCGCCCTGAGCTGAGGGACTGCAGGCAGTCCAACACGGAAGGGACGGTTAAAAATGAACCATTTTTGCTCCCTCAGCAACACGTAGCATCATTCTCGCGCAGACAGAAGCCATTCAGCCCATGGATTCCACGGCGACTGTCTGTCACTTGTCTCTCTCTCTCTCTCTCTGAGGTTATTCACAATCGGTGGTATCCGTCCAAAAAGTGGGGGACGATGTCTGAGTTTCAACTTTAACAGCTCATTAGCATCGTAGAGAACCGGTTTTGCGATTCAGTTCAGAGGAAACCGACCAAGAACAGAATACCACTGAGACCTCTAAAACCCATGCCGTTTGAATGGAGTGGATCGATATGAACATATCGGCAAGTCGATGCAAAGGCAGCTTGCTAAAGAAAGCAGATCAAGGTGAAAGTGAACGATAGCAGAGGATGGTTTCGATCCATAGACCTCTGGGTTATGGGCCCAGCACGCTCCCGCTGCGCCACTCTGCTGCCGCTTGGGGAGCTGGTTGTACAGAACACTTCAGGCTTTTGTCTGGCACGCGGCAGGCACCTTCGAGCCTGATGTCAAAGACCTCCACTGCTGTCGTGTGATATGCTGTTTCGCAGACGTATGGAGGCTGTGTAAATATAAACTTTTTTCTAAATTCCCACATTCTGTCGGTCGAACTGTGATTTCACACTGAATCACAACATGTGTCACAGCGCAGACGGAGGCTCTGCGGCCCACCTTCGCTCTGCTGGTTCTACACTTAAGTAAACGTGTGACTCTAGTCGTTTCATTCTCTCGCCTTCTCAGCGGAAATCTGCACATCTGAACGTGACCACCGAATTCCCTTTTGGGTCCATTGAATCTTCCTCTTTGTCAATGTCAGACAGGGACTTACTGACCCTCACCACTCCCTGTACGAAAACGTTCTTCCTAATGTCACTTTTACTTCTTTTCCTCGTGACTTAAAATTCTGCCGAATCGTTATGGATCCTTTCAGGCGTGGGAGCATTTTCACAACATTATTTCCTGTTTCTAGGTCCCTCATGACTTGGAAAAGTTCGGTTCTCCGAGGAGAGCTGTCCCAATTTTCCAATCTACCTTGATTGCTGACATTCCTCAAACACCGCACCACTCACGTCAACCTGTTGAGCACTATGGTAAAAACAATGACTGCAGATGCTGGAAACCAGATTCTGGATTAGTGGTGCTGGAAGAGCACAGCAGTTCAGGCAGCATCCAAGTAGCTTGTTGAACACGATCTCCAACCATTTCATTTCTCTGTTTTCTGCCTCATTCGTACTCCAGGCAGCCCACGCTGGTTTCACGAAGGTGCTTTTTGAGAAAGTTAATCAGGCAGTTTTGCACAAGTCAAGTTTAAAAAAAAACACGGGCTCATCCGGGATTTGAACCCGCGACCGGTCGCAAATCAGCGCCGGAACAGACACTAAGCGAGAATCATACGCCTAGACCAACGAGCCAGAAAGCACGCGCGCAGATAATGCCCCAGACCTCTTGAGCGACCTGAGACATGCTCAGTATGAAATACATTTGAGATTGCTCTCAGAATTGCAAGCGGCAAAGACTTTCCCGAACAGTTGCTTCTCATCCAGTCTCCCTGCTGCTATTTCATTCCACCGCATTCGCTGCTCACAGTGTCGTTTGCCCAACGTAGCATGAAGCATAAACTGGGTGACTGCTTCGCAGAACATCCCGCTTCTGCCCGCAGAAACTCAAGGCCCTGACTTTGCGGTTGCCTGCCACTTTAACACATCACCCTGTTCCCTGGCCAACATCCCTGTCTCAGGCTTGCAGCAGTGTTCGAGCTCCAGATGAAAGAACAACATCTCATTTTCCACTTGGAGACCTTACAGCCCTCCGGTCTTCAATATCGAGTTCTATAACTATAGGGCCTGAACTCCCCCATGTCCTTGACCCCTACCACACAAAAGACTCCTGTTTATCACCTCGTCTGCTATGACACACGACGTATTGTTAGCCACTAACAGTCTCCATTAACAGTTATTCGCATTCTCACGTGGATCGTTATTCCCTCCTACGTCCTGCCTATTGTTCTCTCTCTGAGCTGGCGGCAAACACAGCAATGAACATTGGAGACTCTGAGCCAGCTGAAACTTGCTCAGTGTGAAGTACATTCCACATTGCTGCACGAATTGCAAGCAGCAAAGCCTTTCCAGAACATCTGCTTGTCATTCTGTCCCCGGGGGGGCTGATGTTTGTCTCATCCCCAGGAACTGGACTATCTCCACTGGCGGATAATTAAACCATTTTATTTCTACTTGCACGTTGTTCTGGGGGGAGGGGGGTGGGGGAATGTAGGGTTGGGGGAGGGTAAGAGTCCATTCGCTCTTCTGCTTTCTCTCCCTCTTTCTCTCTCTCTCTCTCTCTGAAACTCTTGGGGTGAGAGGTGTCAGTTACATTAATGCGGGGAACATGAACAACTTTGATTGTGAACTTTCTCCAAAGGTCTGTTATCGGAGAGACAGAAAGATGCTGTGCTGGCAGGACAGAGAGAAATGAAAACCGAGGACTCTTCGCCCAGGTAAATTCACATTGTTGTGCAGCCTGCTTGGTGTTCAGAAATCGTCTTCACGCAGCAATCTTACAGAAAGTCTATTGCAAAGCGGGCATCGCTTTCTTTGCTGCGACCGCGCAGCAGTTAACATCTGAGCCCCAAGTGTCCCAGATGAAGAGAATCCGTGTGAAACCTTCACTCACTGAGAGTCATCCCCACCGCCCTGAGCTGAGGGACTGCAGGCAGTCCAACACGGAAGGGACGGTTAAAAATGAACCATTTTTGCTCCCTCATCAACACGTAGCATCATTCTCGCGCAGACAGAAGCCATTCAGCCCATGGATTCCACGGCGACTGTCTGTCACTTGTCTCTCTCTCTCTCTCTGAGGTTATTCACAATCGGTGGTATCCGTCCAAAAAGTGGGGGACGATGTCTGAGTTTCAACTTTAACAGCTCATTAGCATCGTAGAGAACCGGTTTTGCGATTCAGTTCAGAGGAAACCGACCAAGAACAGAATACCACTGAGACCTCTAAAACCCATGCCGTTTGAATGGAGTGGATCGATATGAACATATCGGCAAGTCGATGCAAAGGCAGCTTGCTAAAGAAAGCAGATCCAGGTGAAAGTGAACGATAGCAGAGGATGGTTTCGATCCATAGACCTCTGGGTTATGGGCCCAGCACGCTCCCGCTGCGCCACTCTGCTGCCGCTTGGGGAGCTGGTTGTACAGAACACTTCAGGCTTTTGTCTGGCACGCGGCAGGCACCTTCGAGCCTGATGTCAAAGACCTCCACTGCTGTCGTGTGATATGCTGTTTCGCAGACGTATGGAGGCTGTGTAAATATAAACTTTTTTCTAAATTCCCACATTCTGTCGGTCGAACTGTGATTTCACACTGAATCACAACATGTGTCACAGCGCAGACGGAGGCTCTGCGGCCCACCTTCGCTCTGCTGGTTCTACACTTAAGTAAACGTGTGACTCTAGTCGTTTCATTCTCTCGCCTTCTCAGCGGAAATCTGCACATCTGAACGTGACCACCGAATTCCCTTTTGGGTCCATTGAATCTTCCTCTTTGTCAATGTCAGACAGGGACTTACTGACCCTCACCACTCCCTGTACGAAAACGTTCTTCCTAATGTCACTTTTACTTCTTTTCCTCGTGACTTAAAATTCTGCCGAATCGTTATGGATCCTTTCAGGCGTGGGAGCATTTTCACAACATTATTTCCTGTTTCTAGGTCCCTCATGACTTGGAAAAGTTCGGTTCTCCGAGGAGAGCTGTCCCAATTTTCCAATCTACCTTGATTGCTGACATTCCTCAAACACCGCACCACTCACGTCAACCTGTTGAGCACTATGGTAAAAACAATGACTGCAGATGCTGGAAACCAGATTCTGGATTAGTGGTGCTGGAAGAGCACAGCAGTTCAGGCAGCATCCAAGTAGCTTGTTGAACACGATCTCCAACCATTTCATTTCTCTGTTTTCTGCCTCATTCGTACTCCAGGCAGCCCACGCTGGTTTCACGAAGGTGCTTTTTGAGAAAGTTAATCAGGCAGTTTTGCACAAGTCAAGTTTAAAAAAAAAACACGGGCTCGTCCGGGATTTGAACCCGCGACCGGTCGCAAATCAGCGCCGGAACAGACACTAAGCGAGAATCATACGCCTAGACCAACGAGCCAGAAAGCACGCGCGCAGGTAATGCCCCAGACCTCTTGAGCGACCTGAGACATGCTCAGTATGAAATACATTTGAGATTGCTCTCAGAATTGCAAGCGGCAAAGACTTTCCCGAACAGCTGCTTCTCATCCAGTCTCCCTGCTGCTATTTCATTCCACCGCATTCGCTGCTCACAGTGTCGTTTGCCCAACGTAGCATGAAGCATAAACTGGGTGACTGCTTCGCAGAACATCCCGCTTCTGCCCGCAGAAACTCAAGGCCCTGACTTTGCGGTTGCCTGCCACTTTAACACATCACCCTGTTCCCTGGCCAACATCCCTGTCTCAGGCTTGCAGCAGTGTTCGAGCTCCAGATGAAAGAACAACATCTCATTTTCCACTTGGAGACCTTACAGCCCTCCGGTCTTCAATATCGAGTTCTATAACTATAGGGCCTGAACTCCCCCATGTCCTTGACCCCTACCACACAAAAGACTCCTGTTTATCACCTCGTCTGCTATGACACACGACGTATTGTTAGCCACTAACAGTCTCCATTAACAGTTATTCGCATTCTCACGTGGATCGTTATTCCCTCCTACGTCCTGCCTATTGTTCTCTCTCTGAGCTGGCGGCAAACACAGCAATGAACATTGGAGACTCTGAGCCAGCTGAAACTTGCTCAGTGTGAAGTACATTCCACATTGCTGCACGAATTGCAAGCAGCAAAGCCTTTCCAGAACATCTGCTTGTCATTCTGTCCCCGGGGGGGCTGATGTTTGTCTCATCCCCAGGAACTGGACTATCTCCACTGGCGGATAATTAAACCATTTTATTTCTACTTGCACGTTGTTCTGGGGGGAGGGGGGTGGGGGAATGTAGGGTTGGGGGAGGGTAAGAGTCCATTCGCTCTTCTGCTTTCTCTCCCTCTTTCTCTCTCTCTCTCTCTCTGAAACTCTTGGGGTGAGAGGTGTCAGTTACATTAATGCGGGGAACATGAACAACTTTGATTGTGAACTTTCTCCAAAGGTCTGTTATCGGAGAGACAGAAAGATGCTGTGCTGGCAGGACAGAGAGAAATGAAAACCGAGGACTCTTCGCCCAGGTAAATTCACATTGTTGTGCAGCCTGCTTGGTGTTCAGAAATCGTCTTCACGCAGCAATCTTACAGAAAGTCTATTGCAAAGCGGGCATCGCTTTCTTTGCTGCGACCGCGCAGCAGTTAACATCTGAGCCCCAAGTGTCCCAGATGAAGAGAATCCGTGTGAAACCTTCACTCACTGAGAGTCATCCCCACCGCCCTGAGCTGAGGGACTGCAGGCAGTCCAACACGGAAGGGACGGTTAAAAATGAACCATTTTTGATCCCTCAGCAACACGTAGCATCATTCTCGCGCAGACAGAAGCCATTCAGCCCCTGGATTCCACGGCGACTGTCTGTCACTTGTCTCTCTCTCTCTCTCTCTCTGAGGTTATTCACAATCGGTGGTATCCGTCCAAAAAGTGGGGGACGATGTCTGAGTTTCAACTTTAACAGCTCATTAGCATCGTAGAGAACCGGTTTTGCGATTCAGTTCAGAGGAAACCGACCAAGAACAGAATACCACTGAGACCTCTAAAACCCATGCCGTTTGAATGGAGTGGATCGATATGAACATATCGGCAAGTAGATGCAAAGGCAGCTTGCTGAAGAAAGCAGATCAAGGTGACAGTAAACGATAGCAGAGGATGGTTTCGATCCATCGACCTCTGGGTTACGGGCCCAGCACGCTTCCGCTGCGCCACTCTGCTGCCGCTGGGTGAGCCGGTTGCACAGAACACTTCAGGCTTTTGTCTGGCACGCGGCAGGCACCTTCGAGCCTGATGTCAAAGACCTCCACTGCTGTCGTGTGATATGCTGTTTCGCAGACGTATGGAGGCTGTGTAAATATAAACTTTTTTCTAAATTCCCACATTCTGTCGGTCGAACTGTGATTTCACACTGAATCACAACATGTGTCACAGCGCAGACGGAGGCTCTGCGGCCCACCTTCGCTCTGCTGGTTCTACACTTAAGTAAACGTGTGACTCTAGTCGTTTCATTCTCTCGCCTTCTCAGCGGAAATCTGCACATCTGAACGTGACCACCGAATTCCCTTTTGGGTCCATTGAATCTTCCTCTTTGTCAATGTCAGACAGGGACTTACTGACCCTCACCACTCCCTGTACGAAAACGTTCTTCCTAATGTCACTTTTACTTCTTTTCCTCGTGACTTAAAATTCTGCCGAATCGTTATGGATCCTTTCAGGCGTGGGAGCATTTTCACAACATTATTTCCTGTTTCTAGGTCCCTCATGACTTGGAAAAGTTCGGTTCTCCGAGGAGAGCTGTCCCAATTTTCCAATCTACCTTGATTGCTGACATTCCTCAAACACCGCACCACTCGCGTCAACCTGTTGAGCACTATGGTAAAAACAATGACTGCAGATGCTGGAAACCAGATTCTGGATTAGTGGTGCTGGAAGAGCACAGCAGTTCAGGCAGCATCCAAGTAGCTTGTTGAAAACGATCTCCAACCATTTCATTTCTCTGTTTTCTGCCTCATTCGTACTCCAGGCAGCCCACGCTGGTTTCACGAAGGTGCTTTTTGAGAAAGTTAATCAGGCAGTTTTGCACAAGTCAAGTTAAAAAAAAAACACGGGCTCGTCCGGGATTTGAACCCGGGACCTCTCGCAAATCAGCGCAGTAACAGACCCGAAGCGAGAATCATACGCCTAGACCAACGAGCCAGAAAGCACGCGCGCAGGTAATGCCCCAGACCTCTTGAGCGACCTGAGACATGCTCAGTATGAAATACATTTGAGATTGCTCTCAGAATTGCAAGCGGCAAAGACTTTCCCGAACAGCTGCTTCTCATCCAGTCTCCCTGCTGCTATTTCATTCCACCGCATTCGCTGCTCACAGTGTCGTTTGCCCAACGTAGCATGAAGCATAAACTGGGTGACTGCTTCGCAGAACATCCCGCTTCTGCCCGCAGAAACTCAAGGCCCTGACTTTGCGGTTGCCTGCCACTTTAACACATCACCCTGTTCCCTGGCCAACATCCCTGTCTCAGGCTTGCAGCAGTGTTCGAGCTCCAGATGAAAGAACAACATCTCATTTTCCACTTGGAGACCTTACAGCCCTCCGGTCTTCAATATCGAGTTCTATAACTATAGGGCCTGAACTCCCCCATGTCCTTGACCCCTACCACACAAAAGACTCCTGTTTATCACCTCGTCTGCTATGACACACGACGTATTGTTAGCCACTAACAGTCTCCATTAACAGTTATTCGCATTCTCACGCGGATCGTTATTCACTCCTACGTCCTGCCTATTGTTCTCTCTCTGAGCTGGCGGCAAACACAGCAATGAACATTGGAGACTCTGAGCCAGCTGAAACTTGCTCAGTGTGAAGTACATTCCACATTGCTGCACGAATTGCAAGCAGCAAAGCCTTTCCAGAACATCTGCTTGTCATTCTGTCCCCGGGTGGGCTGATGTTTGTCTCATCCCCAGGAACTGGACTATCTCCACTGGCGGATAATTAAACCATTTTATTTCTACTTGCACGTTGTTCTGGGGGGAGGGGGGTGGGGGAATGTAGGGTTGGGGGAGGGTAAGAGTCCATTCGCTCTTCTGCTTTCTCTCCCTCTTTCTCTATCTCTCTCTCTGAAACTCTTGGGGTGAGAGGTGTCAGTTACATTAATGCGGGGAACATGAACAACTTTGATTGTGAACTTTCTCCAAAGGTCTGTTATCGGAGAGACAGAAAGATGCTGTGCTGGCAGGACAGAGAGAAATGAACACCGAGGACTCTTCGCCCAGGTAAATTCACATTGTTGTGCAGCCTGCTTGGTGTTCAGAAATCGTCTTCACGCAGCAATCTTACAGAAAGTCTATTGCAAAGCGGGCATCGCTTTCTTTGCTGCGACCGCGCAGCAGTTAACATCTGAGCCCCAAGTGTCCCAGATGAAGAGAATCCGTGTGAAACCTTCACTCACTGAGAGTCATCCCCACGGCCCTGAGCTTAGGGACTGCAGGCAGTCCAACACGGAAGGGACGGTTAAAAATGAACCATTTTTGCTCCCTCAGCAACACGTAGCATCATTCTCGCGCAGACAGAAGCCATTCAGCCCATGGATTCCACGGCGACTGTCTGTCACTTGTCTCTCTCTCTCGCTCTCTGAGGTTATTCACAATCGGTGGTATCCGTCCTAATAGTGGGGGACGATGTCTGAGTTTCAACTTTACCAGCTCATTAGCATCGTCGAGAACCGGTTTTGCGATTCAGTTCAGAGGAAACCGACCAAGAACAGAATACCACTGAGACCTCTAAAACCCATGCCGTTTGAATGGAGTGGATCGATATGAACATATCTGCAAGTAGATGCAAAGGCAGCTTGCTGAAGAAAGCAGATCAAGGTGACAGTGAACGATAGCAGAGGATGGTTTCGATTCATCGACCTCTGAGTTATGGGCCCAGCACGCTCCCGCTGCGCCACTCTGCTGCCGCTTGGGGAGTTGGTTGCACAGAACACTTCAGGTTTTTGTCTGGCACGCGGCAGGCACCTTCGAGCCTGATGTCAAAGACCTCCACTGCTGTCGTGTGATATGCTGTTTCGCAGACGTATGGAGGCTGTGTAAATATAAACTTTTTTCTAAATTCCCACATTCTGTCGGTCGAACTGTGATTTCACACTGAATCACAACATGTGTCACAGCGCAGACGGTGGCTCTGCGGCCCACCTTCGCTCTGCTGGCTCTACACTTAAGTAAACGTGTGACTCTAGTCGTTTCATTCTCTCGCCTTCTCAGCAGAAATCTGCACATCTGAACGTGACCACCGAATTCCCTTTTGGGTCCATTGAATCTTCCACTTTGTCAATGTCAGACAGGGACTTACTGACCCTCACCACTCCCTGTACGAAAACATTCTTCCTAATGTCACTTTTACTTCTTTTCCTCGTGACTTAAAATTCTGCCGAATCGTTATGGATCCTTTCAGGCGTGGGAGCATTTTCACAATATTATTTCCTGTTTCTAGGTCCCTCATGACTTGGAAAAGTTCGGTTCTCCGAGGAGAGCTGTCCCAATTTTCCAATCTACCTTGATTGCTGACATTCCTCAAACACCGCACCACTCACGTCAACCGGTTGAGCACTATGGTAAAAACAATGACTGCAGATGCTGGAAACCAGATTCTGGATTAGTGGTGCTGGACGAGCACAGCAGTTCAGGCAGCATCCAAGTAGCTTGTTGAACACGATCTCCAACCATTTCATTTCTCTGTTTTCTGCCTCATTCGTACTCCAGGCAGCCCACGCTGGTTTCACGAAGGTGCTTTTTGAGAAAGTTAATCAGGCAGTTTTGCACAAGTCAAGTTAAAAAAAAAACACGGGCTCGTCCGGGTTTTGAACCCGGGACCTCTCGCAAATCAGCGCAGTAACAGACCCTAAGCGAGAATCATACGCCTAGACCAACGAGCCAGAAAGCACGCGCGCAGGTAATGCCCCAGACCTCTTGAGCGACCTGAGACATGCTCAGTATGAAATACATTTGAGATTGCTCTCAGAATTGCAAGCGGCAAAGACTTTCCCGAACAGCTGCTTCTCATCCAGTCTCCCTGCTGCTATTTCATTCCACCGCATTCGCTGCTCACAGTGTCGTTTGCCCAACGTAGCATGAAGCATAAACTGGGTGACTGCTTCGCAGAACATCCCGCTTCTGCCCGCAGAAACTCAAGGCCCTGACCTTGCGGTTGCCTGCCACTTTAACACATCACCCTGTTCCCTGGCCAACATCCCTGTCTCAGGCTTGCAGCAGTGTTCGAGCTCCAGATGAAAGAACAACATCTCATTTTCCACTTGGAGACCTTACAGCCCTCCGGTCTTCAATATCGAGTTCTATAACTATAGGGCCTGAACTCCCCCATGTCCTTGACCCCTACCACACAAAAGACTCCTGTTTATCACCTCGTCTGCTATGACACACGACGTATTGTTAGCCACTAACAGTCTCCATTAACAGTTATTCGCATTCTCACGCGGATCGTTATTCACTCCTACGTCCTGCCTATTGTTCTCTCTCTGAGCTGGCGGCAAACACAGCAATGAACATTGGAGACTCTGAGCCAGCTGAAACTTGCTCAGTGTGAAGTACATTCCACATTGCTGCAAGAATTGCAAGCAGCAAAGCCTTTCCAGAACATCTGCTTGTCATTCTGTCCCCGGGGGGGCTGATGTTTGTCTCATCCCCAGGAACTGGACTATCTCCACTGGCGGATAATTAAACCATTTTATTTCTACTTGCACGTTGTTCTGGGGGGAGGGGGGCGGGGGAATGTAGGGTTGGGGGAGGGTAAGAGTCCATTCGCTCTTCTGCTCTCTCTCCCTCTCTCTCTCTCTCTCTCTCTGAAACTCTTGGGGTGAGAGGTGTCAGTTACATTAATGCGGGGAACATGAACAACTTTGATTGCGAACTTTCTCCAAAGGTCTGTTATCGGAGAGACAGAAAGATGCTGTGCTGGCAGGACAGAGAGAAATGAACACCGAGGACTCTTCGCCCAGGTAAATTCACATTGTTGTGCAGCCTGCTTGGTGTTCAGAAATCGTCTTCACGCAGCAATCTTACAGAAAGTCTATTGCAAAGCGGGCATCGCTTTCTTTGCTGCGACCGCGCAGCAGTTAACATCTGAGCCCCAAGTGTCCCAGATGAAGAGAATCCGCGTGAAACCTTCACTCACTGAGAGTCATCCCCACGGCCCTGAGCTGAGGGACTGCAGGCAGTCCAACACCGAATGGACGGTTAAAAATGAACCATTTTTGCTCCCTCAGCAACACGTAGCATCATTCTCGCGCAGACAGAAGCCATTCAGCCCCTGGATTCCACGGCGACTGTCTGTCACTTGTCTCTCTCTCTCGCTCTCTGAGGTTATTCACAATCGGTGGTATCCGTCCTAATAGTGGGGGACGATGTCTGAGTTTCAACTTTACCAGCTCATTAGCATCGTAGAGAACCGGTTTTGCGATTCAATTCAGAGGAAACCGACCAAGAACAGAATACCACTGAGACCTCTAAAACCCATGCCGTTTGAATGGAGTGGATCGATATGAACATATCGGCAAGTAGATGCAAAGGCAGCTTGCTGAAGAAAGCAGATCAAGGTGACAGTGAACGATAGCAGAGGATGGTTTCGATCCATCGACCTCTGGGTTATGGGCCCAGCACGCTCCCGCTGCGCCACTCTGCTGCCGCTTGGGGAACTGGTTGCACAGTGGTTAGCACTGCTGCCTCGCAGCGCCGGAGACCCGGGTTCAATTCCCGCCTCAGGCGACTGTCTGTGTGAGTTTGCACGTTCTCCCCGTGTCTGCGTGGGTTTCCTCCGAGTGCTCCGGTTTCCTCCCACAGTCCAAAGATGTGCAGGTCAGGTGAATTGGCCATGCTAAATTGCCCGTAGTGTTAGGTAAGGGGTAGATGTAGATGGAGGGGTATGGGTGGGTTGCGCTTCGGCGGGGCGGTGTGGGCTTGTTGGGTCGGAGGGCCTGTTTCCACACTGTAAGTAATCTAATCTAACACTTCAGGTTTTTGTCTGGCACGCGGCAGGCACCTTCGAGCCTGATGTCAAAGACCTCCACTGGTGTCGTGTGATATGCTGTTTCGCAGACGTATGGAGGCTGTGTCAATATAAACTTTTTTCTAAATTCCCACATTCTGTCGGTCGAACTGTGATTTCACACTGAATCACAACATGTGTCACAGCGCAGACGGAGGCTCTGCGGCCCACCTTCGCTCTGCTGGTTCTACACTTAAACAAACGTGTGACTCTAGTCGTTTCATTCTCTCGCCTTCTCAGCGTAAATCTGCACATCTGAACGTGACCACCGAATTCCCTTTTGGGTCCATTGAATCTTCCTCTTTGTCAATGTCAGACAGGGACTTATTGACCCTCACCACTCCCTGTACGAAAACGTTCTTCCTAATGTCACTTTTACTTCTTTTCCTCGTGACTTAAAATTCTGCCGAATCGTTATGGATCCTTTCAGGCGTGGGAGCATTTTCACAATATTATTTCCTGTTTCTAGGTCCCTCATGACTTGGAAAAGTTCGGTTCTCCGAGGAAAGCTGTCCCAATTTTCCAATCTACCTTGATTGCTGACATTCCTCAAACACCGCACCACTCACGTCAACCTGTTGAGCACTATGGTAAAAACAATGACTGCAGATGCTGGAAACCAGATTCTGGATTAGTGGTGCTGGAAGAGCACAGCAGTTCAGGCAGCATCCAAGTAGCTTGTTGAACACGATCTCCAACCATTTCATTTCTCTGTTTTCTGCCTCATTCGTACTCCAGGCAGCCCACGCTTGTCTCACGAAGGTGCTTTTGGAGAAAGTTAATCAGGCAGTTTTGCACAAGTCAAGTTAAAAAACAAGGGCTCGTCCGGGATTTGAACCCGGGACCTCTCGCAAACCAGCGCAGGAACAGATCCTAAGCGAGAATCATACGCCTAGACCAACGAGCCAGAAAGCGCGCGCGCTGGAAATGCCCCACACCTCTTGAGCGATCTGAGACATGCTCAGTATGAAATACATTTGAGATTGCTCTCAGAATTGCAAGCTGCAAAGACTTTCCTGAACAGCTGCTTCTCATCCAGTCTCCCTGCTGCTATTTCATTCCACTGCATTCGCTGCTCACAGTGTCGTTTCCCCAACGTAGCATGAAGCATAAACTGGGTGACTGCTTCGCAGAACATCCCGCTTCTGCCCGCAGAAACTCAAGGCCCTGACTTTGCAGTTGCCTGCCACTTTAACACATCACCCTGTTCCCTCGCCAACATCCCTGTCTCAGGCTTGCAGCAGTGTTCGAGCTCCAGATGAAAGAACAACATCTCATTTTCCACTTGGAGCCCTTCTCGCCCTCCGGTCTTCAATATCGAGTTCTATAACTATAGGGCCTGAACTCCCCCATGTCCTTGACCCCTACCACACAAAAGACTCCTGTTTATCACCTCGTCTGCTATGACACACGACGTATTGTTAACCACTAACAGTCTCCATTAACAGTTATTCGCCCTCTCACGAGGATCGTTATTCACTCCTACGTCCTTCATATTGTTCTTTCTCTGAGCTAGCGGCAAACACAGCAATGAACATTGGAGACTCTGAGCCAGCTGAAACTTGCTCAGTGTGAAGTACATTCCACATTGCTGCAAGAATTGCAAGCAGCAAAGCCTTTCCAGAACATCTGCTTGTCATTCTGTCCCCGGGGGGCTGATGTTTGTCTCATCCCCAGGAACTGGACTATCTCCACTGGCGGATAATTAAGCCAGTTTATTTCTACTTGCACGTTGTTCTGGGGGGAGGGGGGTGGGGGAATGTAGGGTTGGGGGAGGGTAAGAGTCCATTCGCTCTTCTGCTCTCTCTCCCTCTTTCTCTCTCTCTCTGAAACTCTTGGGGTGAGAGGTGTCAGTTACATTAATGCTGGGAACATGAACAACTTTGATTGTGAACTTTCTCCAAAGGTCTGCTATCGGAGAGACAGAAAGATGCTGTGCTGGCAGGACAGAGAGAAATGAACACCGAGGACTCTTCGCCCAGGTAAATTCACATTGTTGTGCAGCCTGCATGGTGTTCAGAAATCGTCTTCACGCAGCAATCTTACGGAAAGTCTGTTGCAAAGTGGGCATCGCTTTCTTTGCTGCGACCGCGCAGCAGTTAACATCTGAGCCCCAAGTGTCCCAGATGAAGAGAATCCGTGTGAAACCTTCACTCACTGAGAGTCATCCCCACGGCCCTGAGCTGAGGGACTAGCAGGCGGTCCAACACGGAAGGGACGGTTAGAATTGAACCATTTTTGCTCCCTCAGCCTATCTGTCCCAGAGACAGGCAGTGGGACGGCATAAACACGTAGCCTCATTCTCGCGCAGACAGAGGCCGTTCAGCCCATCAACCCACGGCGATTCTCTGTCAGTTGCCTCTCTCTGAAGTTATTCACAATCGGTGATCTGTCCTAATCGTGGGGGAATGTGTCTGAGTCATAATGCGGTTTCTGACATGCCGACCGTCTTATCACTCACGTCCGAACCGGCGTGGTGAATTATTGCAGGGAATGGACAAAAACGTAAGGAATGCGTTTCAACTTTATCAGCTCATTGACATCTCAGAAAAGTGGTTTTCCGATTCAATTGAGAGGAACTCGACGGAGAGCAGGAGAAGACCACTCAGACGTCCAGAAGCGAGTCACTTCACTTGCGTGAATTTGGCGAGTGTATCAGTATGATACATGTCACTCAGACACTCGAAGTTTTGGGGAGCAGATGCAAAGGCAAGATATTGAACAGGGCCTCACTGCAAAGGAAAGCTACTCAACGAGAGTTTGAGCCATGGCAACAAACGATGGCATCGATCTAGGGGCCTCTGGGTTGTGGGGCCCACACGCTTTCGCTGCGCCACTCTGCGTTTGGTGTGCCCAGTGTTTTCCTCAGAACCCTTCAGCTTTTCGACAGGCGTCTGGCATGCACGTTCCAGACTCATATCAAAGATCTCCACGGCGCTTATGTAATATACTGCTGTCCAGAGGTGTGGCGGCTGTGTTGATATGAACATTCTGTTGGTCGAACAAGACCATCGAATTTAATTGTGTGTCCATTGAATCTGCCCTTTTGTCACAGTCAGACAGGGATTTACTGACCCTAACCATTCCCTGTAAGAAAACGTTCTTCCGAATGTCACTTTTACTTCTTTTCCTCGTGACTTTAAAACGCTGCCGAATCGTTCCTGAACCTTTCAGACGTGGGAACAATTTCACGACATTATTTCCAATCTCTAGACCCCTCATGACTTGGAAAGCTTGCCACGCCGGATTTCAAACTTCTGTTCTCCGGGGAGAGCTGTCCCAGTTTTCCAAACTACCTTCATTGCTGACCTTCCTCAAACACGGGACCACTCACGTCAACCTGTTGAACGTTATCTCCAATCATTTCACTTCCCCGCTTCCTGTCCCATTCGTACTCCAGGGAGCCCAGCCTCGTTTAACGAAGGTGCTTTTTGAGAAGTTTAATCGGGCATTTTTGCACAAGTCAAGTTAAGAAAGCCGGGATCTCTCGCAAGACTGCGCGGTAGAAGACTCAATGCAAGAATCATACCCCGAGACCAACGAGCCACAGGCCGCTGGCTCCAGCACCTCCTGAACCAGCTGAGACTTGCTCAGTGTGAAATACATTCGCCATTGTTCTCAGAATTGCGAGCAGCAAAAGAGTTTCCAGAACAGTGCTTCTCATTCTGTCTCCCTGCTCATTTTGTTCATTTTCAAATGAACAAAACCAGCAGGTCTAGTCCATCTGTGGAGAGAAAGGAGAGATAATGTTTTGAGCCCAACGATCCGTCTTCGGAACTGATGGGATGTGTGGGCGGGTAAAGACCGTGGAAGAAGGTGGATAGGTTCTAAAATGATTGAACTCGGTGTTGGGTCCTGAAGGCAGCACGCTCTCTCCGTAGAAAATGAGGTTTCGCTCTTCCAGGTTGCGCTGTGCATTGTGGGAGCACTGCAGCAGATCAGAGACTGAAATGGGGTCATGGGAACACAGTGGGAGGTTGAAGTGACAGGAAACTGGAAGCTGACGGTTTATGGGAGAAAGGACACAGAACGGGGGATGTGCCACAAAAGTGTATAGAAAAGCCATGTCCCAAGACCAGACCCTGAACTATAACACCAAAACACAGACAAGAGAAGCTGCATTAGGACGCTGTTCAAAAGGGCGACAACACACTGCAGCACTGCCGACCTGTGAAGGGAAGAAGAACACGTCTACAGAGGCTTCACCAAGAATGGATATCACCGCAAGTTCGTCCACAATTGCCAAGCAGACAAACAACGGGACGAGGATCTGCCACGACCCAACACACTCACCACTTTACCTTATATAATAAACCTCACAGAACTAATAGCCAGATATCTCCGACCACTCGGATTCATGATAGCCCATAAACTGACAGCCACGCTCAGACAACAACTCACCAGAACAAAAGACCCAACCACATCATGTGGAAAAAATATATAGTTTACAAGATTCCATGCAAAGGCTGCACGAAAACTATACAGTACAGGACAAACAGGCAGACAACTAGCAATCAGTAACCATAAACACCATCTACCCATTAAACACTGTCTCTGGTACCCACACAAACACAGATGACAAGGACGATAAAATCGACGAGGACAGCACAACGGTCATAGCACAACTAAACAGAGGACAGCCAGAGAAATCAACAAACACGGCACTCACCCACGGACTCCACCAATAAACACATTGACATATGCCAATCACTGCAAAGAACAACCAGAACCGTCGAACAAAAGCAGCAGAAACAGAACCAAATAAATTCCAGAAGACACAGTACAGCAGCGCTTCACAGGTGGCTCCAACGCACTGAAGATGTCACATAGACAGAGGATGTAACGCCTGCAAATCAACTTCCCAGCTCGGCGAACTACGACAATCGGCAGCCGAGCTACAAAGCTTTCCACAAATCTTGAACGGAAGTGTAATTCCTGTCGAAATTTGAGAGCATCCTGTTTATGTCACTCAGTTCCTGCAAACAAAAACTTTGTTGTGGTTCTGTTCGCCGAACTGGGAACTTGTGTTGCAGACGTTTCGTCCCCTGTCTAGGTGACATCCTCAGTGCTTGGGAGCCTCCTGAGAAGCGCTTCTGTGATGTTTCCTCCGGCATTTATAGTGATTTGTATCTGCCGCTTCCCGTTGTCAGTTCCAGGTGTCCGCTGCAGTGGCCGGTATATTGGGTCCAGGTCGATGTGTTTGTTGATTTAATCTGTGGATGAATGCCATGCCTCTAGGCATTCCCTGGCAGCTCTCTGTTTGGCTTGTCCTATAATAGTAGTGTTGTCCCAGTCGAACAATGTTGCTTGTCATCTGTGTGTGTGGCTACTAAGGATAGCTGGTCGTGTCGTTTCGTGGCTCGTTGTTGCTCATGGATACGGATCGTTAGCTGTCTTCCTGTTTGTCCTATGTGGTGTTTTGTGCAGTCCTTGCATGATAATTTGTACACTACGTTGGTTTTGCTCATGTTTGGTTTGCTGACATTCTATATTTTTGGATTCAGTACCACGTGACCCATGCCGAATACATATTCATGTTCCTGGGGCCAGTATCATTATTGCGTCACAATAGCTGCAGGCCATCACTGGGCCTGCCGCGGGAAATGCAGTGTTACAGATTCGTAGGAACAGAAGCAGTAGTAGGCCATTTGGTCAAGCCTGCCCCGTCATTCATTAAGATCACAGCTCCACCAACCTGCACTATCCCGACCACCCTTAATTCCCCTACCATGCAAACACCCATCCAACTGTGTCTTCGATATACTTCATGAAGCTGTCTCAACTGCTATCTTGGGCAGAGAATCCCATGGAGTCTCACAGAGTAACACAGATGTACAATACGGAAACAGACCCTTTGGTCCAACTCGTTCATGCAGCCCAGATATCCTAACCTAATCTAGTCCCACTTTCCAGCACTTGGCCCAAATCCCCATAAAAACTTCTTATTCATATACACATCCAGATGCATTTTAAATGCTGTAATTATACCAACGTCCATCACTTACTTCAGCAGCTCATGCCGTACATGCATCACCCTCTGCGTGAAAAGGTTGTCCCTTATGTCCCTTCTATATCTTTTCCCTGCCCTCCCTAAAACTATTCCCTCTAGTTCTGGACTCCCCCATCACAGGGAAAAGAACTTGTCTATTTACTCTATCCATATCCCTCATGATTTTATAAACCTCTATAAGGTCGCCCCTTAGCCTCCGACACTCCAGAGAAAACAGTCTACTCAGCCTCTCCCGATAGCTCAACCCTCCAACCCTGGCAGCGTCCTCGTAAATCTTTTCTGCACCTTTTCTAGTTTCACAACATCTTTCCGATAGGAAGCAGACCAAAATTACTTGCAATATTCCAAAAGTGGTTTGACCAATGTTCTGTACAGTAGCAACATGAGCTCCCAACATCTATCCTCGATGCTCTGACCAACAAAGGAAAGCATACCAAACGCCTTCTTTACTATCCAATCTGCCTGCGTCTCTACTTTTAAGGAATTATCAACCTGAACTCCAAGGTCTCTTTGTTCAGCAACACTTCCAAGTAATCTATCATTAAGTGTGAAGGTCCTGCTCTGATTTATTTTTCCAAAATGCAGCACCTCACATTTATCTACATGAACCTCCATCTGCCACTCCTCAGCCCATTGGCCCAACTGATCAAGATCCCGTTCTAATCTGAGGTGTCCTTCTTTGCTGTCCACTACACCTCCAATTTTGGTGTCATCTACAAACTTACTAACTATACCTCCTACGTTTACATGAAAATCATTTATATAAATGACAAAACGTAGTGGATCCAGCATCGATCCTTGGGACACACCATTGGTCACAGGCCTTCAGTCTGAAAAGCAACCCTCCATCACTACCCTCTGTCTTCTGCCTTCGAGCCAGATTTGTATCCAAATGGCTAGTTGTCCCTGCATTCCATGAGATTAAACCTTGCTCACCAGTCTCCCATGAGGAACCTTGATGAATGCCTTCCTGAAGTCCATATAGATCACGTCCATCGCTCTGCCCTCATCAATCCACTTTGTCACTTCGAAAAACTCAATCACGTTCGTGAGACATGATTTCCCAAGCACAAACCCACGCTGACCATCCCTAATTAATGCTTGCCTTTCCAAACACATGTAAATCCTACCTCTCAGGATTCTCTCCAACAACTTGCCCATCACGGATGTCAGGCTCACAGGTCTCGAGTTCCCTGGCTTTTCCTTACCACATTTCTTAAATAGTGGCACCACCTTAACCACCCTCTAGCCTTCCGGCACCTCACCTGTGACTATTGATGACACAAATATCTCATTGAGAGGCCCAGCAATCACTTCCCCAGTTTCCCACAGAGTTCTGGGGTTCTCCTGATCAGGTCCTTGGGATTTATCCACTTTTATGCATTTCAAGATATCCAGCAATTTCTCATCTGTAATATGGACATTGTTTCAACATGTCACCATCTATTTTCTCACATTCCATATCTTCCATGCCCTTCTCCACAGTAAACACTGATGCACAATATCCGTTCAGTATCTCCCCCATCTACTGCAGTTCCACACAAAGGCTGCCTTGCTGATCTTTGAGGGGCCCTATTCTCTCCCTTGTTACCCTTTTGTCCTTAATGTATTGATAAAAACTCTTTGGATTATCTTTAACTCTATTTGCCAAAGCTATCTGATGCCCCCTTTTTGCCCTCATGATTTCCCTCTTAAGTATGCTTGTACTGCCTTTATTCTCTAAGGATTCACTCGATCTCTCTGTCTATAACTGACATCTGGTTCCTTCTTTGTCTTAACCAAAATGTCAATTTCTCTAGTCATCCAGCATTCCCCAATATACCAGCCTTTCCTTTCACCCTAACAGGAATATACTGTCTGGACTCTTGTTATCTCATATCTGAAGGCTTCCCATTTTCCAGCAGTCCTTTAACGTGCGAACATCTGCCCCCAATTAGCTTTTGAAGAATCTTGCCTAATACCTGAGTATTCCTCCAATTTAGAACTTCAACTTTTAGATCTGATATATTATTTTCAATCACCAATCTAATGTTAATAGAATTATGGTTGCTGGCCCTTAGGTTTTGCACTCTCCCCAGTATATATATCTACATTGTGATTGAGAAAATTTCCTTGTACACACTTAATACATTTCTCTATTTGACGGAAGAGTATATGGGCAGGAGTATACCTTGGGTCCACTCTTACTTCATTCCCATCAACCCTACCCCCATTCCCATCCCATTAGTCCAAAAGCACTTTCCCCTGCAACTGCAGAATGTGTAACACCAGCCCATCTACCTGCACCCTCCTTACTATACAAAGGCCCAACCATACTTTGCAGGTGAAGCAGCACTTTGCCTGCACTTCCCACAACCCGGTCTACTGCATTTGCTGCTCACAATGTGATCTCATCTACATTAGGGAAATTAAGCGTAAACTAGGTGACTGCTGCACAGAACATCTACGTTCTGCCGCAAAAAAGATCTGGAGCTTCCAGTTGCCTGCCAATATCACACCCCATTCTGTTCCCTGGCCAACATCTCTGTCTCAGGTTTGCTGGAGTGTTCCAGCGAAGCTCAGCACCAGCAGAACGAAGAGCACCAAATATTGCACTTGGGGACCATACATCCCTCCGGTCCCAATATCGAATTCAATAATTCTAGGGCCTGAAATCCATAGTTTCCTCGTCCCTTCCACACACACCAAGCTTTGTTATCACATAGTCTGTCATTATGCACTACCTATTCTTAGCTATGAACAGTCTTCATTAACAGTTATTCACCCTCCCATGCAGATTGTTATCAACTCCCTTTCCTGTCCAACAGTTCTTCCCTCGCTTTGGGCTCTGTCCTGATCTATCAGTTACTGCGTCCGCCTTCCTCCCACAATATTTTTCGCATATAAACGGACATTTTCCCAATCACCATCAGTTCTATGGAAGGGTCACCGGCAACTCTTGTTTTTTTTTGTTTCTGATATACAGCATCGACAATTCTTTCAGCTTTTTATTGAGAGAGAGTTGGAAATTGTTTCGAGAGACAGAGGGAGAGGGGGGGAGAGACAGAACAGACATGAACTGTTGATCTCCATTGTTCCACATAAGGTAAAATCATTGCAGTGCGATCAGTTACCTTAACCATGAATAGAAACACGCAGTTTACGGTAGGCTTGTGGCGCAACGGTAGCGCCTCTGATTCCAGCTTAGTAGGTGACGTGCTCAAATCAAGTCAGACTCACGGCAGTCAACTATACCTCAAGAAAGGAGTACGCCCGCGGTTATGTGTTGAGCCAAGTCTGCTTTCCGGGCACTTTTGATCGCACATGAAGCTTTGCTATTAGTTTGATTTGTGAACACTGTGTCAGGGAGATGCTGTTCCCATTGTTTGGGTAAATGCTCAGCTTCCCCCAGTGTAAGAAGTGAAACACAGACTGTTCCAGCAGGGGATTTAAATACACTGCCGCATCCCTCTGGGCAGCCGCTTCATTCAGTTGGTGACAGCGCGGGCATGACTAACATTATTCCGATATTTTTACAACATAATCTAGAGACTCCCAGCTTTATGTTTTAATCCATCAAGACAGTGATAGCGAGTTCAGGTAGAAATGTTTTCCACCAACAGCAAATCCGTTCCTCTCACTGGACACAGTTAAAATTATTTTTATTCAACTAAAGGAGCGGAAACTACAGTCTGACGGTTCCTCTCCACATTAACGGTGAGCCTGAATTTTATAAACGGTGTCAGTAAAATCCAGTGGCGGACACTGATTTGGTTCAATCGTTTTTTGCCAAGCGTAATTCACCGAGAGGATGCTGCTTTGTGAAACAGCGTGGGGAATTACTGCAGGGCCTCCTGCGCATGGAACACACCACAACTGATGTGTTTCACCTTCATCAGTTTATTCCCAAGTCAGGGAAAAGTGGTTTGATGATTCGGATCATAGCAACCCGACAGAGAACAGGAGAAGACCACACAGCCTTTCACAGGCTTGTCACCACAGCTGGGTCACCGTGGCCTGTGTATCAGAATGGGACATTTATTTGCATCTACTGACGAGAAGCACAGCATATCAGAGTGCTGGTAGGACTATCACACATGAGAAAACGGCTTTGACCTATCAGCTGGAGTGGCTCCCAATGCGTACTTCACTCACCTTAACTGAATAACTGTAAAAAATTACTCAGCGATTCAAAGGAATACTCCGTTTTGAATCTGCATTGTGGCATATACTTTCGAGAATGATGTCAAAACACCTTCATTGCTGTGATGGAGTATCCTGTTGGACAGAATATACCGGTTGTCAAATTTCCCACATGCTGTTGGTCCAACTCCGATTGGACTCAATATCACAAAATGAGTGATAGCGCAGACTGAGGCCGTGCAGCCCAACTTAGCTCTGCTGGCTCGACACAATATATAAATAAGTGTCTCTATGTGTATCATTCTGTCGCCCTCTCCCTGCAAATCTGCACATTGTTACATTGAACATTACCATTGAATTCCCATTTGTGTCAATTGAATCTGCCTCTTTGTCACTGTCAAACAGGGATTTACTGACCCCACTCCCTGTGCGAAAACATTCTTCCGAATGTCACTTTTACTTTTCCTGATGACTTTAAATCTCTGCCAAATCGTTCTCGATCCTTTCATTCATGGGAGCATTTTCACTATATTACTTCCTCTGTCTAGACCCCTGCTGACTTGGAAAACTTCAATCAGGCCAACTTTCAGCCTTCTGTTCATCAAAAGTTCCCAACTTTCCAATCTACCTTCAGTGCTGTCATTCCTCATGCACCGCACCATTCACTTCAACCTGTTCAGCACTGTGTCCAATCACTTCACTTGCCGCTTCCTGAAATTTCCCCCTCAGAACTGAACAGTAATGCAGCTGGATGATTCGGATTGCGCGGGCGAACAGTCTGCAATACTTGACTCCACTTGTCACAAATGTTCCCTTCGCCGAGCTCATTGCAATTGGAGCTCTGCCCCATCCTTACTTCAGGCAGTCCGATCTCGTTTCATTGAGAAA
Organism: Chiloscyllium punctatum; assembly: GCF_047496795.1. Taxonomy (NCBI): domain Eukaryota; kingdom Metazoa; phylum Chordata; class Chondrichthyes; order Orectolobiformes; family Hemiscylliidae; genus Chiloscyllium; species Chiloscyllium punctatum. Next base: position 55,458,882 of record NC_092774.1, on the reverse strand, counting down.
TTTTGCACAAGGCAATTTAAGAAATGAGGGCTCGTTCGGGATTCAAACCCAGCATCTCTCGCACGAGCGTGTAGCTGAAGACCCGAAGCAAAATTCGCACCGCTAGATCAGCGAGTCACAGGCTGTTGAGTTCCGTCTCTGCCCTGACCCCTGATACCTCCAGCGCCCTCCCCTGAAGCAGTTGAGACTTGCTCAGTGTGAAATACATTTGACATTGCTCCAATAAATACAAACAGCAAAGAGATTCCACAACATTTGCTTCTCATTCTGTCTCCCTGCGCCCAGGACGCTGCTGTTTGTCCTGTTTCCAGGAACCGGACTCTCTCCACTGGCGGATAATTAAACCATTTTGTTTCTCCTTGCAAGTATTCTGGGGGAGGGCAGAGCCCATTCGCTCTTCTGCTCTCTCTCAATCACTTGGGATAGGAGACGTCAGTTCCACTCATGCATAGGAAATGGGCAAGTTTTAACTACATTACAAAGGTCTGTAATCAAAGAAACAGAAAGCTGCTGTGATGGCGGGACAGAGAGAAATGGACACCGGAAACTGTTCCCTCAGGTAAATTCATATGAGTGTATTTGTGTGCAGCTTGCTTGGTGTTCAGAATTCCTCTTCACACAGCAATCCTGCAGAAAGACTTTTCTAACACAGGCGTCTGTTTCTTTGCTGCGAACGGGCAGCAGTGAACATCTGAGCCCCAACTGTCCCAGATGAAGTTAAAAATGAGCCATTGTTTCTCCCTCAGCCGATCTGTCCCAGAGACAGGGAGAGGGACGGCATCAACGCGTGACGTCATTCCGCCGCAGCCTGAAGCCGTTCAGTCCATCATTTCCATGCGACTCTCTGTCACTTGTATCTCTCCGAGATGATTCCCAATCGGTGATATGTGTCCTCATCATGGGAACTGTGTCTGTGTGGTGATGCTGCTTTCGAAATGCTGATCGTCCTGTCATTCACGTCTGAACCGGAGTGGGGAATTATTGCAGGGAATGAATACGACCGCAAATAATGTGGCTTTGTGGCTCATTGGTTAACCCTGCTGTCTCATAACGGGACCTGAATTCGATCCTACCCTTGTGCAGCTTGTTTGAGTGGAGTTTGTTCAATCTTTGCGTGGGTTTCCTGCTCCGGTTTCCTTCGACAGTCGAAAGATATGCAGGTTAGGTGGACTGACCATGCCCAGAGATCCAGTTAGGCGCATCAGTCAGAAGGAAATGTAGGGTATGGGCGGGTTACTCTTCGGAGGGTTGATACGGACTTGTTGAGCAGGAGGGCCTGTTTCCACACGGTAGGGATTCGAATTCGAATATGTTTCAACTTCCCCAGCTCATTCCTATTTCAGAGAAGAGGTTTACGATTCAGTTCAGAGCAGACCGGCGGGAAACAACTCAAATCTCCACAAGCACTTCCTTTCAGTTGTGTAAATTGGGCCAGTGTTTAGTGACATATTCAGTTCAGGTACTCGAAGATTTGGGAAGCAGAGGCAAAGGCAAGATACAGAACAGAGTACCGTTACAAAGGGAAGCAATAGCAGACGATAGTTTCGATCGAGTGACATGAACCCACTCTACTTTCCCGCACGGAGTGTTTTGCACAGATCCCTTCAGCCTTTCGTCTGGCGTGTGGCATGCACGTTTGAGACTGATGTCAAAGACCTCCACTGCTGTCGTTTAATATGCTGTTGTGCAGACACATAGAGGCTGTCTAAATATAAACGTTGTTCTAAATTCCCACATTCTGTTGGTCGAACTGTGATTTCACTCTGAACCACAACGTGTCACAGCGCAGAGGGAGGCCATGCGGCCCACCTTCGCTCTGCTGGTTATTCGCCGTAAGTAAACGAGTGTCTCAATTCGTATCATTCTATTGCCTTCCCTGTGTAAATCTGCACACCTGAACATGACCACCGAATTCCCTTCTGTATCCAATGAATCTTCCTCTTTGTCACTGTCAGGCAGGGATTTACTGACATTAACAATTCCCTGTATGGAAACGTTCCTCCTCATGTCACTTTTACTGCTTTTCCACGTGACTTTAAAACTCTGCAGAATCATTGTAGATCCTTTCAGGTGTCGGAGCATTTTCACAACATTATTTCCTGTTTCTAGGCCCCTCATGACTAGCAATGCTTCTGTTCTAGGTGGAAAGCTGTCCCAATTTTCCAATCTAGCTTCATTGCTGACATTCCTCAAACACTGCATCTCTGGCAAGTCTGCGCAGTAGAAGACCCTAAGCGAGAATCATACCCCTAGACCAACGAGCCAGAAAGCGGGCATGCACCCACCCGCCACACCTCTTGAACTAACTGAGACTTGTTCAGTGTGAAATACATTTGTCATTGCTCTAAAAATTGCAAGCGGCAGAGAGTTTCCAGAACAGCTGCTTCTCATTCTGTCTCCCTGCTGCTGTTTATCCCGTCCCCAGAAACCGGGCTCTCTCCTCTGGCAGGTAATTAAACTATTTTGTTTCTAACTATTTTTCTGACACCCAGGTTGCCAGTGACAAGCATTGCCCTCCTCAACACAGGGGACAGAGAACAGGAGAAGACCACTCAGACCTCCACGAGGGTGTCACCACAACTATGCACATTGGGCCAGAATATCAATGTGAAATATAATGCCGAAGTTTTTGGGGAAGCAGATGAGAGAGGTGCAGAACAGAGCGCCCTTGTACGGGAAAGCTGCTCAAGACGACATTGAGTGAATAGGAGAGAATAGGACATGGCAGATTTCAGGCACGAAAGTCATGGAATTCGATATTGAAGACCGGAGGACTATTGGGTCTTCAAGTGGAAAATGGGGCGTTGTTCTTCCACCTGGAGCTGAGCTTTGCTGGAACACTTCTGCATGCCTGAGACAGAGATGTTAGCCAGGGAACATGGTGGTGTGTTAAAGTGACAGGCAACCAGAAGCTCAGGGCCATGTTTTGCGGGCAGAACTGAGATGTTCTGCGAAGGAGTCATGCAGTTTATGCTTCATGCTACGTTGGGGACACGACACTGTGAGCAGCGGATGCAGGAGACCAGATTGTGGCAAATGTGCAGGTAAAGTGCTGCTTCACCTGGCGGGTATGTTCGAGCCCTTGGATATTCAGGAGGGAGCAGGTAAATGGCAGGCGTTGCACATTCGGCAGTTGCAGGGGAAATTGCCTTGGGACAATGGGAGGTGGGTGTGAGGTGTTGCGAGCGAAGGAAGAGTGGATCCGAGGTGAAAGCCCTGCCCAGTTACCTGCTCTCATATATAAATCCGTGAAGTTGTAAGAACTTTCCAAAGAATGATTCAGTACCACGTGACTCACGAACTAATTTGTATTCATGTTCCGGGACCAGCATCATTATTGTGTCACAGCAGCTGCAGGCCATCAGCGGGGGCTCGCCTTATGACGTCATGGTGCGGCTGGAAGCCCCGGGACAGTTTATCAAAGAAACCTCCCTGTGGGTCAGGGCAACCCTGCATCGGGAAGCACTGAGATGGCCAACCACTATCCGTTAACATGGGGAATACATCTCCACATTGCACAGCCTCATAACAAACTTCCCGTTCTTCCACTTAAAGTTCAAGAGCCCTCAAAACGAAATTCCCCAGGTACGTTTCGAAGAATGTTTCCAGGTGTTTGCAAAGTATATCTATGAGCACGTTGTTAAAGTTTGAACGTTGCAAGTGATGAAATTGTGAGATCACAGTTCGAAAAAACAATGTGGGAATTTAGGCAGAGTTTATATTTGCACGTGGATGATATGTCTGTGGGTGCGTGATGGGAGCATAACCCAGATGGGAAACCATTTCTCCTATTCGCTCAATGTCGTCTTTAGCAGCTTTCCCACCTAACGGTGCTCTGTGCTGCACCTCGTCTTCTCATCTGCTTCCCAAAAACTTTGACATAAATATTTCACGTTGATATACTGGACCAATGTTAAAATGAACACTCGTGGAGGTCTGCGTGGTCTTCTCCTGTTCTCTGTACCCTATGTTGCGGAGGGCAATGCTTGTCACTGGTCACTTCGGTGTCAGAGAAAAGTTTAGAAACAAAACGGTTGAATTATCTGCCAGTGGAGAGACTCCCGCTCCTGGGGACAGGACAAACAGCAGCAGGGAGACAGAATAAGAAACAGCTGTTCTGGAAACTCTTTGCCGCTTGCAATTCTTGGAGCAATGTCAAATAAATTGCACACAGAGCAAAACTCAGTGCGTTCAAGAGGTCGGGCGGGGTGTGCATCTGTTCCTGGTGTGTGATTCGTGTTTCGGGCCTACTTCTACGCAGAATTCCGAGAGATCCCGCGTTCAAATCCCAGACCACCCCGCATGTCATGATTTGCGCAAAAGTGCCCGATTATTTTTCTCAAAAAGCAACTTCGCTAAACGAGGTTTAGCTCCCTGGAGTACCAATGGGGCAGAAAGCAGGGAAGTGAAATGATTGGAGACAGCGTTGAACAGGTTCCCGTGAGTGGTGGCGCTATTTGAGGGAAGTCAGAGATGAGGGTTGATTGGAAAATTAGAACAGCTCTCCTCGAAGAACAGAAATTTGAAATCTGGCCTGATTGAAGTTTTCCAGTGGGGTCTAGACAGAGAAAGTCATGTAGTCAAACTGCTCCCACCTCTGAAAGGATCGGCAACAATTCGGCAGTGTTTTAAAGTCATGGGGGAAAGAACTAAAAGTGACATAAGAAAGAACGCTTTCGTACAGGGAGTCATTAGGGTCAGCAAATCCCTGTCTGACATTGACAAAGAGGCAGATTCAATAGACGCAAACGGGAATTCGGTGGTCCTGTTTAAAGTAACAATGTGCAGAATTACACAGAGAAGGCAAGAGAATGATACGAATGGACACGCACATTTACTTACGGTGTCGAACCAGCAGAGCGAAGATGGGCCGCATAGCATGCGTCTGCGCTATGACACATGCTGTGATGGGAATGTGGGAAGTTAGAAAAAGTTTATATTTACACACCCTCCATACGTCTGCGCAACACCATATAAGACGACAGCAGTGGAGATCTTTGACATCAGTCTCGAATGTGCATGTCACGCGCCAGACGAAAGGCTGAAGGCACCTGTGGAAAACGATGCCATGGTTAGAAGCAGAGTGGCGAAGCGGCAGCGTGCTGGGTCAATAACCCTGGGTATCGATGGATCAAAGCTATCCTCTGCAATTGCGCAATGTCTCCATGGGCAGTTTTTCTTTGCAATGATGCTGTGTTTTGTTCTGTATCTTGCACGTACCCAAAAACTCGCGAAACTCACACGGTTCAAGTCACATTCTTTTGGAGGTCTGAGTGGTCTTCTCCTGTTCTTCGTCGGTTTCCTATGAACTGAATCACGATGCCAATGAGCTGATAAAATTGAAACGCATACCTTGCGATTTCGTCCGTTCCCTGCAGTAATTTGCCACACCGGTTCCGACGTGAATGACAAGACGATCCGCATGTCAGAAACCGCATCCCGGGGACAGAATGAAAAGCAGATGTTCTGGAAACTCTTTGCTGCTTGCAATTCTTGGAGCAAAGTGGAATGTATTTCACACTGAGCAAGTATCAGCTGGCTCAGAGTCTCCAGTGTACATTGCTCTCTTTCCCGCCAGCTCAGAGAGAGAACAATAGGAGGGACAAAGGAGTGAATAACGATCCGTGTGGGAGGGTGAATAACTGTTAATGGAGACCGTTAGTGGCTAACAATAAGTAGTGTGTCGTAGCAGACTATGTGATAACAAGTACTTTAGGTACTTGGTTCTTTGCAAGTTGCATCTCTGGTAATTTCAGCACACTTGCCTTCATTGTTCACACCGGGGTAAAAACAATGACTGCAGATGCTGAAAACCAGATTCTGGATTAGTGGTGCTGGAAGAGCACAGCAGTTCAGGCAGTGTCCAAGTAGCTTCGAAATCGACGTTTCGGGCAAAAGCCCCAATTGTTCACACCGTTGAGTATAGGAGTTGGGACATCATGTGGAGGTTGTACAGGATGTTGGTGAGGCCATTTTGAGTACTGCATACAGTTCTGGTTGTCCTGTAATAGGAAGTATAGGGGTAACAGGGTTTGGTAAAGATTTACCAGGACGTTGATAAGACTGGAGGGTTTGAGTTTCAGGAGAGACTGGGACTTCTTTTCCACTTTATTAAGATTTATAAAATCATGAGTGGCGGAGGTAAGGTGAATAGCAATGGGTTCTTCCTTAGCGTAGGGAGCTCAAAACAAGGGGGCTTCTTATAAGTTTAGAGTAGAGAGATTTACAAGGAACCTGAGGGGCAACGTTTTGACAGAGGGTGGTCTTTGTATGGAATGAACTTGCTGAGGAAATGGGAGATGCAGGTGCAGTTACAACATTTAAATGATATTTGGATGGGTGGACGGAGAGAAAGGTTTTAGAGGGGTATGGGCCAACTGCACAAAAGTCGGACTAGTTTAATTTGGGAATCCTGGTCAGCATGGGCGAGTTGGATCGAAGGGTCTGTTTCTCTGTTGTACACCTCCATGAACCAGAAGTGATCTTATTGAAACCAGTAGAATTCTGATAGATGCGGATGAAATACTCCTTTGTGGGGAGGAATGTCATAGAATTCCAAGAATGTGGAAGAAGGCCATTCAGCCCATCTATTCACACTGGCCCTCTGAAGAGCGTCCCACTCATACCCACCACCTTACTCCGTATTCCCCATGGCCAATCCACACTAACCTGCACATCCCTGGGCACTATGGGTAATATAGTACAGCAAATCCTCCCTAACCTACACCCTAATCGATAAATTATTTTAGTCCACAAAGATAAAAAGCACAAGGATTTAAAAAGTGACCCTAAAAAGCACAAGCCTCAGTAAAAGCAGATGGAAAGTGAGTGTAAAATGTCACTACGACAGGACAGGCCCCACATTCCTTCCCCTCCGTCCCCCAACCTGCCTCACCTTTCACCTCCCGGGCCCAGTACCTTCCAGGTGGCCCCAGAGTTGACACAGGGGCCGCCCCACGACCAGTAGAACTCCACCACCCAGGCGGCCGACGGGTTCCCAAACAGGCCCTTAACCCCATCCGCCTCCAGAATGGTCACCGGCTCCTGTCTGCTGTACAGCCGGGCGGTGTGGCCGTGTCACAGCAGCTGCGCCAGGAAGGCAGCGGTGCCCAGTAACGGGTGTCTGCCCCGGGTCGCACGGCGCCATTTTCCTAACGGCCGCCGCTTCCCCGCTCGAGCAACTTCTCCTCCCAACCACCTTCGCTCCCTCGTGACGTCAGTTCAAGAGGGATGGGCGGGGCCGGGGAGCCTCACCGTCACCAAGCAACAGCCACCTCGCGCTGCAACTGCTCATTCACAAAAACAAACTCTCCTGTCTCGCTCTGCAGCTGCAGGGGGGATACTGCCACGTTTCGAGGAGCCCTGTCGACATTGGGAAAGCTCACGGCCCAATTTAAAGGGGTACTCCGACATATAACAAAACATCGTCATGTCAAATTGGGGAAATCCGCATTTTAATGGGACATGGACATTTTAACGGGCTATTTCGGCAAATAAAGAGATTTAAACAGACATGAGTATATTTCAAAGGGATGTAGTTCGAAGAGATGTTGCCCTATTTATAATCCGAAATATCCCTTTAAGAGACATAGTCATATCTAAAGGGGTAAATATACATTATCGAGGGGCAAGATTGCACCTCGTGGAACATAACACCTTTAAAGGGCTTAGCTACATGTAAAGGGACATTTTTATGTTTGAAAAGATATATTGAAACCTAAAACGACATGGTCATAATTAAAATTACATGGTAATATTTAGAAAGCATGACCATATTGGAAATAGTGCAGCCGCTTTTAAAAAAGGGGTTGGGCTGGGGTGAGACGGTTCCACTTTTAAGAAAATAAGCAAGTTAATACGATTTGGAATGATCTTGAAGAGGTGATGGAGCCAGTAAAAGGCAACGATAATTGCAAAATTCTTGAAAAGAAAATGATTCCAGATATATGTGGATATAGGGAAATAATTCAATAAAAGAGCCATTACAAATTTGATGGACGAAACAACCTCCTTTTGAGACATATAAATGGTAGCATCAATATTGAAGAAGAAATTTCAAATTCTGTTCTTCTCCCAAAGTTTCTGTCTTGTCAAGGTACAATTCAAGCCAGTACAATATGTTATGCCACAATAGGCATTGCTCCTCAATCTCATCTTGTCCTCACCCAATATTCATATCTGCATTGTTAGCAGTCAAGTTTCCAGGGGAAATAAGGCATGAAGATGTGATGCTCACATTCCATGAACAAATTGTGTTGGGGATTCTGTAGTCAAAGGTACAGACAGACGTTTCTGTGGCCAGCAGAGAAAAGGTTGTTTCCCTGGTGCCAGGATCAAGGATGTCTCAGAGAGGGTGCAGAATGTTCTCACGGGGAAGAGAGGTCAGAAGGGGGTCATTGACAACATTTGAACCAACGACACTGGAAGGGAAAAGGTTGAGACTCTGAAGGGAGATTCCAGAGAGTAAGGCAGAAATGTAAAAAGGAGGTCCTCAACGGTAGTAATATCTGAATTACTCCCAGTGCTACGAGCTAGTGAGGACAGGAATAGGATGATAGAGCAGATGAATGCATGGCTGAGGAGCTGGTGTATGGTAGAAGGATTGACATTTTTGGATCATTGGGATCACTTTTGGGGGAGAAGTGACCTGTAGAAGAAGGACGGATTGCACCTAAATTGGAAGAGGACTAATATACTTGCAGGGAAATTTGCTAGAACTGCTTGGGAGGATTTAAACTGGTACGGTGGGGAGGGTGGGACCCAAGGAAAAAAGTGAAGGAAGAGATCGATCTGAGACGGGTACAGCTGAGATGGAAATGGATAGACAAGACCTAAAAGTCAAAGTTCTAAATTGGAGAAAGGCCAATTTTGACGGTATTAGGCAAGAACTTTCGAAAGCTGATTGGAGGCAGATGTTCGCAGGTAAAGGGACGGCTGGAAAATGGGAAGCATTCAGAATTGAGATAACAAGAATCGAGAGAAAGTATATTCCTGTCAGGATGAAAGGGAAGGCTGGTAGGAAAAAGGGAATGCTTGGATGACAAAAGAAATTGAGGGTTTGGTAAAGAAAAAGAAGGAAGCATATGTCAGGTATAGACAGGATAGATCGAGTGAATCCTTAGAAGAGTATAAAGGAAGTAGGAGTAAACTTAAGAGGGAAATCAGGAGAGCAAAACGGGGGCAAGAGATAGCTTTGGCAAATAGAAATATGGAGAATCCAAGGGGTCTTTACAAATATATTCAGGTCAAAAGGGTAACAAGGGAGAGAATAGGGCCCCTCAAAGATCAGAAAGGCGGCCTTTGTGTGGAGCCACAGAAAATGGGGGAGATCCTAAATGAATATTTTGCATCAGTATTTACTGTGGAAAAGGATATGGAAGATAGAGACTGTAGGGAAATAGGTGGTGACATCTTGCAAAATGTCCAGAAGTGCTGGATGTCTTGAAACGGTTAAAGTTAGAGAAATCCCCAGGACCTGATCAGGTGTAACCAAGAACTCTGTGGGAAGCTGGAGAAGTGATTGCTGGGCCTCTTGCTGAGTTATATGAATCATCGATAGTCACAGGTGAGGTACCAGAAGACTGGAGGTTGGCAAACGTGGTGCCACTGTTTAAGAAGGGCGGTAAAGACAATCCAGAGAACTATAGACCAGTGAGCCTGACCACGGCGGTGGGCAAGTTGTTGGAGGGAAGCCTGAGGGGCAGGATGGACATGTATTTGGAAAGGCAAGAACTGATTCGAGATAGTCAACATGGCTTTGTGCATAGGAATTCATGTCTCAGAAACTTGATTGAGTTTTTGAAGAATAACCAAGAAGATTGATGAGGGCAGAGCAGTAGATGTCATCTATATGGACTTCAGTAAGGCGTCCGACAAGTTTCCCCATGGGAGATTGATGAGCAAGGTTAGATCTCACGGACAACTTGCAATTTGGATACAGAACTGGCTCAAAGGTAGAAGGTAGAGGGTGGTGGTGGAGGGTTGCTTTTCAGACTGGCGGCCTGTGACCAGTGGAGTGCCACAAGGATCAGTGCTGGGCCCTCTACTTTTTGTCATTTACATAAATGATTTGGATGCGAGCATAAAAGGTACAGTTAGTAAGTTTGCAGATGACACCAAAATTGGAGGTGTGGTGGACAGTGAAGAGGGTTCCCTCAGAATAAAACAGGATCTGGACCAGATGGGCCAAGGGGCTGAGAAGTGACAGATGGAGTTTAATTCAGATAAATGTGAGGTGCTGCATTTTGGGAAGGCAAATCTTAGTAGGACTTATACAATTAATAGTAAGGTCCCAGGGAGAGTTGCTGAACAAAGAGACCTTGGAGTGCAGGTTCATAGCTCCTTAAAAGGGGAGTCGCAGGTCGGTAGGATAGTGAAGAATGCGTTTGGTATGCTTTCCTTTATTGGTCAGAGTATTAAGTACTGGGAGGTCATGTTGCAGCTGTGCAGGACATTGGTTAGGCCACTGTTGGAATATTGCGTGTAATTCTGGTCTCCCTTCTATCGGAAAGATGTTGTGAAACTTGAAAGGGTTAAGAAAATATTTGCACGGATGTTGCCAGGGTTGGAGGATCCGAGCTACAGGGAGAGGCTGAACAGTCTGGGGCTGTTTTCTCTGGAGCGTCAGAAAGCTGAGGGGTGAACTTATAGAGGTTTACAAAATTATGAGGGGCGTGGATAGGATAAATAGGCAAAGGCTTTCCTCTGGGATCGGGAAGTCCAGAACGAGAGGGCATAGGTTTAGGGTGAAAGGGGAAAGATATAATGAGACCGAAGTAGCAACTGAATCACGCAGAGGTTGGTACGTGTATGGAATGAGCTGCCAGAGGAAATGGTGGAGGCTGGTACAGTTGCCACATTTAAGAGGCATTTGGATGGGTATATGAATAGGAAGGGTTTGGAGGGATATGGGCTGGGTGCTGGCAGGTTGGACTAGATTGGGTTGTGATATCTGGTCGGCATGGATGGGTTGGACCGAAGGGTCTGTTTCCATGCTGGACATCTCTGTAAATCTATGCTTTTGTCTGGCAGCTCAACTTTTGTATATCTATTCCCCAGGGTGGAGGAAGTCCAAAACTAGAGGTGTTTAGGCTGAGGGAAAAGGTTTAAAAGGGACTGAACAGGGTAACGTTTTGACGCAGAGCGTGGCATGTGTTTGGAATAAGCTGCCAGAGGCAGTGGTCGAGGCTGGTAGAATTACAACATTTAAAAGGCATCTGGATGGAGGTATGAATAGGAAGGGCTGAGTGAGATATGGGCCAAATGCTCGTTAATGGATCACTAGGTTAATTTTGGAAATTATGTTGTCGGCGTGGACTGAAAGGTTTGTTTCTGTTCTCAGCCACTCTATGACTGTATTTCTACATATTCTGAACCAATTTCACAAGACTAGGAATAGGCCATTCCAAGCTTACCGGCTGTCCTCAACTGTCACCAAACCGCGCAGATTTCAATGCAATTTTCAGAAAGATGTCTAGAGCTTTTTTAAAACATTTGAATGTGCTTTCAGACATTACTGATGTTTCTGAATACATCATTTTAGCTATTCTCAATGTTAAAGGTCAGCCATTTCTCACGCTTCCCTTCCCCACGCCCACCCCAGGTCGCCATCACCATCCATTCTCTCTCTATCATTAGAAGGGTTTGATACAGCGATCAAAGAGGGCTCGAGGCACGAGAAAGGACGGGGGAGGGTACTCAGAGTGAGATTGGACGGGGGGCGCAGAGACTGGGGGAAGAGAAAGAGAGAAAATGGGCAGGAGAGCAGAACATCGGGGGTAGAGAATGCATGGGGGGACACAGGGTGGGAGCAGACAGAGAGAATGTGGTGAAGAGGATTGGGAAGGAGAGAGAGAATGTGGAGTAGCAAAGTGTGAAGTGAAAGAAATTGGTTGCAGAGAGTGGGGAGAGAGAATGGACGGGGCAGTGGGTGGGGAGAGAATGGACGGGACAGTGGGTATGGAGAGAATGGCTGGGGCGCAGTGGGTGGGGAGAGAATGGACAGGGGCAGTGGGTGGGGAGAGAATTCATGGGAGCAGTGGGTGGGGAGAGATTGAACGGGGAGCAGTGGATCAGGACAGAATGGACGGGGCAGTGGGTGGGGAGAGAATGGACGGGAGAAGTGCTTAGGGAGAGAATGGACGGGCAGTGGGTGGGGAGAGAATGGACGGGGCAGTAGGTGGGGAAAGAATGGACGTGGTCAATGGGAGGTAAGAGATTGGACGGGGAGCAGTGGGTGGGGAGAGAAGGGGCGGGGCAAATCTTGGTGTGAGAATGGTCGGGATAGAGGGTGGAGAAAGAGAGCAACAATGAATGACGGGAGAAGGTGGGGAGAAAAGGAATGGATGGGGCAGCGTGTGGGAGGTGAGAGAAAATGAGTGCAAAGGGGGGACTGGATTGGGGAAGGCAGAGGGTGGAGCGAAATAGGGAATGAATGGGGACAGAGGGTGTATGAGGGACTGGACAGAGGGCAGAGGGTGCAGAGACAGAATGGACGGGGTGGGGAGAGTGGTATGTGTGGGAGAGAGAGAGAAGGGACTGGTAGGTAAGGGTAGAGAGAGAGAATGGACAGGGGATGCTATGGGTGGCGGTGAGGGAATGGACAGGGGACGCTATGGGGATGATTGGATGGGGAGGTGAGCATGCATCCCACCCACTCCCAGCATCCCCTTCTCTGCACATGTGCAGTGCAGACTTTTCTGAATGACACGAGAGACTGGAACACTGTGTGAGTGCAGTCACCCTCACAGCCTGGCATTAGCAAACCACTGCCTTTCTGTTTTAAAAACTAAATAAAGGTGTGGGCTATACACTCAGGATGGCGAGATGTGGCTGAGAAACTGAACAGAGGGTCAGCACTTTCAGGAGAGGGGAGCTGGGCAAAGGCAGGAGGATGGAAGGATGAATTTGGGTTGGAATCCATTGAAAGGTGGAAGAATTGAGAGACAGAGATTTCGGGGAGAAGATAGAGAAGGTTGCTCTGTGCAAACCAAACTTCTGTCATCCTATTTTCTGCCCTGCACTGACAGCAGTGATCTGTTTTCTCACGTTATTAGCAGAGGAGGATTTGCTTTTCAGGCATGGACAAGAAATTTAGTCAGGGCCTGAATATCAGCAGTGTTTGAATCCAGGAGGGGAAATGTTTGTCTGCAGGAAATGATTTCAAATATCAACATGCATTGAGAATCCCCGTGAATACACGCAGCCTGCGTGGGAGTGCTCAAGGGTTCTAATTCCGGAGAGGACTTTAACTTTCCAAGGAAATGTGGACTAGTGTTCTCGCTATAGACGAGGCCTTCATTGGATCATTGAATCTGCCGAGTAACAACGACCCCTGCCCCGTGGAAACTCTATGGGAGCAAATTGAATTCCTCAAACTGATTGTAGTGTCACCATGATTGGGGAGAAGCCAATCGATTGCCGAGAGCTGGAGAGGGGATTACTCGCAGCGCCAGGGACCTGGGTTCAATCCCACCCTCACAGTGACTGTGTGGATTTTGCACTTTCCTCCCCCTCCCCCACCCCCTGTCCGCGTCGGTTTCCTCTGGGTGCTCGGGTTTTCTCCCATTTTCCAAAGATGTGCAGGCGAGAGTGGATTCTAAATTCAGGGATTAGCTGTGGGGTTATCGGGTGGGTCAGGGGGTGGGGTATGTTCTTTGGAGGGTTAGTGTGGACTTGGTGGGCCAAACGGCCTGTTTCCACAGTGAATCCCCCAACGTGTCTGCAGCCTGGCTTCCAGCTCCATCTCTCTGTGCCGAAGGTCCTCCAGTATGTGTATTCCTTCGTTTCCAGCACCTAGAACGTCTCACCTTCTGCAAATCGAAAGACAAGTCCCACCCTGCCCTCTCCAATGTGTGTTGTGTAACTGCTTAATCATTTTTAGTGGCTAAGCAAAGGCTGATAGCCAAGTTCGGAAACCAGGAGGATGGCCTCAATCACGACCTTGGGTCATTTCACATGACAGGGAACCCCACTTCATTGTTACGCTCGCTCTCTCTCTCTCACACTCTCTCACACACTCTTACATACTCACACGCTCGTGCAGAGCCTTTCCGATAGACATGCTCTCTCTCAGACACACACTAACACACCACCCCACTCACACCAACGCATACATCTTCGCACATGATTATACTCCATCACACACACACTTTACCCAGCATGCACACGCACATACACACTCTCTCTCTCATGCATGCACTCACACATTTGGGGTGAATTTGCATTTGCAGGATTATACAGTTGGAAATAGAACCAGTCTGACTCAAGATTGGGATACAGACAGATCTCACCTCATAGCTTTCATGCGTTGTTTGATGTGAGGTGTTACCTCCTTTTATAAAACATCAAGTTTCCTGGAGAACGTGACTTAAAAGAAGTTCTGGAATGTACATATTAATGAACTGAAATCTGCAGCCCATTTTAAAAGATGAAAGATTGAACAACTATCTAGGTTTCTTCAATACATCACTTATGTTGAATGACACTATAATGTTTTTGCGATATATTCTGTGTCTTGTGATTCTACACCACAGCTACCTCAAGAAGGAGCAGCACTTCGAAACCTAGTGCTTCCAAATAAACCTGTTAGAATAAACCCTGGTGTTTGTGAGATTTTAAAACTTTGTTTCCAGTGAATACAGCCCACACCTCCCACCGTTGCTAGTAAACTTTGCAATGCCAATGAAACAATGAACCTGAAGTCCTGAAAAAATATACAATTTGTAACAATATGAGCTACTCATTCACTGGTCCTTCTGAGACATGACATTAGTGCTGGAGGCTGAAAGAAATGAGCAGCTTTAAAAGAAAAACCTGTTGGACCTCACAGAGTCTAAGCCGGGCGGTAAGTTCAGGTAACCTTTACTATGACCCTATTTTGTTATAGCTTCAGATTTCCCCAGGAAAAAGGCTTACAAAAAGTAGTTTTTAAAGAAAACACCTCCAGCTCAAAATGCACCCACTCTCCCCTCCCCACATTCTTTGTTGGTCAGCTGAGTTGTCCGTTTGTAACTGGATCCCTGGTACAGCCGGGTAAAACATGCAGCTGGGATGACTGAGTGAACCCTTTCCCGCAACGGCAGTTTCCTTCACTAAAAAGGACATGATTGTATCAGATGGTGTTTTTTCCCCCTAAAAGTGGTTTCATCCTTAGATTATGAAGTCTAGATGACTGACCGAACTCCAATTCTGCCATCTACTGCAGTGGGATTCGAACCTGTGACGCCCCAGTGCTGGGTTGATCGGAGCACTCAGCTATCACGCCTTCCATCCCCTTGTGCCGGCACGTGAACTCGATAGTGCCTCCTCAGGTGGGAGGAGCAGGTGAAGCCCTTTTGGAACTTCCAGCAGGTGAATGGCCTCCCTCCAGTGTGGACCCACTGTGGGTCAGCAGTGCAGCTGACTGAGTGAACTCTCCCCTGCACATGGGGCACGTGAATGGCTTCTCCCTGTCTGAACCCCTTCCTGCACACTGAGCAGGTGAACGGCCTCACCCCGTTGTGAATGCGTCTGTGGGTTTCCAGCACCGATGGGGAAGGGAATCCTTTCCCACAGTCCCCACATTTCCACGGTTTCCCCATTGGGTGGAGCTTTCCTTGTGTTGCTCTGGGTTTGAAATTACAAACAGAGCTGGGACACAGTCTTTCCCACCGCAAGGGGTGTGATTTTAATTCCCCAATCTGAGGAAATGGTTTCAAGCACTTTTCACAGTCAGCGCACCGAATCTCCCTCACTCGGTATCTCAGTATTCTCCCTGCCACACCAGTGTCCAAAGTCTCTCAAGCAGACAAAAGTAAACATTTCTTCAGGACCATGGGGGCAATGCATGACGCATCTGACTCCACCTACTTGTTTCAATTCAGCTCACAGCTTCTTCACACATCCCAATTAATCTTCCTCATTGTCATGAAACCGGCGTATGGTTACAATTCCTAATCTGCAGGAATGAGAATCTTTTCACTGTCTCGCGTCAGTAAATGTCCCTGAGAACATCAGAGTTAAGTCACAGCGCTGTCAGAGGAGGGGAAGCTGAAATAGCCCACACGCTGCTCACGGGCACATTTCACTTTCCCCAACTCACCGCCCCAACCACTGCGGCTCTTGGGAGTGGAAAGGGAACAAACACCAAAACCCAGTCTCAGCTTTGTAAATCTTCAGGAAATAAGAACACTGTACATCCCTTCGTGGCTTCCATCCTGGGCTGACAGCGTTGATTTTTAATAGACAATAGACAATAGACAATAGACAATAGATGCAGGAGTAGGCTATTCTGCCCGTCGAGCCTGCACCGCCATTCAATATGATCATGGCTGATCATTCCTAATCAGTATCCTGTTCCAGCCTTATCTCCATACCCCTTGACTCGACTATCTTTAAGAGCTGTATCCAATTCTTTCTTAAAAGAATCCAGAGACTGGGCCTCCACTGCCCTCTGGGGCAGAGCATTCCACACAGCCACCACTCTCTGGGTGAAGTAGTTTCTCCTCATCTCTGTCCTAAATGGTCTACCCCGTATTTTTAAGTTGTGTCCTCTGGTTCGGCACTCCCCCATCAACGGAAATATGTTCCCTCCTGCCAGAGTGTCCAGTCCTTTCATAATCCTATACGTTTCAATCAGATCCCCTCTCAGTCTTCTAAACTCAAGGGTATACAAGCCCAGTCGCTTCAGTCTTTCCGTGTAAGGCAATCCTGCCATTCCAGGAATTGACCTCGTGAACCTACGCTGCACTCCCTCAATAGCCAGAATGTCTTTCCTCAAATTTGGAGACCAGAACTGTACACAGTACTCCAGATGTGGTCTCACCAGGGCCCTGTACAGCTGCAGAAGCACCTCTTTGCTTCTGTACTCAATCCCTCTTGTTATGAAGGCCAGCATGCTATTAGCCTTCTTCACGACCTGCTGTACCTGCATGCTTGCCTTCATTGACTGGTGGACAAGAACACCCAGATCTCTCTGAACAGCCCCTAAACCTAATTTGATACCATTGAGGTAGTAATCTGCCTTCCTATTCTTGCCACCAAAGTGGATAACCAGACATTTATCCACATTAAACTGCATCTGCCATGCATCTGCCCACTCACCTAACTTGTCCAGGTCACCCTGTGATCCCCTAACATCCTCATCACATTTCACCCTACCACCTAGCAAATTTGCTAATGTTATTGCTGATACCATCTTCTATATCATTTACATATCTTGTAAAAAGCCATTTTTAATGGCTGTCCAGTCAGTGTCGATTCGTTTTGGCTGAAAAGATCTTCCTTATCTCATCCCAGCATTTCTTGCCACAAAAAAACTGTGCGGCAGAGTTCATGTATATATTTCCTTATATGGTATTTTGTAAATTACATTCGTTTTCTGGTTGCTTGTATAGCGTATTTCAGGTTCATTAGCCGCTGTTTAAGTGTGTTGGTAGGTTTGTGGGCCACCATGATGCTGAGAGGGTTGAGTTGTCTGGACATCATTTCCCAGATGTCTTTAATGTAAAGTAATGTGGCTAGGGTTTCTGCAGACGTTGTTTCTGCTTGTGTCAGTTTGTTGATGTGAAATCGGCACACTGGGTTTATTGGGTCGGCAAAAGTGAGGACTGCAGATGCTGGAAACCAGAGTTTAGATCAGAGTGGTGCTAGAAAAGCACAGCATGTCGGACAGCTTCCGAGGAGAAGGAAAATCGACGTTTCGGGCAAAAGCCCTTCATCAGGAAGAGAGGCAGGACCCCTCCAGGGTGGAGAGATAAATTGGGGGTGGGGTGTGCTGGACCAAAGGTAGCAAAAAGCACAATAGGTGAATGGGGTTGGGGATGAAGGTGACAGATCAGAGAGGGGGGTAGAGCAGATAGTTGGGGATGGAGATTGGCAGGTAGGCGAGGTCATGAGCACAGCGCTGAGCTGGCAGTTTGGAATTGAGGTAAGGTGGGGGGAGGGGAAATGAGGAATCTGATGAAGTCTACATTGATGGCCTGGGGTTGAATTTATCCCAAGTGGAAGATGAGGCGTTCATCCTCCAGGCATCGGGTGGGGAGGGAGCGGCGATGGAGGAGGCCCAGGACCTACATGTCCTCGGCAGAGTGGGAGGGGGTTTGAAATGTTGGGCCATAGGGCGATGCGGTTGATTGGTGTGGGTGCCCTGTAGATGTTCCCTCAAGCGATGTCACTTAATTCTGCGAGCAGTCTCCACTCTCCCCAATGTGGAGGAGACAGTATCAGGAGCAATAATTACAAGAAATGACATTGTTGGAGACACAGGTGAAAGCCTTCGACCGACCACGGCCCGGATTCGATTTTAGGGAAGGGAAAAAATTTTCAGTAGAGCTATTAGTATCTGTCTGCATCTCCCTGGTGTTCGAGTGGTTAGGATTCGGCGCTCTCCCCGCCGCGGCCCGGGTTCGATTCCCGGTCAGAGAAACTGTTTTCAGGTGGTTTCCAGGCTACCTGTTCTTCTTGAATGCTCTGTACAGTCATTTTTTGCTCTTCGTCGTTCCTGGGTGCTGCAGTGTGTCGTGGCTCGTTGAAATCGTGTCCTGATTCAGATTTGCTTGTTTGTGCAGTGGTGATTGGTTCTGTAGTTAAGTTCTTGGTTTGCGTGTGTTGTTTTCCTATAGACGCTGTTTTGAATTTACCATTGACTGTCCGCTCGACTGTGACATCTGGAAATGGCACTTCGTTGTTGTTCTCCTCTTTTGTGAATTTTATGCCAGGAAGGATATTGTTGATGGTGTTGTAGGTTTCCTCTAGTTTGTTTCATTTTTTGATGATAAAAGTTTCATCGCTGTAGCGGACTCTAAGTTTGGGTTGGATCGTTGGAAAGGCTGTTTGTTCGAGTCTCTGCATTATTGCTTCTGCGAGGAATCCTGACGCTGGTAGTTTCAGGGTATTTCGTTGATTTGCTGGTAGGGCTTGTTACTGAATATAAAGTGGGTGGTAAGGCACAGTTCCCCGAGCTTGACAGTGCTATCTTTGCTGATGAAGTTGGTGCTGTGTTTGTGTCTTTGGTTCTTCGAGTAGTGTCTTCAGTATTCTTTGGCCACGTTGATGCTAATGGATGTGAACAGAGCTGTCATGTCAAAGGACAACATTATTCCATCTACTTCTGTCTCAGTGTCTTTGGTGATCAGGAATTCTTGGATGGAATAAATGGAGTGGAGTGAATCTTCGACTCGGTGTTTTAGCCTTCAGTGCAGGCCTTTGACTAGTCTGTATATTGGTGTTCCAAGCAGTGAGACTCTGGTCTGAGGGAGGTTCCTGGTTTGAAGGGGAGGAGATCAACAACAAAGTGCCATTCCTTGATGTCACAGTAGAGCGAAGAGTCAATGGAGAACTTCAAACTGGCATCTACAGAAAAACAATGCACACAAACCAAATCCTTAACCACAGAAGCAATCATCCCAACACCCACAAAAGAAGCTGCATCAGGAGATTATTTCAACGAGCCACTACACACTGCAGCACAGAGAAACTACGAAGAGCACAAGAGAAATACGTACATAGTGTATTTAAGGAGATCGGCGTCCCCAATAAACCCCCTCCACCGATTTCTCATTGATGCTTTCAAGTTGACTCTCAAAAATTCGGTTTGACCCTCCATTCTTTCCTGTTTGTTTTTTGTGGGTTTTGAAAGCTTTCGCAATCCTCTCACTGAGTATTGGAGTTGGGAGGTTATGTTGTGGTTCTCGAGGACATTTTTTCGACCACTTTCGGAATATTGTGTACAATTCTGGTCTCCCTCCTATCAGAAGGATATTGTGAAATTTGAGAGGGTTCTGAAGCACCAATGGGTCTACAGAGACGAAGAGGCCCTTCTGCTGCCCTGAGTGTGGGAAGGCCTTCAGTGATTCCTCTGCCCTGCTGACGCACCAGTTGGTCCACACCGGGGAAGGCTGTTTATCCGGCCCCAAGTGCGAGATGGCCTTCAGCATTTCTTCCCACCTGTTGAGACACTAGTGGGTCCATATTGAGGAGAGGTCGTTCTTCTGCCCGATTGCAGGAAGGGCTTTGCTCTTTCTTCCGACCTGCTGGCCCATTGGTGGGTCCACATGGGGGAGAGGTCGCTCAGTTGCGTAAATGCAGGAAGTCCTTCATCAATTCCTCAGGCCTGCTCATGCACCAGTCCGTCCACACCGGGGAGATGCCATTCTCCTGCCCGAATGTGGGAAGGACTTGACCCGCTCCTCCACACTGCTGAAGCACCAGCTGGCCACACGGGTGGATGGGGTCGGAGGGGGGAGGCCTTTCTGCTGCCCTGAATGCGGGAAGTCCTTCAGCAATTCCTCCGCCCTGCTGAAGCACCAGTGTGTCCACACCCGGGAGAGGCGCTTCAGCTGGCCCGAGTGTGGGAAGAGGTTCATGTTTTCCTGCAACTTGCGGAAGCACCAGCGGGGGCACCAGCGCTCCCAGCAATCAGATCCCACCGGTGACGCTGCCTTGAGTCACCCCCAAGGACTGAACCTCCTGCCAGTTCTGACAGTGGGTGCAGTGGGGGAGTAGGTAGGCTGTATTTGTTTTCTTCTGGACTGCAATTGCCTCCCCCACCCCCCACAACCACAACCTCATGGTGGCTCACGGTTGGCACTGCTGCCTCATGGCACCAGGAACCCAGGAATACTTCCATCCTTGGGGGTCTGTGTGCAATTTATGGAGAGTCGAAAAATGGATCTGATTGGGTTACTCTTCGGAGAATCTGTGCAGATGTGTTGGGCTGAAGGACCTGTTTCCACACTGTAGGAGTTCAACCATCATATGAGCTTTGTTTTCATTGGAAACTGCTGCACATTGAGCCAGGGACTGCACATTTCCAAATGAAATGATCCAGAGAAACCTAAGACTGCAAGAGCATTGGAGCAGAAGTTAGGCCATTCGGCCCATCGAGTCTACTCAGCCATTCGTTAATAACAAATGTAGTGCAGATGAGATTAGCTACAGTGTGGAAACAGGCCATTTGTCCCAACAAGTCCACATCGACCCTCCGAAGAGTAACCCATCCAGACCCATTTCCGTCTGACTAATATACCTAACTCTATGGGCAATTAAGCATGGCCAATCGACATGACCTAAACATATTTGGACTATGGAAGAAAACAGGACCACCCAGAGAAAACCCACGCAGACACTGGGAGAATATGAAAACTCCTCACAGACAGCCACCCAAGGCTGGAATCTCACCTGGGTCCCTGGCACGGTGAGCCTGCAGTGGTAAACACTGAGCCACTACATGTTGCAACCCGAAGGAGGCAAGCAGGAGGTTGGGAGAATACAGCAAGCCAGGCAGCACCAGGATGTGGAGTAGTCAGCGTTTTGGGTATTAACCCTTCTTCAGGACTGAACCGTTGACTTCTCTGTGAAAAACGATTTACGGGAATGTTGCTGGGGGTTGGAGGGTTTCAGCTACAGGGAGCGGCTGAATAAGGCGGGAAGCTGGATTTGCTCAAGGCTTGTATTTTTAACTCATTTAAATGGTACCTACTGTATGGGGTTATGGTTTACATTAAAACCGGAGGATCATATCAGAGTGTTTATATTTAGCAGTGGTAGTTGGTAAAATGCACTCTCTGGAGGAGCACCTTCTATGATGCTGCATTTCTTGCCCTCTGCCCTTCCACCATTTCTTATCTCCCATCTTGAATTTATATTTTTTTTGGTCAGATTTAATTTCATTTTAATCAGACTTGCGATTCACTGTGTGCTATTAATTTGTTTGCTCGAATATTGTAAGTCAAAATTAATGCTGTAATTTAATTTCTGATGTCAGAGTTTGACATTGAATGTGCAGGTGTGAATACCAGTAAGTTGTGAAAATAAATCAAGAACTTGTGGTTTTTAACAAAAAGAGCAGTTCACTGATATTCATGGCATTGTCTCTTTTGGGTGTGATGATTCAAATCGGACCAACAAACCGTTTCATGCAGTCATCCAACTGAATAAAAATTTTCTTTAATTTAATTAAAGAAAATAACTCTGGCGGGCTAAGATTTATGCAATCTATTTATAAGATTATGCCCATTGCTCCTGATATGGTCTCGTCCACATTGGGGAAACTTGACGCCAACTAGCGGAACATTTCAGGGAAGAATTCTGGGACTCTAAATCTAACCGACACACCGCCCTGTGGCGGAACACTTTAACTCCCCCTCCCATTCCACCAAGGACATGCAAGTCCTGGGCCTCCTCCACTGCCAAATTCTTGCTTCCCGACACTTGTCGGAAATACACCTCAACTTCTGCTCTAGGGCCCTCCAACCACATGGTATCAATGCAGATTTCATCAGTTTCCTTATTTCCTCTCCCCCACCTTGTCACAGATCCAACCTTCCAATTCGACACCAACCTCTTGACCTGTCATTCCTGTCCACCTTGCTTCTCACCTATTTACTTCACCCTCATCTCTGACCTATCACCATCAATCCCGACCTCCATCTATCTATTGCACTCCCATCTACCTTCACTCCAGCCCCACTTCCTTCCCATTTATCTCTCAGCCCCCTTGGGCCACCCTTTATTCCTGATGAAGAGATTATGCTCTAAACCAAGACTGTGATGAAGCGACATCCTCAACAAATAGGAAATAGCTCCCAAGACAGATTTCATCCCATCTTCTGTTTCCCAGTTCTTTCAGAAATAAGGAATGTCTTTTCCTTCCACTAGAAAGTGGTCTTCCACTTTGTGCTGTCTGAAGTGTTATCCCTCACCACTCCTTCAGACACCTTTAAAGAATCCTTTCAACCTGTTTTTCTAACAATTGTAGAGGTGACCAAAAGCAAACATTTCACTTCTCCTCAATGCCCCATTTCTCCTCCTATGAGCCATTTTGTCATGTTGTCTATGTTACAAGCAGCCGAGTGCACTTGGTTTCTGAATTGAAATTTGGCCATTGAAGGGAACAGGATTAATATTTATCGATGGCTAGCTGTGTTTGCACTAACTGTAATTATCCACCAATATGATGTCTTTTGTTCCACCAAAATTGGAAACAATGATCTGTGTTTATATTGCAGTCGGATGTAGAAAATCATCCCAGCGATCTTCACGTTATTATAGTTTACTGAGGCCATGACAGCATTACGTGGCAGTTTGATGTGACTAAAACCTGGATGGAAATCTCTAGATTATGTTGTAAAAATATTGGTATAACGTGATTGACACTGCGCTGTCACCAACTGAACGAAGCGGCTGTGTGTTTTAATCCCGTGATGAACAGTTTGTGTTTTACTTCTCACATTGCGGGGAGCTGAGCATTTACCCAAACAATGGGCACACCACCTCCCTGACACAGTGTTCACAAATCAAACTGACAGCAAAGATTCACGTGTGATCGAAAGTTTCCGCAAAGAACTTTCGATACAACGTACTCTTTTCTTCATTCGAAATGTTAGATGTTGATTGTAGTGAGCCTGACGTGATTTGAACACACAACCGTCTGATCGGGAGTCAGACGCGCTACCGTTGCGCCACAAGCTCACAGATGACCCATGTGCTCTCTTCATGCTTAAGGGAAGTGATCGCACTACAATGATTTTACGTTCATGTCTGTTCTGTTTCTCCCCCTTCTCCTTCTATTTCTCGAAACAATTTCCAACTCTCTCTCAATAAAAATCTGAAAGAACTGCGGATGCTGTATATCAGGAACAAAAAACAGGAGTTGCCGGTGACCCTTCCACAGAACAGATGGTGATTGGGAAAATGTCGGTTTATATGCAGGAGATATTGTGGGAGGAAGGCGGAGATCAGGACAGAGCCCAAAGCGAGGGAAGAACTGTTGGACAGAAAAAGGAGTTGATAACGATCTGCGTGGGAGGGTGAATAACTGTTAATGGAGACTGCTCGTGGCGAAGTAGTGTGGAATGACAGACTATGTGATAACAAGGCTTGGTGTGTGTGGAAGGGACGAGGACACTATGGAGTTCAGGTCCTCGAATGATTGAATTGGATATTGGGACCAGAGGGATGTATGGTCCCCAAGTGCAATATTCGGTGCTCTTCGTTCTGCTGGTGCTGAGCTTCGCTGGAACACAACAGCAAACCTGAGACAGAGATGTTGGCCAGGGAACAGGGTGGGGTGTGGAATTGGCAGGCAACTGGAAGCTCAGGGGCTTTTTTGCAGGCAGAACGTAGATGTTCTGTGCAGCAGTCACCCAGTTAAGGCTTCGTTTTCCCCAATGTAGATGAGGCAACATTGTGAGCAGCAAATGCAGTAGACTGGGTTGTGGAAAGTGCAGGTAAAGGGCCACTTCACCTGGAAGGTAAGTTTGGCTCCTTGGATAGCGAGGAGGGAATAGGTAAATGGGCTGGTGTCACACATTCGGCACTTGCAGGGGAAAGTGCATCTCAACCTGCAAGTTTACTTTGAGAAAATCCTGGACTTGAACTCCCAAGTCTCTTTGCATTTCGGATTTCTGCATTTTCTCCCCATAATCTTCTGTTCAAACATTGAATTTCTATGTCAGGGCAGCACCAGTGATTTCCTGACATATGGATTCTATTTGGGGATATCAAGGAACGTCAGGAACTGTGAGTACCTCAGGAGCAATCGTTATTCCTGGGGGAGACAGAGAGGAATGTGGTGTGGTCCTGTAAACTCCAGAACTTTGAAATCTTCATGAGTCAGCAATAACTCTTTCTGGAACAAGAAACGAAAGGGCCAATGAGAAACTGCTACAAGGGAGTTAACAAATAACATACATTAACTATCACTGGGAAGGAGGAGGCAAAACAATGAGCAGTTCCTTTGGACAGATGAGATAATGGTGTTTAATAACTGTGTGACAGAAGGACAATTAATTCTGCCTGTAGAAGGAACGCCTTGGCATAAAGGGGTTAATTGCAGGACAGGCTGTTTCAAACAGGTGGAAAACCCTCAAAGATAAGAAGGCAAGCTACAGACCTGAGGTCTCTAGAGGTGTGGGGAGGTGGTATCAAAATCTAAAGCCCAGCACACTCACTCAGCACTACTCTGCTGCTGGGCTCTCAGCAGCTGGATTCTGCATCAGTTTAAAGTAGGTCCTATATCTCTGATAACATCGGTACACAAGGCAGTGATGAAAGGTTTCAGCACACTGGCCTTCATCAGTTAGGGAATTGAGTATAGATGTTGGCAAGTTATGTTGTAGTTATACAGGACGTTGATGAGGCTGCACCTGGAATATTGTGATCAGTTTTGGTCCCCTTGGTGTCCTGAATTCTGACTTCTTCAACTCTGGGCTTGTGTTGAACTTGATGGGATACTTTGTCCAACTCAGCATGTTTAAACAGTATCTCTCAGAGGGATTCATCTGAAACTTTTCAGTAGGTGAGCTCAACAAGATTGAACTATTCAAAGTTACTTGGACTCTATTTTAAACTTACATCAGGACCAGTAGTCAGAGACACGTACAGCATGGAAACAGACACTTCGGTCCAACTTGTCCATGCTGACCTGATATCCTATATTAATCTAGTCCCATTTGACAACACCTGACCCACATACTCTGGCAGCTCATTTCATATAAGTACCACCCTCTGCATGAAGATGTCGTCACTTTTTATATATTTCGCCTCTCACCCTAAACCTATGCCCTCGAGTTCTGGACTCCCCCAGCCCAGGGAAAAGACCTTGTCTATTACCCTGTCCATGCCCCTCATGATTTTGTAACCGCTATTAGGTCACTTCTCTGCCTCCGATGCTCCAGTTAAAACAACCCCACGTTATTCAGCCGCTCCCTGCAGCTCAAACCCTCCAACCCCCAGCAACATTCATGTAAATCTTTTCTCATAGATAAGTCACTCTTTCAGTAATGAAGAAGGGTTAATACCCAAAACGCTGACTACTCCACATCCTGGTGCTGCCTGGCTGGCTGTATTCTCCCAACCCCCGGCTTGCCAACCTCGGGTTGCAATATGTAGTGGCTCAGTGGTTACACCTGCAGCCTCACAGTGCCAGGGACCCAGGTTTTATTCCAGCCTTGGGTGGCAGTCTGTGAGGAGTGTGCACATTCTCCCAATGTCTGCGTGGGTTTTCTCTGGGTGGTCCTGTTTTCTTCCATAAACCAAAGATGTGCAGGTCTTGTGGATTGGCCATGCTTAATTGCCCATAGAGTTAGGTACATTAGTCAGAGGGAAATGGGTCTGGATGGGTTACACTTCGGAGGGTCGGTGTGGACTTGTTGGGACAAATGGCCTGTTTCCACACTGTAGCTAATCTCATCCAATACTTTTGTTACTAAGGAATGGCAGAGAAGGCCAAACTTCTTCTCCGATGGTCTTGCGGTCTTAGGTTTCTGTGGATCATTTCATTGGCAATGTGCAGTCCCGGGCTCAATGAGCAACAGTGTCCACTGAAGGCAAAGCTCATAGAATCATAGCACCCCCACAATGTGGAAAAACAGGTCCTTCAGCCGAACACATCTGCACTGATCTTCCGAAGACTAACCCACTCAGATCCATTTTCCTACCCTCCATAAATTGCACACAGACCCCCAAGGGTGGAATTATTCTTGAGTTCCTGGTGCCATGAGGCAGCAGTGCTAACCCTGTGCTACCTTGGGGTTGGGTTTGTGGGGTGTAGGGGAGGCAATTGCATTCCAGCAGAAAACAATAACAGCCCACCTACTCTCCCACTGCACCCACTGTCAGAACTGGCAGCAGATTCAGTCCTGGGGGGTGACCGAAGGCAGCGTCACTGGTGGGATCTGATTGCTGGGAGCGCTAGTGCCCCCGCTAGTACTTTCGCAAGTTGCAGGAAAATATGAACCTCTTCCCACACTCGGGCCAGCTGAAGGGTCTCTCCCCAGGGTGGACACACTGGTGCTTCAGCAGGGCGGAGGAATTGCTGAAGGCCTTCCCACACTTAGGGCAGCAGAATGGCCTCCCCTCCTCCGCCACTCTCCCCCCCCCCCTCCCCCCAAACCCCCGTGTGGTCCAGCTGGTAATTCAGCAGTGTGCAGGAGTGGGTAAAGACCTTCCCACATTCGGGGCAGGAGAACGGCTTCTCCCCGGTGTGGAAAAACTGGTGCCTCAGCAGGGCCGAGGAATTGCTGAAGGCCTTCCTGCACATAGGGCAACTGAACGACCTCTCTACCATTTGGACACACCAATGGGCCAGTACGTCGGAGGAAAGAGCAATGCCCCTCCTGCAGTTGGGGCAGAAGAACGGCCTCTCAGTGTGGACCCACTGGTGTCTCAACAGGTGGGAAGAACTGCTGAAGGCCATCTCGCACTTGAGGCCGGAGAACAGCCTTCCCAGGTGTGGACCAACTGGTCCGTCAGCAGGGAAGAGGAATCACTGAAGGCCTTCCCACACTCAGGGCAGCAGAAGGGCCTCTTCCCCTCTGTGGACCCATTGGTGCTTCAGAACCCTTTCAAATTTCACAATATCCTTCTGATTGGAGGGACACCAGAATTGCACACAATATTCTAAAAGTGGTCTCACCAATGTCCTGTACAGCCACAACATAACTTCCCAACTCCAATTCAGGCAGCATCCAAGCAGCTTCGAAATCGACGTTTCGGGCAAAAGTCCTTCGTCAGGAATAAAGGCAGTGAGCCTGAAGCATGGAGAGATAAGCTTATCTCTCCATGCTTCAGGCTCACTGCCTTTATTCCTGACGAAGGGTTTTGCCCGAAACGTCGATTTCGAAGCTACTTGGATGCTGCCTGAACTGCTGTGCTCTTCCAGCACCACTAATCCAGAATCTGGTTTCCAGCATCTGCAGTCATTGTTTTTACCTTCCCAACTCCAATACTCAGTCAGAGGATTGGGAACGCTTTGGGAACGCTTTCAAAACCCACATAAAACAAACAGGAAAGAATGGAGGGACAAACCGAATTTTTCAGAGTGAGCTTGGAAGCATCACTGAGAAATCGGCGGAATGGGTTTATTGGGGACGCGTTCTCCTTAAATACACTATATACGTATT
The DNA here is from genome assembly GCF_047496795.1 of Chiloscyllium punctatum. NCBI lineage: Eukaryota > Metazoa > Chordata > Chondrichthyes > Orectolobiformes > Hemiscylliidae > Chiloscyllium > Chiloscyllium punctatum. Next base: position 55,430,998 of record NC_092774.1, on the reverse strand, counting down.
TCTCTTGTGGTCTTCGTAGTTTCTCTGTGCTGCAGTGTGTAGCGGCTCGTTGAAATAATGTCCTGTTTAATCTTCGTTTGTGGGTGTTGGGATGATTGCTTCCGTGGTTAAGTATTTGTGTGTGTTGTTTTTCTGTCGACGCTAGTTTGAAGTTCCCCATTGACTGTTCGCTCTACTGTGACATCTAGAAATGGCACTGTGTTAATTTTCTCCTCCAATTCAAACCAGGAGCCCCCCTCAGACCCAAAGTCTCACCACTTGGTACACCAATATACCGACTAGTCAGTGGCTCGTTGAAATAATGTCCTGATGCAGCTTCGTTTGTGGGTGTTGGGATGATTGCTTCTGTGGTTAAGTATTTGGTTTGTGAGTGTTGGTTTTCTGTAGATGCTAGTTTGAAGTTCCCCATTGACTGTTCGCTCTACTGTGACATCTAAGAATGCAGTTTATTATTGTTCTCCTCTTTTTCAAACTAGGAGCCCCCCTCAGGCCATCGTCTCACTACTTGGAACACGAATATACAGATTAGTCAAAGGCCTCCACTGAAGGCTAAAACATCAAGTCGAAGATTCACTCCACTCCATTTACTCCATCCAAGAATTCCTGAACACCAAAGACACGAAGATAGAAGAGGATGGAATAATGTTGTCCTTTGACATAACAGCCCTGTTCACATCCATTAACATCAACGTCGCCAAAGAAAACTGAAGACACTACTCGAAGAACTAAAGACAAAAACACATATCCAACTTCAGCAGCAAAGATAGCACTGTCAACCTCGTAGAAACTGTGCCTTACCACCCACTTCATATTCAGTAACAAGCCCTACAAACAAATCAACGAAATGCCCATGAAACACTTCTGTCATCAAAAAATGAAACAAATTAGAGGAAACCTACAACACCATCAACAATCTCCTTCCTGGCATAAAATTCACAAAAGAGGAGAACAACAACAAAGTGCCATTTCTGGATGTCACAGTAGACCGAACAGTCAATGATAAATTCAAAACAGCCTCTCCAGGAAAGCAACACACACGAACCAAGTACTTAGCTACAGAAGTAATCATCCCTACACCTACAAACAAATCTGAACGAGGGTACTATTCCAACGAACCACAACACAGTGCAGCACCCAGTGACGACGAAGACCAATAAGGAACTCTACAGCGAATTTAAGGAGAATGGGCAGCCCAAAAAACACACTGCAAATTGCTTCCCTGACCGGGAATCGAACCCGGGCCGCAGCGGTGAAAGCGCCGAATCCTAACCACTAGACCACCAGGGAGACGGCAACAAAGCTTGACAGCTCTACTGAAAATTGCTTCCCTGCCCGGAAATCGAACCCGGGTCACGGGAGTTCGAAGGCTTCCACCAAAGTTGTTTCTTGTATCCATTGCTCCCGATGCGGTCTCCTCTACATTGGGGAGACTGGAGCCCCGTCGCAGAATCAAGTCACAGCGTTTGAGGGAACATCTCCAGGACACCCGCAATAATCAACCCCATCGCCCTGTGGCCCAACATTTCAACCTCCCCTCCCACTCTGCCAGGGACATGCAGGACCTGGGCCTCCTCCATCGCCGCTCCCTCCCCACCCGATGTCTGGGGGAAGAACGCCCCAACTTCTGCCTCGGCTACATTCAACCCCAGGACATCGATGTGGACTGCACCAGTTTCCTCATTTCCACTCCCCCCCACCTTAGCGGAGTTCCAACCTTCCATCTGAGCGCTGTCCTCAGGACCTGTCAATCTCCCTTCCCACCTATCCGCTCCACCCTCCTCTCTGACCTGTCACCGACGTCCCCAACCCCATTCACCTATTGTACTCTTTGCTACCATTGGCCCAGCACCCCCCAATTTATCTCGCCACCCCTGGAAGCGTCCTGCCTCTATTCCTGATGAAGGGCTTTTGCCGGAAACGTCGATTTTCCTGCTCCTCGGAAGCTGTCTGACCTGCTGTGCTTTTCCAGCACCACCCTGATCTAAACTCTGGTTTCCAGCATATACAGTCCTCACTTTTGCCTACCCAATAAACCCAGTGTGCAGATTTCACATCAACAAACAGACACAAGTAGACACAACGTCTACAGAAACCCTAGCACATTACTTTACATTAAAGACATCTGGGAAATGATGTCCGGAAAACTCAACCCTCTCAGCATCATGGTAGCCCACAAACCTACCAACACACTTAAACAGAGGCTAATGAACCTGAAATACCCGATACAAACAACCAGCAAACGAATGTTATTTACAAAATACCATACAAGGAAATATATACATGAACTCTGCCACACAGGTCTCTCTGGCAAGAAATGCTGGGATGAGATAAGGAAGATTTTTTTCAGCCAAAACGAGTCGGCACTGACTGGACATCCATTTAAAATCAAGGCTGTCAGCCCAGGATGGAAGATCCGAAGGGATGAACAGTTTTCTTATTTCCTGAAGATTTACAAAGCTGAGACTGGGTTTTGGTGTTTGTTCCCTTTCCACTCCCAAGAGCCGCAGTGGTTGGGGCGGTGAGTTGGGGAAAGTGAAATGTGCCCGTGAGCAGCGTGTGGGGCTATTTCAGCTTCCCCTCCTCCGACAGCGCTGTGACTTGACTCTGATGTTCTCAGGGACATTTCCTGACGCGAGACATTGAAAAGAGTCTCGTTCCTGCAGATCGGGAATTCAAACCGTGTGCCGGCTTCAGGACAATGAGAAAGATTAATTGGGGTGTGTGAAGAAGCTGTGAGCTGCATTTCAAACAGGTAGGTGGAGTCAGATGCGTCATCCATTGCGCCCCCGGCCCTGTGCGTACCTAACGCCGCCATGCTGCAGAGTTCTGACGTTAACACGGACATGCGCAGCAATGGGAACATTCACAAGAGGAGCAGCCAAAGATAATCACCGTCACTGCTTCCCTTCCATAGTCCCAACTTTGTGAAGCAGTATCTTTCACCGGCAAATAAAACACCTTTATCCTCAGGTGCCTGCTTAACTTCGATCACGACTTCACGCACCTCACTGTTCTAGTCTCATTTCCAAACTCTTGTCTCATCGCCTCAATAGCAGCTCTGTGGGTATCTGCTTGTTCCACCCTGACAGGGAGTGGGCTACAGATTCCCGACCAGTGCCAATGTGATGGAAATATTTCAACCCGTCCACTGATTGCATTTAAAAAAAAACCGTGGAGCAATCTCCCTTTTCTTTTGATGTCGTTTCTCAACTGTACTCGGCAGGGTTCACACCTGCGTGGGGGAACCGCAATGGATTTCATGTCCATCGCATTCACCACTCGGCCCACCAATACAGAACCACACTGACAGCTTCATTTCCCAGGTCTCTCTGCCTGTGGAGCTGAGAAAAAGTGAATCCTTGCAGAGTTTGTTTGAATTCAATCACTTCTCAGGTTTCGAAAGGGTTAAATATCTGCAAATGGCGAGTCTGGGTGTTTCATCCCGAAAGATGAAATGGACGTTCAGTCAAAAACAGAAATTGCAGGAGCAACTCAGCAGGTCAGGCAGCATCCGTGGAAAGAGAATCAGAGACAACATTTCAGAACTCGTTTTTTACCTCATCCAAGTACAGCCAAACCTGCTGAGTTTCTCCAGCAGTTTCGCTTTCTGTCTCGGATTCTCAGCATCCGCAGTCCTTTACGTTAGAAATTCAATAAATTCAGAAACCCGTTTGTACTGCCTCAGTGGAGAAGATTTCCGTTTGGGAAACATTTTCCTGAAACCATTAAAAACGTGCACTTTCGCAGCCAAGAAAGCGGTAGAAGCGGGAACAAGAAACACACCGCCCCTGGGTGGTCTCGTTCCACCAACCTTTCGGTTGACAGGTGGATGCGCTGCCCAATTGCGCCACAGAGACAGGTCAAAACGCGGCTCACACCGTGTCTTTAAGGAACCTACTATTCAATTCATAATTCAACCCGCCCAGCCCAAAATTACCATTGTCTTATATCAGTTTTCCTTTTCCATAATAAAGCCTTGGACATTCATTATGGAGACATGGGAACAGCCTGATCCCACCATCTGCAGGCACATCCATGTCACGAGGAACGAGCTCTTCTACACCGGAGCATCGCGCTCCGAGCCTTTCAGCGTTTTGCCTCTTCCCGAATTTTCTCATTGGCCCCGAGCCGAGAATGGGTTTGAATTCCTGATGTACAGAGAATTATTTCAATGTCTCGGGTCAGTTCATGTCCCGAGAATATCAGAGTCAATCTCCCGGCCTCTTAAACAAGGGGACGGTGTCTGGACTGTCTCTGCTCAGTCCGTCAGTTCATCCTTCATTCTCCGCTAATTCCACTTCCCAAAGAGTTTCTAAAGATTCACAAAGCTGGAGACTGGGATTTCTGTTTTACTTCCTGAACATTTTTCCACCTGCTAACTGACAATATTTTGCCAAAACCTCTTCCCCATTGTAACATTTGCATCATGTCCAGGGATGAGCGATTTCCATTTTGTGGAGACATTCCCAAGTTTGGGAATGTTCTCTTTGGAGCAAAGAAGGTTAACTGGAGATTTCGAGGGGCTGTTGGCAATGATGGGAGAAGACGTTGTGTGAATGGGCAGGTTAATGATCAGAAGAACCTTTTGCCACTGACGAGGGTCAGTTACCAGAGGACAGGGATTGAAGTTCTTTAATGGAAAGCACCATTTGTGTCGACCAAACACAGCGAATACTGCAGAAAGCCAACGGGTCGAGCAGCATCTGTGGAAAGGTAAACAGAGCCGACGTTTTGAGTGTGCTACGGTTTTTGTTCAGAACTCAGTCTTTTGCCTCTTCCCGAAGTTGGTCCAGGTCTGTGTTTCAATTGACAAACACATGGCAAGTGCAGTGCCGCAATGTGAAGTTATAGCCTTTGCTGTTCAAAAAAAAAGCAGTGCATTGTTTAAATGGTGATATATTGGAATGTGGAGTAAGGGAGGACGAGAGGTGAAAGTCGAAAAATGTGGCACTGGAAAAGCACAACAGGTCAGGTGGCATCTGAGGAGCAGGACAGGAAACGTTTCGGGCACAAGCCCTTCATCAGGAATGATGTATGGATGTACTAAGGGGTCTCAGAGTCCCTCCACACCAGTCAATGCCAGTTGTCGGGCAGATGCAGCAGGCAATGAGCAAGGCAAGTTATATATTACGAAGAGAAATTGAGTTCAGAAGTGGGGTCATTGAACATATTCAAGGCTATGTTCATCTGAGTTTTGAACAACAAAGAAGTGGATGCTTATGGGGGGAGGTAAGAAAATGGTTTTAAGACCAGCACAGATCAGTCACAGAGTCAGACAGCAGTGAACAGACCCTTCATCCAACTGGTCCATGCTGAGTATGTTCTCAAACTAAACTCGTCGCACCTACCAGTGTTTGCCCCATAAACCTTCCAACCTTTCGTATTTATGTACTTATCCAAATGTCTTTTAAACGTCGTAACTGTACGTGTATAAAATCATGAGGGGCATGGATAGGATAAATAGACAAAGTCTTTTCCCTGTGGTGGGTGAGTCCAGAACGAGAGGGCATGGGTTTCGCGTTAGAGGGGAAAGATACAAAAGAGATCTAAGGGGCAAGTTTTTGACGCAGAGGATGGTATGTTTATTGAATAAACTGCCAGAGGAAGTGTTGAAGGCTGGTACGAATCCAACATTTAAAAGGCATTTGGGTAGGTGTATGAATAGGAAGGGTTTGGAGGGATATGGGGCCGTGTGCTGTCAGGTGGGACGAGATTGGGTTGGGATAGTTGGTCGGCATGGACAAGTTGGACCAAACAGTCTGTTTCTGTGCTGTACATCTCTCGATCTCAATGTTCAACATACTCAGTGACCTGGCCTCCACAGTTTTCTGTGACAATGAATTCCATAGATTCACCACTCTCTGGCGAAAGAAATTTCTCCTAATCTCCATTCTCCCTTTATGCTAAGGCTATGCCCATGGGTATTAGTCTCTCCTCCCAATGAAAACATCTTCCCAATGTCCACTCTGTCCAGGCTGTTCAATGTTCTGTACGTTTCAGTTAGATCCCCCTTGAATGTGGGCCAGTTAATCAGCATGAACCAAACCCTTCAGGATGAGGACATCCGTGATTAGATTCAACAAAGTGAGAATGGAGGGTGAGGGTGTGGGATGGAGATTTTCAGCTTTTAGGGAATAGGGTAGGAAAGAAAGTTTAATGTAAATTATAATTGATCAGATGAGCCGATGGGCCAAGGAGTAGTGGATGGAGTTTAATTTAGACAAATATGAGCTGTTGCATTTTGATGAGGCAACTCAGGGCAGGACCAATGTGGTTAATGGTCAATTAATGGAATTCTGTGCTCAAGGAAGCAGTAGAGGCAGCTTCATTAAGACACTGTTGGATGGGTTTTCTGCGTGGTAAGGGAATTAAGGGTAGTTGGGATAATGCAATTAGGAGGAGCTGAGACGATTCATCGATCCGCCATGATTTTAATGAATAGCGGAGCAGGGTCGTTGGTCCAAATGGCCTACTCCTTCTATTACTTTGAAACTATAAACCTGCGTTTCCCATGGCTAACCCATCGAACCTGCACACCCCTGTACACTGGGCAATTTAGCACAGCCAATCCAAATCAAGGCCAGTGAGCAATGTAGTGATGTGGAAACCAAACACCAGAGAATGATAGAAAGGGACAAGGAGAATAAATGTACGAGCAATCAAAACTGGATTCTAACCATCACAAAAAATAAGACTAAAAGCTCAGTATGTGAATGTGTGCTGCATTGTAACAAAAGCGAATTAATTGACTGCACACATTGAAGAGAATAATTATGATCTGAGGCTCCTTACAGATATATGGCTTCAGAATGACAAAGATTGGATCCGGAATATCGAGGGAATGCGTGGCATTCAAGTCGAGTGAGAAGCTCAGTAATGGTACAGGGTGGGCACTGCTAATCAAAGCACTGATAGCATGGTAGTCTGGTGTCAGCTCGGATTTCAGGTCCTGATTTCTCTGTCCTCTGGTCTCCCTGTTCCCACAGAGCTAGATGTTGTCTGTTCTCAGCTCTGCTCGATATCTGCTGAAGCTTTGACCCCCTTTTACACCTTCTGTCGCAATAAAATATTCTGAGCCTCATGGAAATGACACCTTATCTATACGCCTCCTGATTTTAAAAATCTCTAAAGTTATCTGTCAACTTCCTCGGCTCTGTTGGAAAAATGTCCCAGCTTCCTCTTAATTCAAACACTCCATTCCCTGCAACATGCTGGTAAAGTCGGGAATAGGGAATTGCATCCAATCACATAAATGTACGGTCTGAAACAATCTAGCTGTGTTCTGGGCTGAGATATTGAGAGTCCCTGGTGTAAGCAATTACAAATGCAATAATTTTGGTCACAGAATTGAACAATCATTTTGCAACAAAGGGGTCTACTTTGTTCAGGAGGTAGTGGTCATTTCTAGGGTAAGTGGGTTTGTAGATCAGGGAGATGAAGTCCCAGACACTTGGGAAAGGCAAGAAATGAATTTCATAAATAAGACAAAGAACTGTGGATGCTGGAAATCTGAAACAAAAACTGAGAACACGGGAAAAACTCAGCAGGACTGGAAGCATCTGTGGAGAGAAAGCAGAGATAAAGTTTCGAGTCCAACAACTCCTCTTCGGGATTCTGAAATAGTTTGTGAGAACCCCTTAAGTCATCTGCCCAGCTTTAAGACCATAATACACAGGAGCAGGATGAGGCCATTTGGCCCATCGAGTCTGCTCCACCAGTTGATCATAACTGATATGTTTCTCTATCCCATTCTGCTGCCCTCTCCTCATAACCCTTGACCCCTTACTAATCAAGAACCTATCTCTGTCTTAAATGCCCTCAATGACTTGGCATCCTCAACCCTTCTCGTAGTGGAAACATCATCTCCACGTCCACACTGTACAGGCATAGAGTAGCACAGCGCTGCCTGACCCACTGTGATCTCCAGCATTTGTTGTTTTCAGGAAGGATTCCAGCATCTCCAACAACGCGCTTCTAAATTTTGTACCCAGTTGGTTAGCTCTCCCTGGATCCCGTGAGATTTAACCTTACTCGACAATCCACTGTGCGGTACAATTAACAAAGTTCCCAGCCCCCACCTCTTTCTGCACACATGGGCAGCACGATGGATCAGTGGTTCGTACTGCTGCCTTACAGCGCCAGGGATCTGCTTTCGACTCCAGCCTTGGGGCGACTGTCTGTGTGGAGTTTGCACATTCTCCCTGCCATGTCTGCTGGGTTTCCTCCGGGTGCTCTGGTTTTTACCCAAAATCAAATGATGTGCAGTTCCGAGAGAAGTTGCCATATAAATGGGCCCATAGTGTGCAGTAAGTGTAGTGGAATGGGATAGGGGAATGTGTCCACATGGGTTACGCTTTGGATGGTCGGTGTGGACATGTTGGGCTGAATGGCGTGTTTCCACATTGCAGGAATTCGACGTGGCATTCCCCCAACTCCAGAGTCTCAGCACTCTTGGCTTTTCCCATGGACAGTGTGGGGGAGGGAAACCATGTTTTACACGGGAGTAACGTTCAGTGAGTGTGAAGCTTAAAGTAAACGCATTGCTTCAGCTGTTTTCCCCCGTACACCCGAGGGTGAGGGGTGATCTTACAGACGTTTGTAGAATCAGGAGAGGCATGGATAGGATAAATAGACAAGGTCATTTCCCTGGGATGGGAGAAGTCCAGAAGAGGAGGATAATATGTTTGGGGTGAGGGAGGCAAGTGTAAAGAATGATCTGCCGGAGGATATGGTGGATGTAGGTCCAATTGTAACATTTAAAACGCATCAGGATGGGTATATGAATAGGAAGAGTTCAGAGGGATATGGGCCAAGTGCTGGTAAATGAGACGAGATTAATTTAGGCTATTTGGTCGGCACGGATGAGTTGGTCTGAAGGACCTGTTTCTGTGCTGTGTATCTCCATGACTCTGGATTGCCTGTAATGTTTGCCCTGCCTGTGTGTTCAGTTTCTGTCTGGTGTCGATGTCAATGCCTTGATATCTCATTTCCTCCATCGCCCCACTTCCACCTCCCTAGATGTTAACCATTACGTGTCTGGTTGTTTCTCAAGAAGCTGCATTGAAGGTTCATCCTGAATTGACACTTTTTTTTTGCTTCCCAAAATCAGACTTACTCACTCCTACATATCGTGAAAGATACTAACTTTCAGGTGGAGGTATCCAAAATTCAGAGGTGTCTATCTTGATGTTTTCATTGTTCGGTCTCTGTCAGATCCTGAATCAGTACCGTCGGGAGGATTAGTTCAAGCGGAGTGAGAATAGAGGGGTGAGAGGGGGTGGGATGGTGCTTTCAATTTTGTAGAAAAAGAAAAGAATGTTCTGCAGAAAGTAGAATTGCTTGTTTGGAATTTCTAACCTGGACTGACAGTAATGACTTTTGTAATCTCTTTTTACAGATTATTTGAAGATCTGAAGACGGACGTTTCAATATCAATAGATGAAGAGCTTTGCCTGAAACATTGACTCTGCTGCTCCTCAGATGCTGCCTGATCTGCTGTGCTTTGACTCTGACTCTCCAGCATTTGCAGTCCTCAACCTCCCGTCAATGTCTGGCAGTCACTGAATCCATCGGGACTAGAACAATTTTCGACTATGATTCTGTGAGAAGGAACCAAGCTTTTTGGTTCCTCTTTCAGTACGTTTTCAGCATCAGTGAGACTGGAAGAGAGACCCGACTGTTGCAGCACTCTGATTGTGGAGCCAGTAAAAGTTATACAGACTGGGAGAAGGAATTCATGGCAGAGAGGTGCTGTACACGCGTTTGTGTGCAGCTGAAGCTTCGGTCATGGAGAAACCCAAGGAATCCCGTCCCGTGGAGAAACCATGAAAATGTGGCGACTGTGCGAAAGGCTTCCGTTTCCCATCTGACCTGGAGACTCATGGGCGCAGTCACACCGGGGTGAGACCGTTCTCCTGCTCTGAGTGCGGGAAGACCTTCAGCAGTTCCTCTGTACTGCAGAGGCACCAGCGGGTCCACACAGGCGAGAGGCCATTCTCCTGCCCCGAATGCTGGAAGGCCTTCAGCTATTCCTCCGTCCGACTGATCCACCTCGGGGTCCACATATTAGAGAAGCCCTTCAGCTGTTCCAAGTACGGGAAGGCCTTTAATGATACCTCTGCCCTGCTGAGGCACCAGCGGGTCCACACCGGGGAGAGCCCGTTCTCCTGCTTCAAGTGTGGGAAGGGCTTTACCCAGGCATCCCACCTTCTGGTCCATACTGGGGAGAGTCCCTTCCCCTGCCCAGAGTGGAAGTGGAGGTTCTCATCATTCCGTACCTTGCAGAAGCACCAGCAGGCGGGGGAGAGTCCCTTCCCCTCCCCAGAGTGCAGGAAGGCCTTCAGCAATTCCTCCCAACTGCTGAGGCACAGGTGGGGCCATACCGGGGAGAGGCCGTTCACCTGCCCCGAGTGGAACCGGAGGTTCTCATCATTCTGCACCTTGCAGAAGCGCCAGCGGGCACACCAGTGCTCCCAACAATCTGATTCTGCTGGTGTAGCCGCTGTGGGTCCACGAGAGGACTGAACCCCTGCACATTCTGACAGTGCTTATAGTGGGAGAGTCGGTCGGGTTTATTTTGTTTTATGTCGTCGTGCTCCCCCACCCCTGCAACGTTGCTTCCAGTGGGCGCTGCTGCTCGTTGATACCAGCAGCTGTTCTCTTTAGTTTTTTCTTGTCCAGTTAAATAATTATTGACTCTGTCTGGGAACGAGCTCCAGTCTGTAAGAAATAGCTGAATACCTTAGGATGTCCATTCGCATTCAGCAGTGACTTTGAAATTAAATTTACAATTATGTGCCTGTGAAAAATTCATCATCGAAGGATTGCCCAACGGCTGGGCAATCCATTGTTGGAAACTGTTTGCTTGAATTGATAATTTAAAAAATTCTCTTCCTTAATTTACCCATTAAGTTTCTGTCTATGAGATGGTAGAGGACTTGATCAAAGGGATTAAATCATTGCTATGAACTGGATTATCTTGTTTAACTTTACCCTAGTAAATTTGCGGTATTCATAATTGTTTGTTTTTGTTTAAATTATAATTCTGGTGTGTAAGATCTGTTCATCAAGTGTGGGTCTCTTGATGAAACTGCTGTGAGTCACTCCCAGTACTGAGCCCCTGTGTATTCTGACAGTGTGTGTGCAGTGGGAGAGGCAGTGGGCTTTATTGTTTTATGCCCTTGCCCCGCCCAGCCCCGCCACCAACTGCTTCCATTGGGCGTTGCTGCTTGTTGAGCCCAGGAGCTGTTCTCTCGAGATTCTACTGTCCAGTTAAAGAATTGTTGGCTCTTTCTGGGAATGAGTCCCAGCCTGTAAGAAATGGCTGAATACTTTGGGGTGTCTATTCACATTCAGCAGTGACTTTTAAATTAGATTTACAGTTACGTGTCTGTGAAACAGTCATAGTTCAAGGATTGCACAAAGGCTTGGCAATCCATTGTTGGAAACTGTTTGCTTGAATTGGTAAGTTTTTAAAAAATTCTTCCTTAATTTGCCGCTTAAGTTTCAGTCTCTGAGATGGTGGGGGACTTGATCAAAGGATTTAAATAATTGCAATTAATTAGATGATCTTCTTTAACTTTCCCCTAGAAAATTTACCATATTTAAAATTGTTGGTTTTTGTGTAAATTATAATGTTGATGTGCAAGATCTGTTCTTTATCAAGTCTGGTTAGGAACAGTTGAGAAATTGAGGGACATTGCATGTTTTAATTTCACTGTGTTGTGAATCTGGTGACAGTGACATTCATTTGTATTGGGTTGCTTACCCTTAGTTGTAGTGTCTTCCACCCCAACTATTCACGATGGTAGTGAGTTCCGCAGTCTCACCACACTCTGAGGTTTTTCATGAAATCCTTAGTACAGAATTGTAAGGGAACATGTTGACAAGGGCAGAATATAGGGTCGTAACTGCAAAAGCCAGGAAGACATTCGACAAAGTAAAAACATGACAATGTCGGGATAATAAGGAACTTTGACAGCAATGAAGAGATCACACGTCAGAGTTCAAGATAATGGTCGTGACAAAAAGAAAAAGTACTCTGCAGATATTGGATATTGTAATTAAGCAAGTTTCTAGATGCTGTAGTTGGTTGAATACGATAACGTAAGAGATGAAATAACCAAAACCACGAATGTAATTTGATGTCAGTAACCATAAAGCAAGTGCTTACTATTGATTGATATAGGCCAATTGCGTGCAAGTAGGTCATTCAGCCCATCGAGTCAACATTGACTGACCGTCTCACCCAGACCCAGTTCGTTACCCTATCCCTGTAACCCTGCATCTCCAATGGTCAATCCACCCTCACCTGCACATCCTTTGGACTGTGGGAAGAGGCCAGAGCACCAGAGGAAACACACGCAGACACAAGGGGAGAATGTGCAAACTCTACACAGACAGTCGGCCCGAAGGTGGGATCAAACCCAGGTCACTGATGCCGTGAGGCAGCAGTGCCAACCACTGTGCCATCACCACGGTGTCTTAAAAAGAGAATTTCAAAGACTCGAGAACACTTGAGAGAAACACCAAACCGTCCTATCTTAAATGAGAGACTAGTCTCTGGCGAGAATTGAATTGACATTACATTTACATTAAGTCCTCTCCAGATGTTATACAGCTCCATCGGATCATCTGTTTCTTCTAAACTCAAATTGATACAAGCCCAGCCTGACATCCCCTTGTCCCCGATTATAAGTTGAGTAAACGAGCGACCCTCGACCTCACTGGCATGACAAAGGATGCCCTCAATCCACGTTGACCTAAAGTGTCTAACCTCTTGACCCCCACACCACAATGTGTTCAGCCGCAACTCAGCCCTGAACGAGAGCAGAGGAACTGACCAGACAGCAGTGAGGTGGACATTGCATTCCCAGAGAATACTAATCACATGAGAATGTTGTTCAGCTCACATTCGGATCACTGCAGGGACTATGTCTCCTGTCATTTAAATGTCTTTGATCCCAATAACAGTTTTGTTGGACATTGTGTGTGTTTTATCTGTGTTTCACTACATGATTTTCGGTTGCTGTCATTCCCATTAGGATGAGTGAATTCAGTACCAGATAATACTTCAGTTCTGAATTTTCCTTGAGGATTGGTGTAGAACGTACGAAGTGTCAGTCAGAATGTTTATTTAACCCTCTGCTGTCCTTCTCCTGGGACTGTATGAATGGGGAAGTGAAGAGGACGTTTTACTCTGTATCTTACCCAATGCTGTCTCTGTCTTGGCAGTGTTTGTTGGGGACAGTGTTGAGGTAGCTTCACTTGAAACTTAAGAGTAGAGGAAGCTTTATTCTGATTGTCATCCCATGCTGTCCTTGTCCTGGGAGGTTTAGATGGCATCTATAATTGAAGTGAATGCAGACTTGGCTGTGGGAGTGGAGGGTACTTGAACCTGAGCACGCCCATCTTTGAGATTGCTGTGCTGATCAAGACAATCTCAGACACCTTCATGCACTTTTCCAAACAACCACAGGGTGGTTAAGGATGGGTATAAATGCTGGCATTGCCAGCGATGCCCACACCCCATGCATGAATAAATACTTATTGTTTAAAAGTTACATTCACGTTCCAAACCCTCTAATTTATGATTATTTACATGGAAAATTCCTGTCTGCTGGAATTTCATTTTAAAACATAGGAATGTGTCAACCATGTATAATATAACAAGAACAACAAATGGAGAATTTAACAGGTAATCAGCAGGACCAGAATGCTGAGTCAGCCTGACCCCCAAGGCTGAGAGAGTTCTCCCAGATGTTGAAGTTACACCAGTGCCTTTTACTCTTGCAGCTTCCCCAAAAGTTTGTCCCTGATGTAAGATCATTCAATGACCCGAAGTACAAACTGTATATAGCTCCATAACTGGTGCCAGACTTGCTGAGTAATTCCAGCCCTTCTGCTCTACCCTTTTATGGGATTTGAGCTTCCCTAAGTCAGTGTAATGAAGAACTGCAGATGCTGGAGATCTGAAACACAAAAATGCATCAAATGCTGGAGAAACTCAATAGGACTGGCAGCACATTTGGAGAGAGAAGCAGAGTTAGCATTTCAACTGCTGTGACCCTACTTCACAACTGTTCTGGACTCAGGCCAGGATATTGTCTCTGTTTCTTTCTCTCACTATCTCCACCGGTGTTGCCAGACTGGCTGAGTTTCTCCAGCAATTTCTGTTATGACACTTTCATAAGGTTGATGTTTGTTATCCATCCCGAAGTGCAAGGTGTCTTGCTTGTGGCAATTCAGAGGGCAGTTTAAGAGTCAACCACATTGCTGTGGGTTTGGAGTCACTTGTAAGACTGACCATGCAAGGATGACAGTTTCCCTCCTGAAAGGACATTGTTGAACATGGGTTTTTATGACAATTGACGTCAGTGCCATCGATATCATACTGAGACTAACTTTGTGTTCCCCAATTATGATTTGAATTATTCACATCTCCCCTCTTGCTGTGGTGGGATTTGAACTCATGTTCCCTGGATTACTCATCCTGTGACATTATGACTACACTGTTGTTTCCCATTCTTTGCTATTTTGTGTTTGCTGTTCACGTCTTTGTCCTCTGATGTTTGGGAAATTGAACCTGTTTAAAAGATTGCCCTAAACCTGTCCCTTTGACCAAGTCTTTGGTCACCTGTCCTAATCTGTGCTCCGGTCGTGTGATTTTTAACGGAATTCTTATTATGTTCATGTGAAGTACTTTGACATAGTTAACTGTACCACAGGTATTATTTGAATGCAGCTTGTGTCCCTATCTTAATATCTGAAAGTACAGGGTCATATTTTAAATGTAGAAGACAAAACTGAGGATGATTTCTTTTCTTTCTGAGGGTTGAGTGTCTTCTTCAAAAGGCAGTGGATTCAAAATCTTTAAGGCAGAGGAAGATAGCTTCTTGATAACCAAGTGGATGAAAGATTGTCGGGGATGTGTTGGAATGTAGAGTTGAGGTTGAATTCAGATCAGCCATGATCTTATTGAATGTTGCAGCAGGCTCGAAGAGCCGAGTGGCCTACTCCCGCCCATTATATGATTGTATCAAGCAGTCTGTGTCTCCCCTCTTATAGCTATGAACTGGGTAATTCCTTTCCAATATTGCCCCTTGTAGACAGTTAAATGAACACCAGATAGCCCCCTATTGGGAACAGGCACATTGTAGCAATTGCAGTATTTCTTGTGTTAATTTTGTTGCTTCTTACTCAGTGTTGCTGAGAATCTTCGAAATAAAAACCAAAACACTTCTATTATTATCGCACCAATGGAAGTGTAGGTGTGGATGTAACATTGTTGAATTAGCCATTCCCATCTATTCCAGAATTTTGTGTTTAAAGCCCTCGAGTCTGGTTTCAACCCCTGACACAGTTCTTATCAAAGTCATGTTTGACATCCTTTGGAACGGTGAAAGGGCTAAAAATTCCCTCTTCGACCTGCGGACAGCCTTGATCAGGGTTAATGATAGTACTGACCCTCTCCAGCATCACTCTATCCTCTGGGAGGGTCTGCTTTTAGCGACTTCCGTTCTTATTTGTTGTACCGTAGCTGCTGGTGTTGTCATCTATACTGATGATATCCAACTGTGCCTGAACACCACTTCTCTCCCGACTCCTCTATCGTTCATAATTTACCAATAATTTCATCTGAATGCCTGTCCAATTTCCAGCATTGGATAACCATAAACATTCCCTTAGTTAAATATTGTGAAGTGTGAAGCCATTATTTTAGTCCCCAAGTTCGACCTGAGCCTCCGTTCCCCCCACCCCACACCCCCACCCCAGTAACTCTGTTGACAGCCTTCATGTCACTTTAAAACTAGGATCGATAGATTCGTGAAGTGTCGGGGATGAAAAGTTACAGGAAAAGGGCAGGAATGTGAATGTGGGGAATGCCAGATCACCCAGAATCCGACTGAATGGAGAAGCAGGCTCAAGGGGATGAATGGCATATTCCTGTTCCTATTTCGTATCGTTCCCGAGCCCTTACCTCTGATACAGGACACTGACTTCAGTGTGTGCCATTACTGAGAGTGCTGATGTTTCCTTGTGAAATATCAACAACGTAGCAGCTGCTAAAACCTCTTGTTCCTTTATTATCTCCAAACACAATAAGCCAATGTGTCCAGGGGAGACGATGGCCGACCTTATTGTCACCAGACTATTCACCCAGGTAATGTTCCGGGGACTTGGATTCACAACCTACCACGGCAGAATATGGAATCTGAATTCAATATAAATCTGGAACTAAGAGTCTAATGATGAAATCGTTGTGGTTTGTTGTAAAAACATATCTGGTTTCCTGCTGTCCGAACCTGGTCTGATCTAGATGTGATTCAGATCCCTTGTCAGCTGGTTGAATCTTCACTGCCCTTTCAATCAAAACCTCCAGTCTCACCTCCCGACTTTTATACTCCATTTAAAGGCCAATCTCCCTTTTGCCTTCCCTATTAGTCACTGTGCTCCCAGAAGCAGGATTGTGGATCAGTATAAAGTAGGTCCTATATCTCTGATTACATCGGTCCACAAGCCAGTGAAGAAAGGTTTAGGCACACTAACCTTCATCAGTTCGGGAATTGAGTATAGATATAGTTATGTTGTCGTTATACAGGACGTTGATGAGGCTGCACCTGGAATATTATGATCAGTTTTGGTCCCCTTGGTGTTCTGACTTCTGACTTCTTCAACTCTGGGTTTGTGTTGAACTTGATGGGATACTTAGTCCAACTCAGCATGTTTAAACAGGGATTCATTTGAAACTTTTCAGGAGGTGAGCTCAACAAGATTGAACTATTCAAAGTTACTTGGATTCTATTTTAAACTTACATCAGGACTAGTAGTCAGAGACACATACAGCATGGAAACAGACCCTTCGGTCCAACTTGTCCATGCTGACCTGATATCATAAACTAATCTACTCCCATTTGCCAACAGCTGACCCATATACTCTGGCAGCTCATTTCATATAAGTACCACCCTCTGCATGAAGACGTTGTCCCTTTAATATATTTCGCCTCTCACCCTAAACCTCTGCCCTCTAGTTCTGGACTCCCCCATCCCAGGGAAAAGACCTTGTCTATTGTCCTGTCCATGCCCCTCATTATTCTGTAACCTCTATTAGGTCACTCCTCTGCCTCCGATGCTCCAGTGAAAACAGCCCCAGCTTATTCAGCCTCTCCCAGTAGCTCAAATCCTCCAAACCCTAGTTACATTCCTGTAAATCGTTTCTCACTGAGAAGTCAACGTTTCAGTCCTGAAGAAGGGTTAATACCCAAAACGCTGACTACTCCACATCCTGGTGCTGTCTGGCTTGCTGTATTCTCCCAACCTCCGGCTTGCCGACTTCTGTTTGCAACATGTAGTGGCTCAGTGTTTACCACTGCAGGCTCACCGTGCCGGGGACCCATGTTTGATTCCAGCCTTGGGTGGTTGTCTGTGAGGAGTTTTCATATTCTCCCAGTGTCTGCGTGGGTTTTCTCTGGGTGATCCTGTTTTCTTCCATAAACCAAAGATGTTCAGGTCATGTCGATTGGTCATGCTTAATTGCCCATAGAGTTAGATTCATTCGTCAGAGGGAAATGGGTCTGGATAGGTTACTCTTCGGAGGATCGGTATGGACTTGTTGGGACAAATGGCCTGTTTCCACACTGTAGCTAATCTCATCTGCACTACTTTTGTCACTAACGAATGGCTGAGTAGAATCGATGGGCCAAATGGCCTAACTTCTGCTCCGATGGTCTTGCGGTCTAACGTTTCTCTGAATCATGTCATTTGGCAATGTGCAGTCCCTGGTTCAATGAGCAGCAGTTTCCAATGAAAGCAAAGCTCATATGATGGTTGAAGTCCTACAGTGTGGAAACAGGTCCTTCAGCCCAACACATCTGCACAGATTCTCCGAAGGGTAAACTACTCAGATCCATTTTCCTACCCTCCATAAATTGCACACAGACCCCCAAGGGTGGAAGTATTCCTGCGTTCCTGGTGCCATGAGGCAGCAGTGCTAACCCTGAGCCACCATGAGGTTGTGGTTGTGGGGGGGTGGGGGAGGCAATTGTAGTCCACCAGTAAACAAAAACAGCCCACCTACTCTCCCACTGCACCCACTGTCAGATCTGGCAGGAGGTTCAGTCCTGGGGGGTAACTAAAGGCAGCGTCACCGGTGGGATCTGATTGCTGGGAGCGCTGGTGCCCCCGCTGGTGCTTCCGCAAGTTGCAGGAAAACATGAACCTCTTCCCACACTCGGGCCAGCTGAAGGGCCTCTCCCCAGTGTGGACACACTGGTGCTTCAGCAGGGAGGAGGAATTGCTGAAGGACTTCCCGCATTTAGGGCAGCAGAAAGGCCTCCCCCCTCCGCCCCCATCCCCCCGTGTGGACCAGCTGGTGCTTCAGCAGTGTGGAGGAGCGGGTAAAGCCCTTCCCACACTCGGGCAGGAGAATGGCATCTCCCCGGTGTGGACGGACCGGTGCATCAGCAGGGCTGAGGAATTGATGAAGGACTTCCTGTACTTGGAACACCAATATACAGACTTGTCAAAGGCCTCCACTGAGGACTAAAACACCAAGTCGAAGATTCACTCCACTCCATTTACTCCATCCAAGAATTCCTGAACACCAAAGATACTAAGATAGAAGAGGATGGAATAATGTTGCCCTTTGACAGAACAGCCCTGTTCACATCCATTAACATCAACGTGGCCAAAGAAAACTGAAGACACTACTCGAAGAACCAAAGTCACAAACACAGCACCAACTTCATCAGCAACGACAGCACAGTCAAGCTCGTGGAACTGTGCCTTACCACCCACTTCATATTCAATAACAAGCCCGACAAATCAACAAAATACCCATGAAACCACCAGCATCAGGATTCCTCGCAGAAACAATAATGCAGAGACTCGAACAAACAGCCCTTCCAACGATCCAACCCAAACTTTGAGTCCGCTACAGCGATGACACTTTTGTCATCAAAAAATGAAACAAATTAGAGGAAACCTATAACACCATCAACAATATCCTTACTGGCATAAAATTCACAAAAGAGGAGAACAATAACAAAGTGCCATTTCTCGATGTCACAGTAGAGCGAACAGTCAATGGTAAATTCAAAACAGCGTCTACAGGAAAACAATGCACGCGAACCAAGAGCTAAACTACAGAAGCAATCACCACTACACATGCAAACAAGTCTGAATCAGAACACGATTTCAACGAGCCACGATACACTGCAGCACCCAGGGACGACGAAGATCAATAAACAATTGTACAGAGCATTTTAGAAGAGCGGGTAGCATATAAACCACCTGAAAACGGTTTCCCTGACCGGGAACCGAACCCGGGCCGCGGCGCTGAAAGCGCCGAATCCCAACCACTAGACCACCAGGGAGATGCAGACACATCCTGATAGCTCTACTGAAAATTTCTTTCCTTCCCAGAAATCGAAACCGGGCCGTGGTCGGTCGAAGGCTTTCACCTGTGTCTCCAACAATGTCATGACTTGCATCCATTGCTCCTGATGCGGTCTCCTCTACATTGGGGAGACTGGAGACTCCTCGCAGAGTCAAGTCACAGCGCTTTAGGGAACATCTACAGGACACCCGCACCAATCAACCCCATCGCCCTGTGGCCCAAAATTTCAAACACCCTCCCAATCTGCCGAGGACATGCAGGTCCTGGGCCTCCTGCATCGCCGCTCCCTCCCCGCTCGATGACTGGAGGATGAACGTCTCATCTTCCGCTTGGGGTAAATTCAACCCCAGGCATTCATCAATGTGGACTTCATCAGATTCCTCATTTCCCCTCCCCCCACCTTACCACTATCCCAAACTTCCAGCTCAGCGCTGTCCTCATGACCTCGCCTACCTGCCAATCCCCCTTCCCACCTATCCGCTCCACCCTCATCTCTGATCTGTCACCTCCATCCCCACCCCCATTCACCTATTGTACTTTTTGCTACCTTCGGCCCAGCACACACCACCCCCAATTTATCTTTCCACCCTGAAGGGGTCCTGCCTCTATTCCTGATGAAGGGTTTTTTCCGAAACGTCGATTTTCCTGCTCCTCGGAAGCTGTCTGACCTGCTGTGCTTTTCCAGCACCACTCTGATCTAACCTCTGGTTTCCAGCATCTGCAGTCCTCACTTTTGCCTACCCAATAAACCCAGTGTGACGATTTCACATCAACAAACTGACACAAGCAGACACAATGTCTGCAGAAACCCTAGCCACATTACTTTACATTAAATACATCTGTGAAATGATGTCCGGACAATTCAACCCTCTCAGCATCATGGTAGCCCACAAACCTACCATCACACTTAAACAGCGGCTAATGAACCTGAAATACCCGATACAAACAACCAGAAAACGAATGTAATTGACAAAATACCATACAAGGAAATATATACATGAACTCAGCCGCACAGTTTTCTGTGGCAAGAAATGCTGGGATGAGATAAAGAAGATTTTTTCAGCCAAAACGAATCGACACTGACTGGAAAGCCATTTAAAATCAACGCTGTCTGCCCAGGATGGAAGATCCGAAGGGATGTACAGTTTTCTTATTTCCTGAAGATTTACAAAGCTGAGACTGGGTTTTGGTGTTTGTTCCCTTTCCACTCCCAAGAGCCGCAGTGTTTGGAGCGGTGTGTTGGGGAAAGTGAAATGTGCCCATGAACAGCGTGTGGGGCTATTTCAGCTTCCCCTCCTCTGACAGCGCTGTGACTTAACTCTGATGTTCTCAGGGACATTTACTGACGCGAGACAGTGAAAAGATTCTCATTCCTGCAGATTAGGAATTGTACCCATACGCCGGTTTCATGACAATGAGGAAGATTAATTGGGATGTGTGAAGAAGCTGTGAGCTGCAGTTGAAACAAGTAGGTGGAGTCAGATACGTCATCCATTGCCCCCATGGTCCTGAAGAAATGTTTGTTTTTGTCTGCTTGAGAAACTTTGGACCCTGGTGTGGCAGGGAGAATACTGAGATACCGAGTGAGGGAGATTCAGTGCGTTGACTGTGAAAAGTGCTTGAAACCATTTACTCAGATTGGGGACTTAAAATCACACCCCTCGCGGTGGGAAAGACTATGTCCCCGCTCTGTTTGTAATTTCAAACCCAGAGCAACACAAGGAAAGCTCCACCCAATGGGGAAACCGTGGAAATGTGGGGACTGTGGGAAAGGATTCCCTTCCCCATCCGTGCTGGAAACCCACAGACGCATTCACAACGGGGTGAGGCCGTTCACCTGCTCAGTGTGCAGGAAGGGGTTCAGTCAGAGAGAAGCCATTCACGTGCCCCATGTGCAGGGGAGAGTTCACTCAGTCAGCTGCACTGCTGACCCACCAGTGGGTCCACACTGGAGAGAGGCCATTCACCTGCTGTAAGTTCCAAAAGGGCTTCACCTGCGCCTCCCACCTGAGGAGGCACCATCGAGTTCACGTGCCAGCGCAAGGGGATTGAAGGAGCGACGGCCAAGTGCTCCCATCAACCCAGCACTGGGACGTCCCAGGTTCGAATCCCACTGTGGTAGATTGCAGAATTGGAGTTCGGCCAGTAATCTGGACTTCATTATCTAAGGAAGAAACCACTTTTAGGGGGAAAAAGCACCATCTGATTCGCTCATGTCATTTTTAGTGAAGGCAAGTGTCGTTGCGGGAAAGGGTTCACTCAGTCATCCCCGCTGCATGTTTTACCCGGCTGTACCAGGGATCCAGTTACAAACGGACAACTCAGCTGACCAACAAAGAAAGTGGGGTGGGGGCAGTGGGTGCACTTTGACCTGAAGGTGTTTTCTTTAAAAACTACTTTTTGTATGTCTTTTTCCAGGGAAAATCTGAAGCTGGAACAAAATAGGGTCGTAGTAAAGGTTACCTGAACTTACCGCCCGGCTTAGACTCTGTGAGGTCCAACAGGTTTTTGTTTTAAAGCTGCTCATTTCTTTCAGCCTCCAGCACTAATGTCATGTCTCAGAAGGACCAGTGAATGAGTAGCTGATATTGTTACAAATTGTATATTTTTTCAGGACTTCAAGTTCATTGTTTCATTGGAATTGCAAAGTTTACTGGCAACAGTGGGAGTTGTGGGCTGTATTAACTGGAAACAAAGTTTTAAAATCTCACAAACACCAGGGTATATTTTAACAGGTTTATTTGGAAGCACTAGGTTTCGAAGTGCTGCTCCTTCTTGAGGTAGCTGTGGTGTAGAATCACAAGACACAGAATATATCGCAAAAACATTAGAGTGATGCAACATAACTGACGGATTGAAGAAATCTAGATTGCTGTTAAATCTTTCATCTTTTAAAATGGGCTGCAGATTTCGGTTCATTTATATGTACATTCCAGAACTTCTTTTAAGTCACGTTCTCCAGGAAACTTAATGTTTTATAAAAGGAGGTAACACCTCACATCCAACAACGCATGAAAGCTGTGAGGTGAGAGTCTGTCTGTATCCCAATCTTGAGTCATACTGGTTCTATTTCCAAATATATAATCCTGCAAATGCAAATTCACTCCAAATGTGTGAGTGCATGCATGAGAGAGAGAGTGTGTATGTGCGTGTGCATGCTGGGTAAAGTGTGTGTGTGATGGAGTGTAATCATGTGCGAAGATGTGTGCGTGGGTGTGAGTGTGGGGGCGTATTAGTGTGTGTCTGAGAGAGAGCATGTCTATCGGAAAGGCTCTGCACGAGCGTGTGGGTATTTAAGAGTGTGTGTGAGAGTGAGAGAGTGAGAGATAGAGAGAGCGTAACAGTGAAGTGGGGTTACCTGTCATGTGACATGAACCCAAGGTCGCGATTGAGGCCATCCTCCTGGTTTCCGAACTTGGCTATCAGCCTTTGCTGGGCCACTAAAAATGATTAAGCAGTTACACAACACACATTGGAGAGGGCAGGGTGGGACTTGTCTTTCGATTTGCAGAAGGTGGGACGTTCTGGGTGCTGGAAACGAAGGAATGCACATACTGGAGGACCTTCGGCACAGAGAGATGGAGCTGGAAGCCAGGCTGCAGACACGTTGGGGGATTCACTGTGGAAACAGGCCGTTTGGCCCACCAAGTCCACACTGACCCTCCGAAGAACATACCCCCATCCGCGCGACCCACCCGATAACCCCACAGCTAATCCCTGAATTTAGAATGCCCAATCCACTCTAGCCTGCACATCTTTGGAACATGGGAGAAAACCCGAGCACCCAGAGGAAACCGACGCGGACAGGGGGTGGGAGAGGGTTTGGAAAGTGCAAAATCCACACAGTCACTGTGAGAGTGGGATTTAACCCAGGTCCCTGGCGCTGCGAGGAATCCCCTCTCCAGCTGTCGGCAATCGATTGGCTTCTCCCCAATCCTGGTCACACTCCAATCAGTTTGAGGAATTCAATTTGCTTCCACAGAGTTTCCACAGGGCAGGGGTCGTTGTTACTCGGCCGATTCAACGATCCAATGAAGGGCTCGTCTGTAGCGAGAACACTGGTCCACGTTTCGCTGAAAAATTAAAGTTCTCTCCGCAATTAGAACCCTTGAGCACTCCCAAGCAGGCTGCATGTATTCACGGGGATTCTCAATGCATGTTGATATTTGAAATCATTTCCTGCAGAATAACATTTCCCCTCCTGGATTCAAACACTGTTGATATTCAGGCCCTGACTAAATTTCTTGTCCATGCCGGAAAAGCAAATCCTCCTCTGCTAATAACTTGAGAAAACAGATCACTGCTGTCAGTGCAAGGCAGAAAATAGGATGAGAGAATTTCAGTTTGCACAGAACAGCCTTCTCTTTCTTCTACCCGAAATCTCTGTCTCTCAATTCCTAAACCTTTCAATGTATTCAAACCCAAATTCATCCTTCCATCCTCCTGCCTTTGCCCAGCTCCCCTCTCCTGAAAGTGCTGACCCTCTGTTCAGTTTCTCAGCCACATCTCGCCATCCTTCGCAGATAGCTCACATCTTTATTTAGTTTTTAAAACAGAAAGGCAGTGGTTTGCTGATGCCTGGATGTGAGGGTGACTGCACTCACACAGTGTTCCAGACTCGTCTCTCGTGTCATTCAGAAAAGTCTGCACTGCACATGTGCAGAGAAGGGGATGCTGGGAGTGGGTGGGATGCATTCTCACCTCCCCATCTAATCATCCCCATAGCGTCCCATGTCCATTCCCTCACCGCCACCCATAGCATCCCCTGTCCATTCTCTCTCTCTACCCTAACCTACCAGTCCCTTTTCTCTCTCTCCCACACATACCACTCTCCCCACCCCGTCCATTCTATCTCTGCACCCTCTGCCCTCTGTCCAGTCCCTCATCCACCCTCTGTCCCCACTCATTCCCTTTATTGCTCCACCCTCTGCCTTCCCCAATCCAGTCCCTTCCCTTACACTCATTTACTCTAACCTCCCACACGCTGCCCTCGTCCATTTCTTCTCTCCCCCACCTTCTCCTGCCATTCAGTGTTGCTCTCTTTCTCCACCCTCTACCCCGTCCATTCTCAGCCCAACCTTTGCCCCGTCCATTCTGTCCCCACCCACTGCACCCCGTCCAATCTCTCCCCACCCATTGACCCCATCCATTCTCTCCCCACCCACTGCCCCGTCCATTCTCTCCCTACCCACTACCCCCGTCCATTATCTCCCCACCCATTGACCCTTGTCCATTCTCTCTCCACCCACTGCCCCGTGTCCATTCTGTCCTGATCCACTGCTCCCCGTCCAATCTCACCCCATCCACTACCCGATGAATTCTCTCCCCATCCATTGCCCCCGTCCATTCTCTCCCCACCCCCTGCCCCTGTCCATTCTCTCTCCCCACACTCTGCAACCAATTTCTTTCACTTCACACTCTGCAACTCCGTATTCTCTCTCTCCTCCCCAATCCTCTTCACCACATTCTCTCTCTCTGCTCCCACCCTGTGTACCCCCATGCATTCTCTACCCCCGATGCTCTGCTCTCCTAACCATTTTCTCTCTTTCTCTTCCCCCAGTCTCTGCGCCCCCGGTCAAATCTCACTCTGAGTACCCTCCCCCGTCCTTTCTCGTGCCTCGAGCCCTCTTTGATCGCTGTATCAACCCCTTCTAATGATAGAGAGAGAATGGATGGTGATGGCGACCTGGGGTGGGGGTGGGGAAGGGAAGCGTGAGAAATGGCTGACCTTTAACATTGAGAATAGCTAAAATGATGTATTCAGAAACATCAGTAATGTCTGAAAGCACATTCAATGTTTAAAAAAAAATTCTGCAGACATCTTTCTGAAACTTGCATTGAAATCTGCGCAGTTAGGCCACAATTGAGGACAGCCGGTAAACTTGGAATGGCCTATTCCTAGTCTTGTGAAATTGGTTCAGAATATGTAGAAATACAGTCATAAAGTTGCAGAGAACAGAAACAAACCTTTCGTTCCACGCCGACAGCATTTCCTAAATTAAGCTAGTGATCCATTTGCCAGCATTTGGCCCATATCTCTCTCAGCCCTTCCTATTCATACCGCCATCCAGATGCCTTTTAAATGTTGTAATCCTACCAGCCTCGACCACTGCCTCTGGCAGCTTATTCCAAACGCATGCCACGCTCTGTGTGAAAAAGTTACCCCGTTCGGTCTCTTTTAAACCTTTTCCCTCTCAGCCTAAACACCTCTAGTTTTGGACTTCCTCCACCCTGGGGAAGAGATATACAAAAGTTGAGCTGCCAGACAAAATCATAGAGTCACAGAGATGTCCAGCATGGAAACGGACCCTTCAGTCCAACCCATCCATGCCGACCAGATATCACAAGCCAATCGAGTCCCATCTGCCAGCACCCAGCCCATATCCTTCCAAACCCTTCCTATTCATAAAACCATCCAAAAGCCTCTTAAATGTGGCAATTGTACCAGCCTCCACCGTTTCCTCTGGCAGCTCATTCCATACACGTACCATCCTCTGCGTGATTCAGTTGCTCCTTCGGTCTCATTTCTATCTTTCCCCTCTCACCCTAAACCTATTGCCTCTAGTTCTAGACTCCCCGATCCCAGAGAAAAGCCTTTGCCTATTTATTCTATCAATGCCCCTCATAATTTTGTAAACCTCTATAAGGTCACCCCTCAGCCTCTGATGTGCCAGGGAAAACAGCCCCAGCCTGTTCAGCCTCTCCCTCTAGCTCAGATCCTCCAACCCTGGCAACATCCTTGTAAATCTTTTCTGAACCCTTTCAAGTTTCAAAACATCTTTCCGATAGGAAGGAGACCAGAATTGCACGCAATATTCCAACAGTGGCCTAACCAATGTCCTGTACAGCCGCAACATGACCGCTCAAATGCTGTACTCAATACACTGACCAATAAAGGAAAGCATACCAAATGCCTTCTTCACTATCCTATCTACGTGCGACTCCAATCTTAAGGAGCTATGAACCTGCACTCCAAGGTCTCTTTGTTCAGCAACACTCCCTAGGACCTTACGATTAATTGTATAAGTCCTGCTAAGATTTGCTTTCCCAAAATACAGCACCTCACATTTATCTGAATTAAACTCCATCTGCCACTTCTCGGCTCCTTGGCCCATCTGGTCCAGATCCTGTTGTAATCTGAGGTAACCCTCTTTGCTGTCCACGACACCTCCAATTTTGGTGTCAGCTGAAAACTTACTAACAGTACCTTTTATGCTCGCATCCAAATCATTTATGTAAATGACAAAAAGTAGAGGGCCTAGCACTGATCCTTGTGGCACTCCACTGGTCACAGGCCTCCAGGCGGAAAAACAGCCCTCCACCACCACCCTCTGCCTTCTACCTTTGAGCCAGTTCTGTATCCAAATGGCTAGTTCTCCCTGAGATCTAACCTTGCTAATCAATCTCCCATGGGGAACCTTGTCGAACGCCTTACTGAAGTCCATATAGATCACATCTACTGCTTTGCCCTCATCAATCTTCTTTGTTACTTCTTCAAAAAACTCAATCAAGTTTCTGAGACATGAATTCCTATGCACAAAGCCATGTTGACTATCCCGAATCAGTCCTTGCCTTTCCAAATACATGTACATCCTGCCCCTCAGGATTCCCCCCAACAACTTGGCCACCACCATGGTCAGGCTCACCGGTCTATAGTTCCCTGGACTGTCTTTACCGCCCTTCTTAAACAGTGGCACCACAGTTGCCAACCTCCAGTCTTCCGGCACCTCACCTGTGACTATCGATGATACAAATAACTCAGCAAGAGGCCCAGCAATCACTTCTCTCGATTCCCACAGGGTTCTTGGTTACACCTGATCAGGTCCTGGGGATTTATCCATCTTTAACCGTTTGAAGACATCCAGCACTTCTTCCTCTGTAATCTGGACATTTTGCAAGGTGTCACCATCTATTTCCCTTCAGTCTATATCTTCCATATACTTTTCCACAGTAAATACTTACGAAAAATATCATTTAGTATCTCCCCCATTTTCTGTGGCTCCACACAAAGGCCGCCTTTCTGATCTTTGAGGGGCCCTATTCTCTGAGTAGAAAGTGAGGACTGCAGATGCTGGAGATCAGAGCTGAACATGTGTTGATGTAAAGGCGCAGCAGGTCAGGAAGCATCCAAGGAACAGGAGAATCGACGTTTCGGGCATAAACCCTTCTTCAGGATGCACAGTTGGGCCACAACCAAGGATAGGCTGGAAGAGAGAATGAGTGAATAAAAGACAAATCCCACCTCGCCCATGAGGAGAAAGTGAGAATGGCAGATGCTTGAGATCAGAGTCGAGAGTGTGGTGTTGAAAAAGCACAGCAGGTCAGGCAGCATCCAAGGAGCAGGAGAATCAACGTTTCAGACATAAGCCCTTCACCTTGCCCTCTCCAGCGTGTGTTGTGAAACTGCTTCACTGCTTAATCATTTCTAGTGGCCGAGCAGAGGCTGTTGGACTATACCCTGATGTTTGTGTCACTTTAAAACTTTGTTTCCAGTGAATACAGCCCGCACCTCCCACTGTTGCCAGTAAACTTTGCCATGCCAATGAAACAATAAACCTGCAGTCTTAAAAAAATTACAATTTCGAACAATACCATCTACTCATTCACTGCTCCTTCTGAGATACGACATTGGAAACTCGGTGCTGGTGGCTGAACGAGATGAAAAGCTGTTGGATCTCCCAGCTTTCAATGAGAGTTTAAGCCTGACGGTAAGTTCAGGTAACCTTTACTGCGACCCAACTTTGTTACAGTTTCAGATCTCCACATCAAAAGGTGGACAAAAAGTAGCTTTCCTTTAAAAAAAAGCACCTCAACCTCAAAGTGCATTCCCTCACCCCCACTCCTCCCACCACACTTTCTTTATTATTGGTCAGTTGAGTTGTCCCTTTGTAACTGGATCCTTCGTACAGCCGGGTAAAGCATGCAGCTGGGACGACTGAGTAAATCTTTCCCGCAACGGCAGTTTCCATCACTGAAAAGGACATGAGTGAATCAGATGGGTTTTTACCCTCTGAAAACGGTTTCATCCTTAGATTCTGAAGTCCAGATTACTGACCGAATCCCAATTCTGCCATTTGCCGCGACGGGTTTCGAACCTGAGAGTCCCCAGAGCTGGGTTGTTAGCGGCGCTCGGCCATGGCTCCTTCCATCCCCCCTGCGATGGCCGAGCTGGTGCCTCCACAGGTGGGAGGAGCAGGTGAAGTCCTTCCGGCACTGACAGCAGGTGAACGGCCTCTCTCCGGTGTGGACCCACTGGTGGGTCAGCAGTGCAGCTGACTGAGTGAACCCCCTCCCGTACATGGGACACGTGAATGGCTTCTCTCCCTTGTGTACCCACTCGTGCGTCTCCAGATGGCTGATCCAACTGAAGCCCTTCCTGCACACCGAGCAGGTGAATGGCCTCTCCCTGCTGTGAATACGTCTGTGGGTTTCCAACATGGATGGGGAAGGGAATCCTTTCCCTCAGTCCGCACATTTCCACAGTTTCCCCATTGGGGGAGCTTTCCTTGTGTTGGTCTGGGTTTGAAATTACAATCAGAACGGGGACATAGTCTATCCCCACAGTCAGGGATGAGACTTTGATTCCCCCAAGCTGAGTAAATGGTGTGAAGCACTTTTCACAGTCAGCGCAATGAATCTCCCTCACTCGGTGTCTCAGTATTCTTCCTGCCACACCAGTGTCCAAAATCTCTCAAGCAAACAACAGCAACCATGTCTTCTTGATTGGAATGGTTGCTGATATTCAAGTCCCAATGAATCAAGTGGCTCTGTCAGAAGTTGATGTATCAGTTGGTTTCAGATTTCTTTCTGCACGTCTTCCTGCAAATAAAAAAATCGCAAAATAAGTGATCATTGGCAGTACACTAAAACGAACATAACATCGGTGGCAGTTCCTGTAGTTTGCCAGATGCCTGCTGATCACATCATACCCAGCACACAGAAACCTGAAATCCCTCATGCAGCCAGATAGGCTTAGGTGTGTTTAGAGGAAAACTTCATTCAAATATAATCTAATCTGAAACTAAATACGTGTACATATATATATATCAATGTGCCAATACTTTCAATGCGGTGCAGTTCCATGAGAAACTATACTTTTAGTTGTGAACATGAGGAACAAAGAAATCATTTTCCAGGGTGCAAACTGCATACATGCCAAACTGAGGGAATACACAAGGAAAATACAGCAGGGAGACAGAATGAGAAGCAGCTGTTCTGGAAACTCTTTGTCACTTGCAATTCTTCGAGCAATGTCAAATGTATTTCACACTGAGCAAGTCTCAGCTGGCTCAAGAGGTGTGTGGTGGATGAGGAAAGAACCGCTGTTTGGCTTGTTGGTCTGGGGGCATATTTCTCAGAGAGAGTCTTTAACTGTACAGACTTCTGCGCGGTCCGGGATTCAAATCCCCGCCGAGATTGCGTCTCTTAACTTGATTTGGGCAAAAATGCCCCATTAATTTTCTCAAAAAGCACCTTCGTGAAACGAGGTTGGGCTGCCTGGAGGACGAATGAGGCAGAAAACAGAGAAGTGAAATGGTTGGCGATCGCGTTGAACAGGTTGACGTGAGTGGTGCGGTGTTTGAGGAATGTCAGCAATAAAGGTAAATTGAAAAATTGGCCAGCTCTCCTCGGAGAACCGAAGTTTTCCAAGTCAGTAGGGGCCGAGAAGCAGGAAATAATGCGGTGAAAATGCTCCCATGCCTGAAAGGATCTATAATGATTTGCCAGAGCTTTAAAGTCATGAGGACGAGCGAATGCAGTAGACGAGGTGCGGCAAATGCGCAGGAAAAGTACTGCTTCACCTGGAAGATATGTTCCAGCCTGGAAGGATATTCAGGAGGGAGCAGGTAAATTGTGCTTCTGAGTGAAACCACGGTTCGTGCATGCCACGCGCCAGACGAAAGGTTGAAGTGACCTGTGGAACACCACACTGTGCTTGGGTGCAGAATTACATGTCCCAATGTGCAGAATTACATGGAGAAGGCAAGAGAATGATACAAATAGAAACCTACGTTTACTTACTGTGTCGACCCAGCAGAGCGAAGGTGGGCCGCATGGCAAATCACAAGAGAATGTGGGAAGTTAGAAAAAGTTTATATTTACACAGCCTCCATATGTCTGCGCAACACCATATAAGACGACAGCAGTGAAGATCTTTGACATCAGTCTCGAACGTGCATGCCACGCGCCAGACGAAAGGCTGAAGGGAGCTGTGGAGCGGCACGCCAAGAGTAGAAGCAGAGTGCCGCAGCGGGAGCGTGCTGGGCCCATAACCCTGAGGTCGATGGATCGAAACCATCCTCTGCTATTGTCCAGTGCCTCCTTGAGCGACTTTACTGTGTGGTGGTACTTCGTTTAGCATCTTGCCTTTCAAACGACTTCCTGAGTGTCTAAATGCCCCGTATCATACCGATACTGTCATGAAACTCACACCGTTCAAGTAACGTGCTTTTGGTGGTCTGAGTGGTCTTCTCCTGTTCTTCGTCGGTTTCCTATGAACTGAATGGCAAAACCACTTCTCTGAGATGTCAATGAGCTGATAAAATTGAAACGCATACCATGTGGTTTCGTGCCTTCCCTGCCGTAGTTCGCCAAGTCCGTTCCGACGTGAATGACAAGACGATTCGCATGTCAGAAACCGCATCCCGGGGACAGAATGACAAGCAGTTGTTCTGCAAACTCTTTGCTGCTTGCAATTCTTGGAGCAAAGTGGAATGTATTTCACACTGGGCAAGTTTCAGCTGGCTCAGAGTCTCCAGTGTACATTGCTCTCTTTCCCGCCAGCTCAGAGAGAGAACAATAGGAGGGACAAAGGAGTGAATAACGATCCGTGTGGGAGGGTGAATAACTGTTAATGGAGACCGTTTTTGACTAACAATAAGTAGTGTGTCGTAGCAGACTATGTGATAACAAGGGCTCGTATGTGTGTGGTAGGGGTCAAGGACATGGGGGATTTCAGGCCCTAAAGTCATGGAACTCGATCTCGAAGACCGGAGGGCTGTAGGGTTTTGAAGTGGAATATGAGGCGTTGTTCTTCCATCTGGAGCTGAGCTTTGCTGGAACACTGCTGCAAGCCTGAGACAGAGATGTTGGCCAGGGAACATGGTGGCGTGTTAAAGTGGCAGGAAAGCAGAAGCTCAGGGCCTTTTTTCGCTGGCAGAACCGAGATGTTCTGCGAAGCAGTCATCCAGTTTAAACTTCATGCTCCGTTGGGGAAACGGCACTGTGAGCAGCGAATGCAGTAGACTAGGTTGCGGCAAATGTGCAGGTAAAGTGCTGCTTTACCTGGAAGGTATGTTCGAGCCTGGAAGGATATTCAGGAGGGAGCAGGTAAATTGTGCTTCTGAGTGAAATGACGGTTCGTAAAAACAGAATGTGGCAATTTAGACAGAGTTAATATTTGTTCGTCGGCGATATGTCTGCCGGTGCGCGATGGGAGCATAACCCAGAAGGGAAACCATCTTCCCTATTCACTCAATGTCGAGTTTAGCAGCTTTCCCGTATAACGGGGCACTGTTGTGCACCTCGCCTTCTCATCTGCTTCCCAAAAAACCTCGACGTAAATATTTCACATTGATACACAGGCCCAGTATGTAGAGTTAAGACGACACACTCGTGGAGGTCTGCGGGTTCTTCTCCTGTTCTCTGTACCCTATGTTGAGGAGGGCAATACTTGTCACTGGTCACTCCGGTGTCAGAGAAAAGTTGAGAAAGAAAACAATTTAATTTTCTGCCAGTAGAGAGGGCCCGGTTCCTGGGGATGGGCAAACGGCAGCAGAGAGACAGAATGAGAAGCAGCTGTTCATAGAGTCATAGAGATGTACAGCATGGAAACAGACCCTTCGGTCCAACCCGTCCATGCCGACCAGATATCCCACCCCAATCTATTCCCACCTGCCAGCACCCGGCCCATACACCTCCAAACGCTTCCTATTCATATATCCATCCAAACGCCTCTTAAATGTTGCAATTGTACCAGTCTCCGCCACTTTCGGTGGCAGCTCATTCCATACACGCACCACCCCCTGCGTGAAAAAGTTGCCCCTTACGTCTCTTTTATATCTTTCCCCTCTCACCCTAAACCCTAAAGCCCTCTAGTTCTTGACTCCCCGACCCCAGGGAAAAGACTTTGACTATTTATCCTATCCATGCTCCTCATAATTTTGTAAACCTCCATAAAGTTACCCTTCAACCTCCGACGTTCCAGAGAAAACAGCCCCAGCCTGTTCAATGTCAACTGGACTTTACTCTGAGCAAGACTCAGCTGGTTCAAGAGGTAGGGCGGGGGCAGGGGAGCGAGCGCGCTAACTGTGTGGCTCGTTGGTCTAGGGGTATGATTCTAGCTTTGGGTCTTCGTCGACGCCGACGTGCGAGAGATCCCGGGTTCAAAACTAGGACCAGCCCGAGTTTCCTGACTTGCGCGAAAGTGCTTGTTTAATTTTCTCAAAAAGCACCTTCGTAAAACGATGTTGGGCTCCCTGGAGGACCAATGGGACAGAAAGCAGCGAAGTGAAATGATTGGAGATAGCGTTGAACAAGTTGACGTGAGTGGTGCAGTGTTTGAGGGATGTCAGCGATGAGGGTCGATTGGAAATTTGGGACAGCTCTCTTCGGAGTACGGAAGTTTGAAATCTGGCCCGATTGAAGCTTTTCAAGTCATGCGAAGTGTAGACAGAGAAAGTAATTAGGTCAAAATGTTCCCACGCCTCAAAGGACCGGCAACGATTCGGCAGAGTTTTAAAGGCATGAGGAAAAGAACCAAAAGTGACATTAGGAAGAATGCTTTCTTACAGGGAGTGGTTGGGGTCAGTAAATCCCTAACTGACACTGACAAAGAGGCAGATTCATTAGACGCAAACGGGAATTCGGTGATCATGTTTAAAGTAACAATGTGCAGAATTACATGGAGAAGGCAAGAGAATGATACGAATAGAGACCCACGTTTACTTACTGTGTCGACCCAGCAGAGCGAAGGTGGGCCGCATGGCGTCTCTTTAGAGTGAAATCACAAGAGAATGTGGGAAGTCACAAAAAGTTTATATTTACACAGCCTCCATACGTCTGCGCAACACCATATAAGACGACAGCAGTGGAGATCTTTGACATCAGTCTCGAACGTGCATGCCACGCGCCAGACGAAAGGCTGAAGGGACCTGTGGAGCGACGCGCTGTGCGTGGGAGCCGAGTGGCGCAGCGGGAGCGTGCTGGGTCGCTGGATCGGAGCTAACCTCTGCTATTGTTCACTGCCTCCTTGCGTGACTTTCCTGTGTGATGGTGCTCTGTTCAGCATCATGCCTTTCAAACGACTTCCTGAGTGTCGAAATGCCCCGTATCATACCAATACTGTCACGAAACTCACACCGTTCAAGTTATGTGCTTTTGGAGGTCTGAGTGGTCTTCTCCTGTTCTTCGTCGGTTTCCGATGAACTGAATCGCAAACCCACTTCTCTGAGATCCCGATGAGCTGAGACGCATACCTTGTGCTTTCGTGCCTTCCCTGCAGTAATTCGCCTCGCCAGTTCGGACGTGAATGACAAGACGATCAGCATGTCAGAAACTGTATCACCACTCAGACACAGTCCCTTAGTATTCGGACAGATATCACTGATTGTGAATCACCTCAGAGAGAGACAAGTGGCAGAGAGTCATCGTGGACACGATGGGATGGACCGCCTCTGTCGGCGGGAGAATGATGCTACGTGTTTATGCCGTCCCATTGCCTGTCTCTGGGACAGAGAGACTGAGGGGGAGCAACAATGGTTCATTTTTAACCGTCCCTTCCGTGTTGGACCGCCTGCAGTCCCTCAGCTCAGGGCCGTGGGGATGACTCTCAGTGAGTGAAGGTTTCACTCGGTTTCTCTTTATCTGGGACGCTTGGGGCTCAGATGTTAACTGCTGAGTGGTCGCAGCGATGAAAGCGATGCCCACTTTGCAATAGACTTTCCGTAAGATTGCTGCGTGTAGACGACTCTGAACACCGAGCAGGCTGCACAACAATGTGCTCATATGAATTTACTTGACGGAAGAGTCTTCGGTGTCCATTTCTCTCTGCCCCGCCAGCACAGCATCTTTCTATCTCTCCGATAACAGACGTTTGGAGGGAATTCACAATCAAAGTTACTCACTTCCCACGCATTAGTATAAGTGATACCTCTCACCCGAAGGAGATAAAGAGCAGAAGAGCGAATGGACTCTTCCCTTCCTCTGCTCTCTGAGTTTATCTTTGCACATCGGTGACATGTCTGCACAACAGCACATGACCCTACAGCAGGGAAGATCTTTTGACGTCATTCTCGAACATGCAAGTCACACGCCAGATGAAAAGCTGAATACTTCTCTGGAAAAGCTACCGTGCAATGCAGGAGAATGGCACAGCGGGTGCATGCTGGGATCATAACCCAGATGCGAAACCATTTTTTCCTATTCACTTAATGTCGCCTTTAGCAGCTTTCCCGCATAACGGCGCTCTGTTCTGTTCCTTGCCATGTCATTTGCTTCCCAAAACTTCGGGTATCTGAGCTCAATATATCACATCTATACACAAGTCAAATTTACACCGTTGCGCTGGCACCCTTGTGGAGCTCTGAGTTGTCTTGTCCTGTTCTCTGTCGGTGTGTCCTGATCTCGTGTGAAACCTCTTCTCTCAGATGGCAATGAACCGGTGAAGTTGAAACACATGACTTGCTGTTTTAGTCCATTTGCTGCAGTAAAGAAACCAACGCCCGTGTAATAAAGGACTTTCTGCAGGATTGTTGTGTCAAGACAAATTCTGAACACCAAACAGGCTGCACAAAAATGCACTCATATCAATTTACCTGAGGGAAGAGTCTCCGGTGTCCATTTCTCTCTGTCCCGACAGCACAGCATCTTTCTGTCTCTCAGTTAACAAGACCTTTGGATCAAGCTCAAAGTTGCCCATTTCCTACGCATGACTGTAACTGACTTATCCTGCCTCACGTAATAGTGAGAGAGAGCAGAAGAGTGAATGGGCTCTGCCTTCCACCAGCACAGCTTGCAAGTAAAAAAGAAATGGTTCAATTATCCACCAGTGGAGAGAGCCCGGTCCCTGGAGACGGGGCAAACAGCAGCGTCCTGGGAGCAGGGAGACAGATTGAGAAGTAGATGTTCTTGAAACTCTTCGCTCTTGCGTTTCTGGGAGCAATGTACAATGTATTTCGGACTGAGCAAGTCTCAGCTGCTTCAGGAGGTGTCTGCTCCCATGGCTGGTGGCTCGTTCGTCTGGGATATGATTCCAGCTTTGGGTCTTCGAGCATATGCAGCCGTGTGAGAGTTCCCGGGTTCCAATCCCAAGCGAACCATCATTCCTTAAATTAACCTGAGCAAAAATGCCCGATGATTTTTTTCAAAAAGCCGCTTCGTTAATAAGATC
The DNA here is from genome assembly GCF_047496795.1 of Chiloscyllium punctatum. Taxonomy (NCBI): domain Eukaryota; kingdom Metazoa; phylum Chordata; class Chondrichthyes; order Orectolobiformes; family Hemiscylliidae; genus Chiloscyllium; species Chiloscyllium punctatum. The sequence goes on along the minus strand of NC_092774.1, from coordinate 55,395,212 downwards.
GGACTGCCTGAATTAGGGACGGTGCAGAGCTGCCATTGCAGTGAACACGGCGAAGGGAAACACGTGTTGAAAGTGAGAACAAGTATTGCAGATTTTTCGCCCGCGCTATCCGAGTCTGAATGAATCCTCCACCTGTATTACCCTCAATTCTGAGGATGATACTTCAGGAAGCGGGGAAGTGAAGTGATTGCAGTAGGGGGTGAACAGGTTGAAGTTACTCGCACCGTCCTGAGGAATGTCAGCAATGAAGGGAGATTGGAAAGTTTGGGGCAGATCTCTTTGGAGAACGGAGGGCTGAAAGCTGGTCTGATTGAAGTTTTCCACGTCATGAGGGTTTTAGACAGAGGAAATAGTGCAGTGGAAATGCTCCCAGGCCTGAAAGGATCGAGAACGATTTGGCAGAGATTTAAAGTCATCAGGAAAATAAGTAAAACTGACATTAGGAAGACCGTTTTCACACAGGGGGTGGGGTCAGTAAGTCGCTGTCTGACAGTGACAAAGAGGCAGATTCAATGGATACAAAAGGGAATTCAGTGGGCATGTCCAATGTAACAATGTGCAGATTTACAGGGAGAAAGCGACAGAATGAGACACTTATTTCCATATTGTGTTGAGCCAGCAGAGCTAAGGTGGGCTGCATGGCCTCAGTCTGCGCTGTCACACATTTCGTGATTCTGAGTGAAATCGGAGTTGGACCAACAGAACGTGGGAAACATGACAACGGATATATTCTGCCCAACAGGATACTCCATCACAGCAATGAAGGTGTTTTGACATCATTCTCGAAGGTACATGACACAATGAGATTCAAAACCGAGTATTCCTTTGAATCACTGAGTAATTTGTTGACAGTTATTCAGTTGAGGCGAGCGGAGTTGCGCACTGGGAGCCACTCCAGTTGATAGGTCGAAGCCGTTTTCTCCTGTGTGATAGTCCCACCAGCACTCCAATTTGCTGTGCTTCCAGTCAGTAGATGCAGATTACTATTCCATAGTGATACACGGGCCACGATGACCCAGCTGTGGTGACAAGCTTGTGAAGGGCTGAGTGCTCTTCTCCTGTTCTCTGTCGGCCTCCTATGATCCGAATCATCAAACCTCTCTTCTCCGAGATAGGAATAAACTGGTGAAGGTGAAACACATCATTTGCGGTGTGTCCCACGTGCAGGAGGCCCTGCAGTAATTCCCCACGCTGTTTCACACAGTAACATCTTCTCGGTGAATTACGCTTGGCAAAAAAAATCGATTGAACCAAATCAGTGTCCGCCACTGGATTTTACTGACACCGTTTATAAAATTCAGTCTCACCGTTAATGTGGAGAGGGGCCGTCAGACTGTAGTTTCCGTTCCTTCTGTTGAATAAAGATAATTTTAACTGTGTCCAGTGAGAGGAAAGGATTTGCTGTTGGTGGGAAACATTTCTATCTGTACTCGCTGTCACTCTCCTGTTAGATTGAAACATAAAGCTGGGAGTCTCTGGATTATGTTGTAAAAATATCGGTATTATGTTATTCACACCGCGCTGTCACCAACTGAACGAAGCGGCTGCCCAGAGGGAGACGGCTGTGTTTAAATCCCGTGATGAACTGGGGGAGCTGAGCATTTACCCAAACAATGGGCACACCACCTCCCTGACACAGTGTTCACAAATCAAACTGACAGCAAAGCTTCACGTGTGATCGAAAGTTTTCGTAAAGAAGATTTGGCTCAACAGATATCCGGAGTGAACGTACTCCTTTCTTGATTTGAAATGTAAGAAGTTGACGTTAGTGAGCCTGACGTGATTCGAACACGCAACCTTCTGATCTGGAGTCAGACGCGCTACCGTTGCGCCACAAGCTCATGGATAGCTAGTGAGCTCTATTCCTGCTTAAGGGAAGTGATCGCACTGCAATGATTTTACGTTATGAATAACAACGTAGATCAACAGTTCATGTCTGTTCTGTCTCTCCCCCGTCTCCTTCTGTCTCTCGAAACAATTTCCAACTCTACCTCAACAAAAAGCTGAAAGAGCTGCGGATGCTGTACATCAGAAACAAAAAACAGGAGTTACCGGTGACCCTTCCACAGAACTGATGGTGATTGGGAAAACGTTGGTTTATATGCAGGAGATATTGTGGGAGGAAGGCGGATGCAGTAAATGATAGATCAGGACAGAGCCCAAAGCGAGGGAAGAACTGTTGGACAGGAAAGGGAGTTGATAACGATCTGCGTGGGAGGGTGAATGGAGACTGTTCGTGGCTCAGAATAGGTAGTGTGTAATGACAGACTGTGTGATAACAAGGCTTGGTGTGTGTGGAAGGGACGAGGATACTATGGATTTCAGGCCCTAGAATTATTTAATTCGATATTGGGACCGGAGGATGTATGGTCCCCAAGTGAAATATTCGGTGCTCTTCGTTCTGCTGGTGCTGAGCTTCACTGGAACACTACAGTAAACCTGAGACAGAGATATTGGCCAGGGAACAGGGTGGGGTGTGGAATTGGCAGGCAACTGGAAGCTCAGGTTCTTTTTGCGGGCAGAACGTAGATGTTCTGTGCAGCAGTCACCCAGTTTAGGCTTCGTTTTCCCCATTGTAGATGAGACCACATTGTGAGCAGCAAATGCAGTAGATTGGGTTGTAGGAAGAGCAGGTAAAGTGCTGCTTCAACTGGAAGGTAAGTTTGGGCCCTTGGATAGTGAGGAGGGAGCAGGTAAATGGGCTGGTGTCACACATTCGGCAGTTGCAAGGTAAAGTGCCGTTGGACTATTGGGTTAGGGTTGATAGGAATGAAGGCAGGAGTTGACCCAAGGTATAACTCCTGCCCATTTACTTAACCGCCAAATAGAGAAATTTGTTAAGTGTGTACAAGGAAATTTTCTAATTCACAACGAGGATGTACATACTGGCGAGGGTGCAAAACCTAAGGGCCAGCAACCATAATTCTATTAACATTACAAATAGTGATTGAAAATAATATATCAGATCTAAAGGTTGAAGTTCTAAATTGGAGGAAGACTCAAGTATGAGGCAAGAATTTAATCTAATCTTTCAAAAGCTGATTGGGTCAGTTGTTCGCAGGTTAAAGGACTGCTGGAAAATGGGAAGCCTTCAAATATGAGATATCAAGAATCCACACACAGTATATTCCTGTTCGGGTGAAAGGAAAGGCTGGTCGGTGTAGGAAATGCTGGATGACCAGAGAAATTCAGATTTTGGTTAAGATAAAGAAGGATGCATACGTCAGGTATCGACAGACAGATCGAGTGAATCCTAAGAGTATAAAGGCAGTACGAGCATACTTAAGAGGGAAATCATGAGGGCAAAAAGGGGACATGAGATAGCTTTGGCAAATAGAGTTAAGGATAAGCCAAAGGGTTTTTTTTATAAATACGTTAAGGACAAAAGGATAACAAGGGAGAGAATAGGTCCCCTCAAAGATCAGCAAGGCGGCCTTTGTGTGGAGCTGCAGTAGATCGCGGCGGGGTGGGGGTCGGGAATACTGAACGGATATTATGCATCAGTGTTGACTGTGGAGAAAGGGCATGGAAGATATAGAATGTGAGAAAGTAGATGGTGACATGTTGAAAAAATGTCCATATGGCAGATGAGAAATTGCTAGATATCTTGAAATGCATAAAAGTGGATAAATCCCAAGGACCTGATCAGGAGTACCCTTTCACACTATGGGAAACTGGGGAAGTGATTGCTGGGCCTCTCAATGAGATATTTGTATCATCAATAGTCACAGGTGAGGTGCCGGAAGGCTAGAGGGTGACGAATATGGTGCTACTATTTAAGAAAGGTGGTAAGGAAAAGCCAGGGAACTATAGACCGGTGAGCCAGACATCCGTGACGGGCAAGTTTTTGGAGAGAATCCTGAGAGATAGAGTTTACATGCATTTGGAAAGGGAAGAATTGATTAGGGATAGTCAGCATGGCTTTATGCTTGGGAAATCATGTCTTACGAACATGATTGAGTTTCTTGAAGAAGTACAAAGTGGATTGATGAGGGCAGAGCAATGGATGTGATCTATATGGACTTCAGGAAGGCGTTCATTTAGGTTCCTCATTGGAGACTGGTGCGCAAGGTTTAATCTCATGGCATGCAGGGACAACTAGCCATTTGGATACAGAACAGGCTAGAAGAAAGAAGACATAGGGTGGTGATGGAGGGTTGCTTTTCAGACTGAAGGCCTGTGACCAATGGTGTATCACAAGGATCGATGCTGGGTCCGCTACTTTTTGTCAGTTATGTAAATGATTTGTATGTGAACGGAGGAGGTATCGTTAGTAAGTTTGTAGATCACACCAAAATTGGAGGTGTAGTGGACAGCAAAGAAGATTACCTCAGATTACAACGGGACGTTGATCAGATGGGCCAATGGGCTGAGAAGTGGCAGATGGAGGTTCATGTCGATAAATATGAGGTGCTGCATTTTGGAAAAACAAATCAGAGCAGGACTTTTACACTTAATGGTAAGTTCCTTGGAAGTGTTGCTGAGCAAAGAGACCTTGAAGTTCAGGTTGATAGTTCCTTAAAAGTAGAGACGCAGGCAGATTGGGTAGTAAAGAAAGCGTTTGGTGTGCATTCCTTTGTTGGTCAGAGCATCGAGGATAGATGTTGGGAGCTCATGTTGCCACTGTACAGAACTTTGGTCAGGCCACGTTTGGAATATTGCATGTAATTTTGGTCTGGTTCCTATTGGAAAGATGTTGTGAGACTAGAAAAGGTGCAGAAAAGATTTACAAGGATGTTGCCAGGATTGGAGGGTTGGGCTATAGGGCGAGGCTGAATAGTCTGTTTTCTCTGGAGCGTCGGATGCTAAGGGGTGACCTTATAGAGGTTTATATAATCATGAGGGATATGGAGAGGGCAAATAGACAAGTTCTTTTCCCTGGGATGGGTGAGTCCAGAACTACAGGGCATAGTTTTAGGGAGGGGAGGGGAAAGATATAGAAGGGACTTAAGTGGCAACCTTTTCACGCAGAGGGTGATGCATGGATGGCATGAGCTGCTGGAGTAAGTGGTGGAGGCTGTATAATTACAGCATATAAAATGCATCTGGACGTGTATATGAATAGGAAGGTTTTATGGGGATTTGTGCCAAGTGCTGGCATATGGGGCTAGATTAGGTTAGGATATCTGGGCTGCATGGATGAGTTGGACTGAAGGGTCTGTTTCCGTGCTGTACATCTGTGTCACTCTGTGAGACTCCATGGGATTCTCTCGGAGAAAGTCAGGACTGAAGATGCTGGAGATCAGAGCAGAAAACGTGTTCTGGAAAAGCGCAGCAGGTCATGCAGCATCCCATGAGCAGGAGAACCCACGTTTCGGGCATGAGCCCTTCTTCAAGAATTTTTAGCTATAAACTATAAACATTCCCTTAGTTAAATATTGTGAAGTGTGAAGCCATTGTTTTAGTCCACAAGTTCGATCTGAGCTCCCCGCTCCCCCGTCCCAATAACTCTGTTGACAGCCTTCATGTCACACTTAAAACTAGGATCGCTGTGCTCTTCCAGTATTTGGTTTTCAGCATCTGCAGTCATTGGTTTTACCAGATTCGTGATCAGTCGGGGGATGAACAGTTACAGGAAAAGGGCAGGAAACTGCATGTGGAGAATGTCAGATCAGCCAAAATCCTATTGAATGGAGAAGCAGGCTCAAGGGGTTGAATGGAATTTTGCTGTTCCTATTTCGTATGGTTCCCGAGCCCTTACCTCTGAAACAGGGTCCTGGCTTCAGTATGTGCCATTAATGAGAATGCTGATGTTCCCTTGTGTAATATCAACAACTTAGCAGCTGCTGAAACCTCTTGCTCCTTTGTTACCTCTAAGCACAGTAAGCCAATGTGTCCAGGGGAGGTGATGGCTGACTTTCTTGTCACCAGACTATTCACCCAGGTAATGTTCTGGGGACCTGGGTTCAAAATCTACCACGGCAGATGGTGGAATCTGGATTCAATATAAATCTGGAATTAAGAATCTAATTATGAAACTGTTGTGGTTTGTTGTAAAATCTTATCTGGTTTCCTGCTGTCCGAACCTGATCTACATGTGATTTCAGACCCACTGTTAGCTGGTTGAATCTTCACTGCCCTTTCAGTCAATTCTTAAAGCTCACCGTTTTTTAACTATGATGTTGCCAGAATGATTTATAGACGGCATAGGCTGGGACATTTTTCACTGGAGTGTAGAAGGTTGAGGATGGAGGTTATGGAGGTTTATGAAGTCATCAGGGACAAAGCTAAGGTGAATAACCAGTGTCTTTTCTTGAAGGATAGGGGAGTTCAAAGTTTGGGAGTATATTTTTAAGATGAGAGATTTAAAAAGGACGGGGGTGGGGGCAACGTTTTTTACATTGAAGGTGGTTCGTGTGAAGAATGAACTGTCAGAGGAAGTAGTGTATGCAGGTAATGTTACAATGTTTAAAATTATTTGGATAAGTACATATGAGCCAAACACAGGCAGGTGGGTCTAATCTTCCCCCAGATATTTAAAGGGACAGCCAGTCAGAGGGGGGCAGGGCCACGCCTATCGTTGTTGTGTGGCATGTGTGACAGCTGCAACAAGACGTCCCACCTCCTGTGCTCAATGCTCTGACCAATGAAAGCAAGCATGCCAAAAGCCTTCTTTACCACCCTGTCTGCCCACGACCCCATTTTCTAGGAGCTAATAACCCGCAACCCTAGATCTCTCTCAGTTCTGGTTCCCTTGTAGTTCTGACTTCTGACTTCTTTGTTTATGTTGAACTTGATGGGATACTTTGTCCAACTCAGCACGTTTAAACAGTATCTCTCAGAGGGATTCATTTGAAACTTTTGAGGAGGTGAGCTCAACAAGATTGAACTATTCAAAGTTACTTGGACTCTATTTTAAAGTTACATCAGGACCAGTAGTCAGAGACATGTACAGCATGGAAACAGACCCTTCGGTCCAACTTGTCCATGCTGACCTGATATCCTAAATTAATCTACTCCCATTTGACAGCACCTGACCCATATTCTCTGGCAGCTCATTTCATATATATTCCACCCTCTGCATGAAGAAGTTGTCCAAGTAATATATTTTGCCTCTTACACTAAACCTCTGCCCTCCAGTTCTGGACTCCCCCATCCCAGGGAAAAGACCTTGTCTATTACCCTGTCCATGCCCCTCATGATTTTGTAACCTCTACTAGGTCACTCCTCTTCCTCTGATGGTCCAGTGAAAACAGTCCCAGCCTATTCAGCCTCTCCCTGCAGTTCAAATCCTCCAACCCCCAGCAACATTCTCGTAAATCGTTTCTCATAGAGAAATCAACGTTTCAGTCCTGAAGAAGGGTTAATACCCAAAACGCTGACTACTCCACATCCTGGTGCTGCCTGGCTTGCTGTATCCTCCCAACCTCTTGCTTTCCTTCTTTTGCACGCAGTATGTAGTGACTCAGTGGTTACCACTGCAGCCTCATAGTGCCAGGGGCCCAGGTTTGATTGCAGCCTTGGGTGGCTGTATGTGAGGAGTTTGCACTTTCTCCCAGCGTCTGTGTGGGTTTTCTCTGGGTGATCCTGTTTTCTTCCATAAACCAAAGATGTGCAGGTCTTGTGGATTGGCCATGCTTAATTGTCCACAGAGTTAGGTACATTAGTCAGAAGGAAATGGGTCTGGATGGGTTACCCTTCGGAGGGTCGGTATGGACTTGTTGAGACAAATGGCCTGTTTTCACGCTGACGCTAATCTCATCTGCGCTACTTTTGTCACTAATGAATGACAGAGTTGACTCGACAGGCCGAATGGCCTAACTTTTGCTCTGATGGTCTTGCGGTCTTAGGTTTCTCTGGATCATTTCATTTGGCAATGTGCAGTCCCTGGCTCAATGAGCAGCATTGTCCACTGACAGCAAAGCTCATAGGATCGTAGAACTCCTACAATGTGGAAACAGGTCCTTCAGCCCAACACATCTGCACTGATCTTCCGAAGAGTAACCCAGTCAGATCCATTTTCCTACCCTCCCTAAATTGCACACAGACCCCGAACGGTGGAATTATTCCTGGGTTCTTGGTGCCATGAGGCAGCAGTGCAATTCGTGAGCCACCATGAGGTTGTGGTTGTGGGGTGTAGGGGAGGCAATTGTTGTCCAGCAGAAAACAAAAACAGCCCACCTACTCTCCCACTGCACTCACTGTCAAAACTGGCAGGAGGTTCAGTCCTGGAGTGAGACCCAAGGCAGCGTCACCGGTGGGATCTGATTGCTGGGAGCGTTGGTGCCCCCACTGGTGCTTCCACAAGTTACAGGAAAATATGAACCTCTTCCCACACTCGGGCCAGCTGAAGGGCCTCTCCCCGGTGTGGACACACTGGTGCTTCAGCAGGGCGGAGGAATTGTTGAAGGCCTTCCCGCACTCAGGGCAGCAGAATGGCCTCACCCGCTCCGCCACCGCCGTCCGCCCCCACCCTCCCCGGGTGGATCAGCTGGTGCTTCAGCAGTGTGGAGGAGCGGGTAAAGCCCTTCCCACACTCGGGGCAGGAGAACGGCTTCTCCCCGGTGTGAACGGACTCATGCCTCAGCAGGGCATGAGGAATTGCAGGAATTGCATTTAAGGCAAATGAACGACCTCTCCCCCATGTGGACCCACCAATGGGCCAGCAGGTCGGAGGAAAGAGCAAAGCCCTTCCTGCACTCGGGGCAGAAGAACGGCTTCTCCTCAGTGTGGACCCACTGGTGTCTCAGGAGGTGGGAAGAACTGCTGAAGGCCATCTCGCACTTGGGGCTGGAGAACAGCCTTCCCCGGTGTGGACCAACTGGTGCGTCAGCAGGGCAGAGGAATCACTGAAGGCCTTCCCACACTCAGGGCAGCAGAAGGGCCTCTTCCCCTCTGTTGACCCATTGGTGCTTCAGAACCCTTTCAAATTTCACAATATCTTTCTGATAGGAGGGAGACCAGAATAACACACAATATTCCAAAAGTGGTCTAACCAATGTCCTGTACAGCCACAACATAACTTCCCAACTCCAATACTCAGTCAGAGGAAGCTTTAAAAAATCCACAAAAATAAACAGGAAAGAATGGAGGGAAAAACCGAATTTTTGAGAGTCAGCTTGGAAGCATCAATGAGAAATCCGCGGACTGGTTTTATTGGGGACACGTTCTCCTTAAATACACTATATACGTATTTCTCTTTTGTTCTTCGCAGTTTCTCTGTGCTGCAGAGTGTAGTGGCTCGTTGAAATAATGTCCTAATGTAACTTCTTTTGTGGGTGTTGGGATGATTGCTTCTGTGGTTAAGTATTTGGTTTGTGTGTGTTGTTTTTCTGTAGATGCTAGTTTGAAGTTCCCCATTGACTGTTCGCTCTACTGTGACATCTAGGAATGGCACTTTGTTGTTGTTCTCCTCCTTTACAAACCAGGAGACCCCCCCCCCGCCCCCCCCAACCCCCTCAGGCCCATAGTCTCACTACTTGGAACACCAATGTACAGACTAGTCAAAGGCCTCCACTGAAGACTAAAACAACCAAGTCGAAGATTCACTCCACTCCATTTACTCCATCCAAGAATTCCTAAACACCAAAGACACTGAGATAGAAGGGGATGGAATAATGATGTCCTTTGACATAACAGCCCTGTTCACATCCATTAACATCAACGTGGCCAAAGAAAACTGAAGACACTACTCGAAGAACCAAAGATACAAACACAGCACCAACTTCATCAGCAAAGATAGCACTGTCAACCTCGTTCAACTGTGCCTTACCATCCACTTCATATTCAGTAACAAGCCCGACAAACAAATCAACGAAACACCCATGAAACCACCAGTATCAGGATTCCTAGCAGAAGCAATAATGCAGAGACTCGAACAAACAGAGCTTTCGACGATCCAACCCAAACTTTGGGACCGCTACAACGATGACACTTTTGTCATCAGAAAATGAAACAAATTAGAGGAAACCTACAACACCATCAACAATATCCTGACTGGCATAAAATTCACAAAAGAGGAGAACAACAACAAAGTGCCATTTCCAGATGTCACAGTAGAGCGAACAGTCAATGGTAAATTCAAAACAGCGTCTACAGGAAAACAACGCACGCGAACCAAGAACTTAACGACAGAGGCAATCATCCCTACACATACAAACAAATCTGAATCAGGACAGTATCTCAACGAGCCACGACACACTGCAGCACCCAGGAACTACGAAGATCAATAAATAACTGTGCAGCGCATTTAAGAAGAACGGGCAACCTATAAACCCCCCGAAAATTGCTTTCCAGACAGCGGCGGTAAGAGCACTGAAGCCTAACCACAAGACCACCTCAGATAAATTCAACCCCAGGCCATCAATGCGGACTTCATCAGTTTCCTCATTTCCCCTCACCCCACCTTACCGCAGTTCCAACCTTCCAGCTCAGCGTTATCCTCATGACCTGTCCTACCTGCTAATCTCCCTTCACACCTATCCGCTCCACCCTCCTCTCTGACCTGTCACCTCCATACCCACCCCCATTCACCTATTGTACTCTTTGCTACCTTCAGCCCCACCCCTAATTTATCTCTCCACCCTGGAGGCATCCTGCCTCTATTCCTGATGAAGGGCTTTTGCCCGAAACGTCGATTTTCCTGCTCCTCGGAAGGTGTCTGACCTGCTGTGCTTTTCTAGCACCACTCTGATCTAAACTCTGGTTTCCAGCATCTGCAGTCCTCACTTTTGCCTACCCAACAAACACAGTGTGCCAATTTCACATCAACAGACTGACACAAGTAGACACAACGTCTGCAGAAAATCTAGCCACATTACTTTACATTAAAGACATCTGTTAAATGATGTCCAGACAACTTAAAACCCACAGCAGCATGGTCGCCCACAAACCTCCCAACACACTTGAACAGCGGCTGACGAACCTGAAATACACGATACAAACAACCAGCAAACGAATGTTATTTGCAAAATACCATACAGGGAAATATATACATGAACTCTGCCGCACAGTTCTCTGTGGCAAGAAATGCTGGGATGAGATAAGGAAGATTTTTTTCAGCCAAAACGCAGACAGGCCGCCGACTTGTGGAACGTTTCAGAGAACACCTCTGGGACACCCGGACCAACCAACCCAACCACACCTTAGCCCAACACTTCAACTCCCCCTCCCACTCCATCAAGGACATGCAGGTCCTTGGACTCCTTCATCGCCAGACCATAGCAACACGACGGTTGGAGGTAGAGCGCCTCATCTTCCGCCTGGGAACCCTCCAACAGCAAGGGATGAACTCAGATTTCTCCAGTTTCGTCATTTCCCCTCCCCCCACCTTGTCTCAGTCAAATCCCTCAAACTCAGCACCGCCTTCCTAACCTGCAATCTTCTTCCTAACCTCTTCGCCCCCACCCCACTCCAGCCTATCACCCTCACCTTGACCTCCCTCCACCTATCGCATTTCCAACGCCCCTCCCCCAAGTCCCTCCTCCCTACCTTTTATCTTAGCCTGCTGGACACACTTTCCTCATTCCTGAAGAAGGGCTGATGTCCGAAACGTCGATTCTCCTGTTCCTTGGATGCTGCCTGACCTGCTGCGCTTTTCCAGCAACACATTTTCAGCTCTGATCTCCAGCATCTGCAGTCCTCACTTTATCCTGAAAAAAATCCCAGCCTATCCACCTGGATGCAGGTATACTCATGTCCAGTTATGAACTGTTGAATGCTGGTGCCGACTGGAAGGGCCAAATGACCTATTCCTGCTCCCAATTCTCTCCCTCTGTGTCCAGGACAACAAGAGAACATACGACATAGGTGCTGAAATTAGGACATTCAGCCCATCAGATCTACTCCACCATTCAATCACGGCAATTAAGATTTTCAGCCCCATTTTGAAATTTGGATTTTGGAAAGACAGATCAGGGCAGGATCTGCAAAGTTAATGGGGCGTGTTGTTGAATAAAGATAACTTGGAGTGCTGCTTCATATTTTCTTGAAAGTGGAGTCGCAGGTAGACAGGCTAGCGAAGAATGTAGTATGTTATGCTTGCTTTTATAAGTCAGTGCATTTCCGTGCAGATGTTGGGAGGTCATGTTGCAGCTGTACAGGACATTGATTAGGCCACTTTTGGAATACTGTGTTCAGTTCTGGTTACTCTGCTACAGGAAAAGTGTTGTGAACCTTTGAAAGGGTTTGACAAAGATTTACAAAGCTACTGCCAGTGTTGGAGGGTTTGAGCTATATGGAGAGGCTAAATAGGTCGGGGCTGTTTTCCCTGGAGCATTGGAGGCTGAGGGGTGACTTTATAGAAGTTCATAAGGAGCATGGATACGGTGAATAGCCAAGACCTTTTCCACATAGGAGGGGAGTCCAAAACCAGAGGGTATAGGTTTGAGGTGAGAGGGGAAATATTTAAAAGGAACCTTATGGACAACTATCTCACACCGAGGGTGAATCGAGCATGTAATGAGCTGCCAGATGAAGTGGTGAAGGCTGGTATAATTACAATATTTTAAAAGGCATCTGGTAGTAGGGTGAATTGAGAGGGATACAGGCTAAGTCCTGACAAATGGGACTATGTTAATTCGGAATATCTGGTCAGCACAGACAATTTCAACTGAAGGAAAGCAGAAATGTCGTTGTGAAGACTGGACTTTCAGAGCAACTTTCAAAGATGTTTTGCCCTTTCTGGGAGCAGAAGCTACAATGAAATCTTTCATTTGTGAGACAGCAGTTGAGTGAGTGAGTGCATCTAGGATTTTGGTGGAAAATGGGAAGTTGTTGAATTGTGAGGAAGAAGTGTTTTAAGTAAAGCGTCCTGAGCTGAGTGAAGGGTTAGGTGGGTTTTTGTTTTAAACTGCTCATTGCATTCAGCCTCTACCATTATATTTCCAATGCTGTACATCAGAAGGAACTGTGAATCAGTAACTGGTATCATTAGAAGCCTTAAGAATTTCAGTTCTGCAGGTATTGAATTGTTTCATTAGCATTGTAAAGGTTACTGGCAGCAGTGGGAGGTGTGGGCTGTATTCACTAGAAATGATTAAGCAGTTAGATAACACACACACAAGAGGGCAGGGTGGGACTTGTCTTTCCATTTGTAGAAGGTGGGAGATTCTGGGTTTGTGATCTGCGGTTAATCATAGAAGCCCTCCTGTGTGGAAACCGGCCATTCATCCCATCAAATCCACACTGACCCATCCAAAGAGCATGCCACCCAGCCCCAGTTTATCTAGTCATTTCTGCTGGTAGTTGAGACTAGGTCACTAGATTAGGGAGAGTGGAGGAGATAGAGGTGGAGAAATTGCTTTTCCCAGAGAGTGGTGAAGCCATGGAATTCCTTGCCCAAGAAGCAAGAGAAGTAGCCATATTCAAGACACAGTTCCACGGGATTTTGCAAGGGAGGAATTTAGGGTAGTCGGGATAGTGCAGATAAGTGGAGCTGAGACGATGGATAGGTCATCCATGATCTTTATGAATAGTGGAGTAGGCTCAATGGGCCAAATGGCCGACTCCTGTTTCTATTCCTGTGAATGGATAAACCTGAATTTCTCACGGTCAATTCAAATCAAGGCAGGTGAGCAATGTAATGATGTGGAAAATGAACATTAGAGAATGATAGAAAGGGACAAGGAGAGTAAGTGTCCCAACAATCAAAACTGGATTGAAAAGATCACAACAATCGAAACTGAAGACTGTATGTCTGAATATGTGCTGCATTGTAACAAAAGTGGATGAATTGACTGTACACATTGAAGAGAATATGATCTAAGACTCCTGACAGAGGCATGGCTTCAGGATGCCAAGGATTGGATCCTGAATATTGAGGGGGTACATGGTATTAAAATTGAATGGGAAGGTCAGTAAAGGTAGAGGGTTGGCCCTGCTAATCGAAGCACAGATCACAGAGTAGTATGGTGTCAGCTCAGATTTCAGGTCCTTATTTCACTGTTCTCCTGTTGATCTCCCTGTTCCCACAGAGTGAAATGTCATCTGTTCTCAGCTCTGCTGGATTTCTGCTGAAGCCTTTGACCCCCTTTTACAGCTTCCAGAATAATAAAACATTCAGTCAATCAAGGCCCAACCCACATCTCTTAGCCTGTCAACCATCCAGGCTGAGTGAGTCATCGTAGCAGGGAATAAAACAAGGACAATGAAACAAAATTAGACATAAACGAACATTTGGTGCTCATGCTTAAAGTTTGTTCATTAGATAGTAAACCAGAATTAGGGGTCTCCCAGGATTCCTCTTGCGCCCCACTTGAGAAATTCCCTCTCCCTTGCATCTAAGTATTAGTACCCAGCTATGATTTATAACGATATTTACATCAACAGAAATAAAGCATCTGTTATCAAATATACATAGAGATATATAAACAGACTTTTTAATCCAATACATCTATGCTTTCCTATATGAATCTAGTGACCTATTTGCCAGCATTTGACCCATATCCCTCCAAATCTTTCTTATTCACACACTCATCCAGATGCCTTTTAAATGTTTTAATTGTACCAGACTCCACCACTTCCTTTGGACCATTTTCTCTATCCATGCCCCTTATGACTTTACGAACCTCTTTAAGGTCACCCTGAGCCTCCGACACTCCAGAGAAACAGCCCCATCCTATTCAGCCTCTCTTTATACCATAAACCCTCCAACCCTGGTGACATCTTTATCAATATTTTCTGTGCCCTTTCAGATTTCACAACAGTTTTCCTATCCTAGAGCAGGGAGACCAGAATCGAATGCAACATTCCGAAAGTAGCCGAACCAATGTCCTGTACAGCTGCAACGTGACCTCCCAACTCCTATACCCAATGCATTCAATGGGCCAAATGGCCTCTTCCTGCACTGCAGGGATTTAATTATTTGATTCTGTATCAGAGTCAATTTCAGTCACTATCTCTGGTTTATGGTGTGTCAGGGTGGGATCACTGGTACCAGAATTGTATGCAACACTCCAAACCTGGCCTAACCAATGTCTTCTACAGTCACAACATGACCTCCCAATCCTACACCCAGTGCACTGACCAAAAAAACGCAAGCATACCAAACACCTTCTGTACTGTCCTGTCTACCTGCGATTCCACTTTCAAGGGACTATGAACTTACCATCGAGTCATACAGCTTGGAAACGGACCTTTGGTCCAACCAGTCCATGCCAACTATCATCCCAATCTAAATCAGTCTCTCCTGCCTGCTCCTGGCCTATATCCCTCCAAACTTTTCCTATTCATGTACTTAAACAAATGTCTTTGAATTGTACCTGGATCCTCCACTTCCTCAGGAAGTTCATTCCACACATTAGTAGTTGAATGGCAAGGATGGGTTTGAGTTGAAATGGTTCATAAAATAAACAGTTTTTACCCAACACCCTGTAGCAGATACGGTAGCAACTTCAATCCTGGAGTCTCACAAATCAGTATTTCCATGGAGTGGAGGGAAAATAAAGTGCTGGATTCACAGAGAAGGTGGTTTTCTGTGAGTGTGAAGCTAAAATTAAATCACGTGCTTTGGTTGAACTCAAACTGCATTGACTTGGAGGAGAGCGAAGGGAGTTTGTAAGTGCCCTCCCCTCCCCACATACCTCAGCTGCAGGACTGCGCAGGGGCAGTGTGGGCCCACTGTCGCCCCCCCCCTCCCCACCCCCCTTGCCATTGTGGATGTCACAACATGTAAGTAGCCCTGTCAGTTTCATGGTGAAGCCCCCGCCCTCTGGGCAACATCTGGGAGCAAACCAATGTCTCCCCCTTTCCAATGTTTATCGGGGGGGGGGGGGGGGGTGGGTGGAGGGGGGCTAGAGAGAGTGACAGGGGGACACTATTCACTTGTGGTAACTGGAGATAATCCAGGAAAGGAGCAGACTCTCCAAAGGTGCTCAGATGCTCTCTGTCTCAAAGGTATTTTCACTGTGTATTCCCTCAGTTTGGCACATATAGAGTTTGCACCCTGGAAAAGGATTGCTTCTTTCCTCATGTTCACAATTAAAAGGGTAGTTTCTCATGGAACTGAGCAGGTTTTAAGGGATTGGCACATTGATAAAAAAAGTTGACGCATGTTGCTTCATATAGTGTGTATCTGATATTGTTGGCTGTTGTAAAAGCTTCTTGGCTATGATTTTTAACCTTCGAATGCAGTAATGGATTTATGCCATGTATTTATTGTCATCTTTTTTGTATACTAGGCCAGCAGGAAGTCATTCAGCAACTTTAGCGGCTTTCTTTTCTCAAACAGCTTTGACATTTCATTGTCACATCCTTGATTCAGCTCCATTTCCAGCACCATTGTCGGCAGCTTTGTCCAGGTCATTGTCATCTAAATGACGTTTATCTTCATTCACACCTAAGGCTATCTGGCTGCATGAGGGCTTTCTGTGTCCTGCGTAATATATGATCAGCAGGCATCAAGCAATCTACAGGTATCGCCACCGATGTTATGTTCATTTAATAGTACTGACAGTGATCAATTAATTAGTGTTTTTTTTTTGCAGGAAGACATGCAGAAAGAAATCTGGAAACAAATGATACATCAACTTCTAACAGAGCCACTTGATTCATTGGGACTTGAATGTCAGCAGCCATTTAATTCGAGAAGAAATGTTTGTTTTTGTCTGCTTGAGAGATTTTGGACAGTGCTGTGGCAGGAAGAATACTGAGACAGAGCTGAAAATGTGTTGCTGGAAAAGCGCAGCAGGTCAGGCAGCATCCAAGGAGCAGGAGAATCGACGTTTCGGGCACGAGCCCTTCTTCAGCAACACATTGTCAGCTCTGATCTCCCGCATCTGCAGTCCTCACTTTCTCCTCGAAGAATACTGAGACACCCGAGTGAGGAAGATTCAGTGCGCTGACTGTGAAAAGTGCTTCAAACCATTTACTCAGTTTGGGGAATCAAAATCTCACCCCTCATGTTGGGGAGAGACTGTGTACCCACTCTGTTTTAAATTTCAAACCCAGAGTGACACAAGGAAAGCTCCCTCCAAAGGGGAAACCGTGGAAATGTGGGGACTGTGGGAAATAATTCCCTTTCCCATCAGCGCTTGACGCCCACAGACATGTTCACACTGGGGAGACGCCGTTCTCCTGCTCAGTGTGCGGGAAGAGTTTCAGTTGGCTGTGCAGTTCACACCAGGGAGAGGTCATTCATCTGTCACCATTGTGGGAAAGGATTCACTCAGTCGTCCCGGCTTCAGACACACCAGCGGGTCCACACAGGGAAGAGGCCGTTCTCCTGCTCTCAGTGTGGGCAGTGATTCATCAATGCATCCATCTCCTGAAACACCAGCGAGTTCACGTGGGGGAGAGGCTGTTCACCTGCTCTGAGTGTGGGAAGGGATTTGTCGATTCTTACTCTCTGCTGACCCACCAGTGCGTCCACACTGGGTTCACCTGCCCCAAGTGTGGGAAGAGCTTCAGTCATGTGAGCAACGTGCGGAGGCACCAGCGGATCCACACCGGGGAGAGGCCATTCACATGCTCCATGTGTATAATTATAAAGGGACAACTCAGCTGACCAACAGTAAAGGAAGTGGAGTTGGGAGGAGTGTGTGCACTTTGAGCTGCTTTTTTTCAAAAAAAAGTCTACTTTTCATACACTTTTTTGCTGGGGAGATCTGAAGCTGTAACAAATTTGGGTGGCAAAGTTGGGTTAAACAGAACTGAACCCCGGTCTCAGACTCTCATTGAAAGCTGTGAGATCTATCAAGTTTTTGTTTGAAAGCTGCTCATTTCTTTCAAACTCCTGCACTATGTTTCCAATGTCATGTATCAGAATGAGCGGTGGATGAGTAGCTACTATTGTTAGATATTGTAAATTTTTCCGGAGTACAGGTACCGCATCGTTTCATTGACAGTGTAAGGTTTACTGGCAGCACCGGGGTGTGTGGGATGTACTCACAAGAAACAAAGTTAAAAATCACACAACACCAGGTTATAGTCCAACATGTTTATTTGGAAGCACTAACTTTCGGAACACTGCTCCATCATCAGGTGGTGTAGAGCAGGATCATAAGAGAATTTATAGCAAAAGGTTGCAGTTTCATGCAACAGAAATGATATATTGAACAAACCTAGTTTGTTGTTAAGTCTTTTCTCTTTTAGAATGGGTTGCAGGTTTTGGTTCATTAATATGAAAATCCCAGAACTTCCTTGAAAACACATTCTCGAGACAACTTAAGGTCTGTATATCAAACTTGAATTAGACTGGTTCTATTTCCAAAGTAGAAATTTATAAAATCTCACATGGATTGACTGCCTGTAGATTGTGCTTTTTGAGCAAAATATATCTGCAAATATAATTCTGCAAATTCAAAGTCACCCCAAAGCCTGATATGTAAGTGTGCGTGCATGAGAGGGTGAGAGTGTGTGCATGCTTGATAAAGTGTGTGTGTGTGTGATAGAGTATCAGCCTGTGAGAGGGTGTGAGTGTGGGGGGTATATGTGTGTGTCTGAGAGAGGGGTCTGTGTGAATGTGAGTGTATGTGCTTTGTGTGTGTGAGAGAGAGTGACAGTGAAGTGGGGTTACCTGTCATGTGACATGAACCCAAAGTCCTGGTTGAGGCCATCCTTATGGATTCCAAACTTGGCTATCAGCCTCTGCTGGTCCACTAAAATTGGTTAAGCAGTTCCACAACACACACTGGAGAGGGCAGAGTGGGACTTATCTTTCGATTTGCAGGAGGTGGGAGGTTCTGGGTGCTGGAAACTAGGGAAAACACATGCTGGAGGACCTTCGGCTCAGAGAGATGGAGCTGGAAGCCAGGCTGCAGACATGTTGGGGGAATCATAGAGCCTTGACATAGAGCCTGTGGAAACAGGCCCTTGGTGACACTTCAGTCCATTTGAGAGATTGAATTTGCTTCCACAGAGTTTCCACGGTGTAGGGGGCAGTGTGTCTTGGCAGCCTCAACGATCCAATGAAGGGCTCATCTACAGTGAGAATACCCAGTCCACATTTCTCCAAAGAGTTAAAGTTCTCTCCATAGTCAGAACGCTGGGGCACTCCCACGCAGGCTGCGTGTAATCACGGGGCTTCTCGATGCATGTCAAGTTTGGAATAATTTCCTGCAGACAAACATTTCCCCTCCTGGATTCAAATGCTGCTGATATTCAGGCCCTGAGTAAATTCTTTGTGCATGCCTGAACAGCAAATCTCTTTCTCTGCTAATACCTTGAGAGATCAGATCACTGCTGTCAGTGTAGGGCAGAAAATAAGATGAGAGAATTCTGGTTTGTACGGAACATCCTTCTCTATGTTCTACCCAAAATCTGTCTCCCAATTCCTCCACCTTTCGATAGATTCCAAACCGAATTCATCCTTCCGTCCTCCTGTTTTTGCCTAGTTCCCCTCTCTTGAAAGCGCTGACTCTCAGTTCAGTTTCTCAGCCACTTCTTCCATCCCCAGTATGTCACCCATGTCTTTATTTAGTTTTTAAAAGAGAAAGGCAGTGGTTTGCTGATGCCAGGACGTGAGGGTGACTGCGCTCACACAGTGTTACAGACTCTGTGTAGTGTCATTGACAAAAATCTGCACTGCACATGTACAGAGAAGGGGATCCTGGGAGTGGGGGGGATGGTGGGAGTGGGTGGTATGCATTCACCACCTCCCCATTGAATCAAGACCCAATCATCCCCTCAGTGTCCCCTGTCCATTTACCCATCACCACCTATAGCGCCCCCGTCCTTTCTCTCTCACTATCCCTAGCTTCCCGTCTCTTCTCTCTCACACACACATCCCACCCTCTGCACCCTCTTGTTTCTTACCCCACTCTCTGCAACCCCCTCCATTCTATCTCCATACCCTCTGCCCCCGTCCAGTCTCTCATCTACCCTCTCTCCCCCATTCATTCCCCTTCTTTTTCTCCCCACCCTCTGCCTTCCTGTATCCAGTCCCTCTCCCCCCACTCTCTTCCCCCACCCTCTCCTGCCATTCATTTTTGCTCTTTCTCCCCCCACACTCTGCAACCCCCAATTCCTCTCGCTTCACATTCTGCACCCCCCCCCCCCCCCCCCCCCATTCTCTCTCTCTGCCAAACCCTCTACCCACCAACCTGTGCACATCCAGGCTTTCTCTATCCCCGATGGTCTGTCCCCGTGTCCATTTTCTTTTTGTTTTTCCCTCCAAGCCTCTGCCACCCGTCCAATCTCTGACCCCGCACCCCCAACCCCATCCTTTCTCCTGCCTCGAGACCTCTGAGCATAGAGAGAGAATGGATGGTAATGACTCTCCTGGGAGACAGGAGGGGTTGATTTGAGAAATAGCTGATCTTTAACATTGAGAATAGCGAAAACGATGTACTCAGAAACATCGGTAAAGTCTGAAAGCATATTCAATTGTTGCAAAAAAAAGCTGCAGCCATCTTTCTGAAATTTCCATAAAAATCTGTGTCGTTAGGCCACAGTTGAGGACAGGCTGGAAGGGTGCAAGGGCCGAATCCTAGTCTTATGAAATTGGTTTAAATTGTGTAGAAATAGAGCCATAGAGTTGCACAGCACGGAAAGAAACCTTTCGGTCCACGCCGACCATATATCCTAAATTAATCTAGTGATCCATTTGCCACCATTTGGCCCATATACCTCTCAACTCTTCCTATTCATATACCCATTCAAATGCCTTTTAAATGTTGGAATTGTACCAGCCTTGACCACTGCCTCTGGTAGCTCATTCCATACCTATACCACGCTCTTCGGTCCCTTTTGAACCTTTCCCCTCTCACCTTAAACCTCTGCCCCTCTAGTTTTGGACTTCCTCTACTCTGGGGAAAAGACATACAAATGTTGAGCAGCCAGACAAAATGAAAAAGGAATAAAGTGTTGAGCTCCAGGGAAACAAAACAGATTGTGGCTCTCGCGTTTCTTTTTTCTGACTGGCATTTGGACACTGAAAATTTATCAGTTACACCGGCAACTCCACTTGGCATACTGCGCATGCTTCTCGGTGTCAGCAAGCACTGCGCATGCTTCTCGGTGTCAGCAGAATACTACGCATGCTCTTTGCTGTCAGCGGGAACGACGCGCGACATTGTTTTGATGGGCCAATGGAAAGTGCTGGAGGACCGGAAGGAGCGTGCCCCCATTGTCTGAATGCGGAAATTGGATCATGAGTTTGTGTTGGTGTCGATGCTGCTCCTCTCTCTCTGAATGAAGATTGAGCCTTACCCCAACTGCAACTTCTTTCCTCTATCCAACATCTGTGAGTACAACACACTTTTCTCACCCCCTTTTCCATTCTCGTGTTCAACTCGACTTTCAGCAAAGTTGGTTCATGTCTGTGTCTTAATTAGCAAACACGTGGCAAATGCAGTAACACAGTGTGCAGTTGTAGCCTTTCCTGTGAAATAAAAGCAGAAAGGAGATGCATTGTTTAAATGGTGATATATTGGGATGTGGAGCAAGTGAGGACTGCAGATGCTGGGGCTCAGGGTTGAAAAGTGTGGTCCTGGCAAAGCACAGCAGGTCAGGCACCATCCGAGGTGCAGGAGAGTCAACATTTTGGGCACAAGCACTTCATCAGGAATGATGTGTGGATGTACAAAGGTGCCTCAGCTGCCTTCTACTCGGGCTTTCTACTCCAGTCAATGCCAGTTGTCACAGAGGTGCAGCAAGCAATGACCAAGGCAAATGGTATGTTAGCAAGAGAAATTGAGTTCAGAAATGTCTCCCTGCAGTTAGGGGTCATTGAATATATTCAAAGCTGAGTTCATCTGAGTTTTAAATGTCAAATATAGTTATGGGGGAAGGCAAGAATTTTTTTATTAAATATTTTATTGGAAACTTTTTCAAATCCTTTACAAAACATCTAGACACAGAAAAGAACTAAACCAAAGTCCAGAAAGATAGAGGCAATACAACAATGTCATATCACAATGCTATTAATAATGAACTAACTACTCCCCTACCAGAACAACCATATCTGCTGAGCTTAAGCTAAACTATAATCAAATTAAATAAAAATTAAATTAAACTGAATGCACATTAACTTAAATTAGATTATATCACATTACTTTATTCTATTTCACTCACCACACCTCCACTGAGGCTCCCAATCCTGGGAGCACCAGTCATTCTCCCAATATTCTTTTCCCCCAATCTCCCCCTCCCAGGACCCCACGGGTGCCCAGACTGATTCCCATGGCTGTACCACACCCCCTAATTAATATTGCTGATAAGTGTGCATCAATATAATTGAGAAAGGGCCACCATGTCTTGTAAAATTGTTCTGTTTTGTGGTGCACCATACTTGTGAGGTAGTCTTGGGGGAGATGCTCCATCACCAGCATATGCCACCCCATAAGACCTGGGGGCTTTTCCAATGGCCAATTCATTAAAATGTGCTTCCTTGCACAGTGGGTAAGAATGTTACACAGTCTGTTCCCTTTTTCCCCCAGAGAGAGCAAATTTGGCAACCCCAAAAGAACTTCAATCCTCAGGATGTTCTTACCATGCACTCCAGTATCTCTGGATCTTACAACAGTGTGGGAGAGTGCCTATACTAATTTTACATTTGGGACACCCTGGTGACGCTCCTCTCTTAAACTTAGCTAGCCTCTCTGGCGCCAAATGAGCCCTGTGTAAAATCTTCAATTGCATGACCTCTGCTTTGTTACATATTGAAATTTTCCTTACATTTTCCCATATATCTTCCCATACTTCCAATGAAATATCCTCTCCTAGCTCCCGATTCCATGTCCTAAGGTCGATTCCAGAGTCCGTCCACATCCCTAAGGCATGTCCCTTCTGTAAATGATGCAAAATACTAACTGAAAGAGCACCCGTACACCGGAGCACTCTTTTCTCCACATGTGGCCTGTAAAGCTGAGCCAGGAGCGTGGTCTTCCTCTGTATATAATCCCTTACCTGAAAGTACCGGAAAACGTTCCTATTAGACAATCCATACTTCTGACTTAGCTGGCTAAATAACATCAAGATCTCCGCCTCAAATAAGTTTCCCAGACAGGAGATTCCCTTATTCTCCCATGACTTACAGCCCCAGATTGAAATCCTTGGGCTCCAGCCAATGGGGTAAATGGCGAGGTCTTCAGCCAATTGCCCTTGTCTTGCCTCATTATCTTCCAGGCTTTCACCGTATTTAAAATGATTGGACTCTTACACTGCTCGGTCACGGATTTCATCTTCACCATGAATAATAGATTAACTAGGGGACTGCAAAGCTTCAATGTCAAGCCAAATCGATCCTGAATCCCCCCGTGCCCAGTCACCCACATATGCTAACAAAGCACTTATTTGATATCTCCAAGTCTAGAAGGTCCACTACCACCACCAACAACCACCCCACCCCCCTGTTTTATCCTCTCCAGTAATTGTACACAGTTAGCTTTATACAGCGGGTGGAAGGCAGGGGTAATAAAAATTCCCAAATACGAAAACCCTTTTGACAACCATCTAAACAGGAACTGCATTCCATCCTTCAGATCAGGCACCTCCATTAATACCCCCACTGGCACGGCTTCCGATTCTGTAAAGTTGATCCCGCAGCCCGAAAAACTCCAGATACATTAATTGTTTGAATCAATCGAGGAGCGGACTCCTCCGGATTGGCCAAGGAGAAGTGGATGTCATCAGCTTATAGGGTGATCTTATTCCCGCCCATTCCCACCCCTGGCCCCACTATTTCAGGATCCCTCCTGACAGCCCCAGCTAATGGCTCAATTGCCAAGGTAAATAGCAATGGTGAAAAAGGACACCCCTGTCGACTACCTCTCCCAATATTAAAGTTATCTGACTTAGTGCAGTTTGTGATGATGGTTGCCTTAGGATCATTATGCAACTCCACCACCCATCGACCAAAGGATCCCCCCAAACCAAAACGCTGTAGGATCCGAAATAGGTACGGCCATTCTATCTGGTCAAACGCCTTTTCTGCGTCGAGGGAGACACTGAACCCGGGATCAATCTTTGCTGGCATACCTGCACTATGGTCAGTACCCTCCCGATATTGTTGGAGGAGCTACAGCCCTTGACAAAACCCGTCTATTCATCTTTCATAATTTAGCGCAACACATTTTCCAACCTCAGGGCCAGCATCTTGGATACAATTTAAAAATTTACATTCAACAGTGAAATGTGTCTGTGTGAAGCACATTCTTCGGGCTCTTTCCCCTTCTTTAAAATGAGGGAGCTATTAGCCTCCCTCAGAGAGTGCAGAAGACAATCCTGTGTATATGAATAGCAATACATCCCCAGAGGCGGCTCCACGAACACATTTATGAATTCCTCATAGAATTCACTTGGGAATCCATCTGACCCCAGTGCTTTGCCAACCGTGGGATGCTTTATTGCTTCCTGCATCTCCTGTATCATCGTAGGCCCACTCAACAGGGAAACCTGTTCTGCCTTTATACTGGGGAGGTGCAGGTTCTCAAAAAAGGACTGCATCCTCGCTGCACCGTGTTCGTCTCCCTCTGACCGATATAACTGTGCAAAGTATTCCATAAATCTAACATTGATCTTCTTCAACTCACTGGTAACTGTGCCAGCCTTCTCTCTAACAGATATAAAAGATTGGGAAGCATTTTTCTTTCTAGCCAGATATCGACTTGGCTTATCTCCAAATTCAAACAATCTTTGTTCAGCAAAGGAGACCCTTTTTTTGACACCTGTGTGTGCAATGAGTCGAGAGCAGTCCGGAGAGCTGCAGTTTGACCAGAGAAGTCCTATTATAATACGCTTTCTCAGCTATCTGCAGCCGGGTCTCCAGTATCTGTTGTTGCTCCTCCCTCTGCCTCCTTCCATTTGTTGAATACGAAATAATCAGGCCTCATAAATATGCCTTATGGCCTCCCACAGTATTGCAGGATTATTGGCCGTACCTGGGTTGATATCCCAGAAGGCCTTGAACTCTCTTCTGCTGTACTCAACGGATTTGCTACCCCTTAACAGGAATGGGTCCATGCACCAGTGCTGTGCATCCATTCCACCACCCTTGACTTTACCATCTAAATACACTGGCACGTGGTCCGAGACAACTATATTCCCAATTTTACAAGCCAATGTTCTGTTCAAGCAATCCAATGGCATTAAAAAATGTCAGTTCCCGTGTGGCACTTGGTGGGTTGGAATAGAAAGTAAAGTCTCTTCCATTAGGGTGGAGATGTCTCCACACATCCACTAATCCCAACTCCTCGCACATGTCCACCAACTGCTTAGGTTGTGCAGGTGTACCTGCCTGGCCCCTTGGCACCCTGTCTACCTCGGGATCTATTAGGCGATTAAAATCTTCTCCAATGACCATGCGGCGCACCCCTAGACTTATTAATTTAGCAACTGCATCAATTAGAAATTTAAGAGGGTGCACCGGGGAACGATATACATTCAGGATGTCATACTCTTCTCCATGTGTTAGAGCTGTAAGAACGATGGACCATCCATGTTCATCCTTAATTTGTTCAATAACCTGGACAGGGAGGTTCATTCTTACCAGTATAGCCACTCCTCTACACTTGGAGCTAAAGGAGGAGAAGAATACCCAACCCCCCCAACTGCTGCAGTTTCAGGTGTTCCTTATCATTTAAATGTGTCTCTTGCAGCAGGGCGATGTCCACCCTTTCTTTTCTAAGGCTTAACAGCATCTTTTTAATGGGGGAATGGCTCCCTTTCACATTTCAGGTGCACCACCTGAACGAATCAGTAGCCATGGTCATCCAGGGCAGCCTGTGGTTATCCAAGAGGAGGAAGCTTATCTGAGGTATGGTGAGCGACAAAGACATTAACTCTATAAAGTCTAAAAACTACTCCTATTAAAAACTACTATATATAAAAATCTAACCACCACATATAACTTAAGCAAACACTCAAATAATCCCAATTATGTAGAGATCTCCCCCCTCATCTCTCCCCTCAACTTCCCCGCCCCCCAACTCCCCCACCCTTGCCACCATCCCGGCTCCTTCCCGCTGAGGCTGTGCCCCAAGCACCAGGCAATTCACAGATTGAAAAAAGCATGTTATTTACATTCTGACAGTTAACAATGGATGCCCATCTCCCCACACCCCTTCTCCATACATCTTAACCACAGATATAGCCACCCCCAATCCAAAAACAAAAGGACAGCAGTGAAAAGAAGGACCCAGACAAGACCTAACTGACCGTTTTACTAAATAATTCCAGTTTTACATTAAGGCAGTACATTTCAAGCCGATAACCACAACAAAAAGAGGAGAGAGGAGAAAAAAAGGGGCAAAAAGTAACATTGTCTGTAATGATGTCCCGCCTTCACCCCGACCTGAGTCCTTTAATTCAGAGAATTCACAAAGCCCTTTGCCTTTTCTGCTGAATCAAAATTATATACCGTCCCTCCATGAGAGAAATGCAACACGGCCAGGTACCTCAAGGAATATTGAATGTTCAGATCCCTTAATTTTCTGTTAACTTCATCAAATGCTCTTCTGTTCTTATTCCAGGCTTCTGAGAAGTCCTGAAAACACATTATTCTTGAGCCTTTGTGCATTAAGGCCACTGGATCTCTTACCAGTCTTCTTGCTGTTTCAATCACTAGCTGTTTTACTTTATAATGCAGGAGTTGCATTAGGACCGTGCGGGGGCGCGGTTCCGGCCCTGACCGCATTTCCATCCGGTGGGCCCGCCCCACACTCAACTGACCCGACTCCGACTCCAGCCCCAGGAATCCAACGAGGTCTTCACCTTCCTTGCATTCCGGAAGACCCATGAGCTGTAAGAGTTTTCTTCTACTTTTGTTTTCCAGGTCGCCCACTTGCTCCTGAAGGACCCGAACCTGGTCTTCCAGCGTTTGGATCCTTCCTCCTGAGACCTCCGCCACGGCCTCCGATGCCACGGTTCTCTCCTCCGCTGCTTATTCTCTTCGGGCCAACATTTGAATTTCCTGCTCACGCTTTTCCAGCATGGCAGGTAGTGGTTCCACTGATGCTTCAATCTTATCTCAGAGTTTGGCAAACTCCGAGAGTAACTGCTGCTGCCCCATTAAACCCAAAGGGTCTGCCCTGGGAGTTTGAGCAATGGCTCCAGGCACCCCCGATGCAGTAGGGGAGGGCCCTGCCTGCTGCACCCCTGTCGGCCCCTTTCCTTCATTTGCTTTCATTCTGATCCTAACGCTGTCAAACCACAATTATAGCAGCTCCAGATGTTCAGTAAGTTTCTATTAGCAATTCTTTTTCTCTTACAGATGGTTAATGAGGTGGGGGGGGGGTAAAGGTCCACATTGCCGGGGGTATGGCACAGAGCCCAGCCCCGCACAGCAGACCACTCAAACCACCGCCATCTTGGATTTCCAAGAAAATGGTTTTAAGACCAGTACAGGGTCATACAGCACAGCTACAGGGTCATACAGCACAGAAATGGACCCTTCGGTCCAACTAGTCTATGCTGACTATGTTCTCAAACCCAACTAGTCCCATTTGCCAGTGATTGACCAATATCCCTCTGAACTTTTCCTATTCATGTGCTTATCCAAATGTCTATTAAACATTGTAACTGTACCTGCATCCACTACTTCCTCTGGACACCCATCCACACAAAGCACTCTCTGTGTGAAAAAAATGGAACTCTTCATGTCTTTTTAAAAATCTTTCTCCTCTCCCCTTCAAAATTTGCTCCCTAATCTTGAAAGCCCCACCCTAGGGAAAGGACACCTGCCGTTCACCTCATATGTACCCCTCATGATTTTATAATCCTCTATAACCTCACCTCTCAATCTCCTCTGCTCCAGTGAAAGAAATCCCAGTTTATCCATCTGGCTGTAGGTATATTCATATCCAGTTATGATCTGTTCAATGCTGGTGCAGGGTCAAAAGACCAAATGGCCAACTCCTGCTCCCAATTGTCTCACACTGTGTCCAGAACAGCATTGGGAGATTGGGAAAGGGGAGATATCTTGTTTGTTTTTATTTTTAAAATACACTTGATTCCCACAAATAAAATCAACAGGTACAAGTACAGCACATGCAGTATTCCTCATTGCAACTTCAAGGTTTTGTGTCCTCTTCTTCCGCATTGGCTCCAGCACATTCGGCTTCCTTCCCCCCCGCCCCCCCCCACCAAGCCGTTGATGCTTCCATTGTTTATAAAAGCAAGAGAGGCATGGATAGGGTAAATAAACAAGGTCACTTCTCTGGAAATCCAGAACTAATGAATAATAGGTTTGGGGGGGTGGGGGAGATTTAAAAGGGACCTAAGGGGAAATTCATGCAGAAGATGGTGCATGTAAGGAAAGAGCTGCCAGAGGAAGTAGTGGATGCTGGCATAATCCTAACATATTTAAAGGCATCTGGATGTGTATATGAATAGGAAGGGTTTCGAAGGATATGGGCCAAACGCTGGCAAATGAGACTAGATTCGGTGAGGATATCTGGTCAGCATAGACCAGTTGGACCAAAGGGCCTTTGTCTGTGCTGTATATCTAGATGACTCTGGTTTGCCACTTCAGTCTGTTCAGTTTCTCTCTAGTATCATTGCCTTGATGTCTCATTCCAAAACTCCCCCACCCCCGTGGGGGCACGTTAACCATTTTGCGTTTGGTTGTTTGTCAAGAAGCTGAATTGCAGGTTCATCCTGAATGTACACACTTTATTTTTGCTTCCCAAAATCACTCTCAACAGTATCCCAATGTCGTGGAAGATATTAATTTTCAGGTGGAGGTATCCAAAATTCAGAGAGATGTCAGTCATGACTGTTTTGCTCTTCTGTCCCTGTCAGATCCTGAATCAGCACTTTCAGGAGAATTAGAATGGAGTGAGAACAGAGGGAGGGAGAGAGAGAGAGAGTGGGATGGTGCTTTCAGTTTTGTGGAATAACAAAAGAAAAGAATGTTCTGTAGAAAGTAGAATTGCTTGTTCTGAATTTCTACCCTGGACTGACAGTGCTGACTTTTGTAACCTCGTTTTACAGAGTATTTGAAGATCTGAAGATGAAGTTTCAAAATCAAGACATGAAGGGCTTATACCTGAACCATTGACACTCCTGCTCTTCGGATGCTGCCTGACCCATAGTTTTTGACTCTGATTCTCCAGCATTTGTGAGCCACTCAATCCATCGGGACTGCAACAATTTTCAACTTTGATCCAATTGGTTCCTGTTTCAGTACGTTTTCAGCATCAGTGGGACTGGAAGAGAGACCCTACTGTTGCAGCAACGCACTGAGTGTGGAGCCTGAATCAGTTATCTGGCCTGGATAGAGGAATTCAAGGCAGGGAGGGGACATACACGCGTTTGTGTGCAACTGTAGCTTCGGCGATGGAGAAACCATGGAAGTGTGGCGACTGCCGGAAAGGCTTCCGTGTCCCGTCTGCCCTGGAGACACATCGGCGCAGTCACACCAGGGAGAAGCCATGCTCCTGTCCTGAATGCGGGAAGGCCTTCAGTGATTCCTCTGCCCTGCTGAGGCACCGACGGGTGCACACAGGGGAGAGGCCCTTCAGCTGCCCTGAGTGCAGGAAGAGCTTCAGCGATTCCTCCGCCCGACTGAGGCACTTGCGGGTTCACACAGGGGAGAGGCCCTTCAGCTGCCTCAAGTGTGAGAAGGCCTTCAATGATTCCTCTGCCCTGATGAGGCACCAGCGGGTGCACACAGGGGAGAGGCCCTTCCGCTGCCCCGATTGTGGGAAAGTGTTCACTCGCTCCTCCCACCTTGTGATTCACCGACGGGTCCATACCGGTGAGAAGCCCTTCCCCTGCCCCAAATGTGGGAAGGCCTTCAGCGATTCCTCTGACCTGCTGGCCCACCGGCGGGTCCACACCGGTGAGAGGCCATTCACCTGCTCTGTCTGCGGGAAGTGCTTTACACGCTCTTCTGACCTGCTGAAGCACCGGCGGGTCCACACTGGGGAAAGGCCCTTCAGCTGCCTCGAGTGCGGGAAGGGCTTTGCTGTCTCCTCCACTCTACTGACGCACCAGCGGGTCCACACTGGGGAGAGGCCGTTTGCCTGCCCTGTATGTGGGCAGAAGTTCACAATGTCCTGCAGCTTGAACAAGCACCAGCGGAGGCACCAATGCTCCCAACAATCCGATTCTGCCGGTAACACTGCTGAGGGTCATCCCCAGGACTGAACCTCCTGCCCTTTCTGATAGTGGGTGCAGTGGGAGAGCTGATAGGCTTTTTTTGTTTTCTACTGGGGGGTGCGGGGTTGGGAGTGGTGGTGGCTCATTGGTTAGCACTGCTGCCTCATAACACCAGGGATGCAGATTTCATCCTCAGGGTGACTGTCTGTGTGGAGTTTGCACGTATTCCTCCCCTGCCCCACCCGCCCCGGCCACCAGTGTCTGTGTGCGTTTCCTCCGCGTGCTGCAGTGTCTTCCCAAAGTCCAAACATGCGCATATTTGGGCGAATTGGCCAAGCTAAATAGTCCCATAGTGTTCAGGAGTGTGTAGGTGTGGTGCATTAGTAAGGGGTAAGTGCAGAGTGATAGGATAGGAGAATGTGTCTGGGTGAGTTACTCTTCAAAGGGTCGCTCTGAGCTTGTTGGGCAGAAGGGCCCGTTTCCACACTGCAGGGATTCTATGATTCTGTGAACATTGCTTCCAGTGGGCGCTGCTGCTCATTGAGCCCAGGACCCGCACAATCCTAAGACCACAAGACCATTGGAGCAGAAGTTAGGCTATTTTGACCCATCGAATCTGCTCCACCATTTGTTAGAGACAAAATAAAAAACTGCAGATGCTGGAATCTAAAATAGACAAACAGGAGGCTGGGCACAACAGGAGTCAGCATTTCAGATATTATCCCTCAGGACTGAAGAAGGGTTCTACCCGAAACGTTGACATCTCCATCAGAAATGATTTATCAGGATGTTGTTAGAACAAGAGGGCATAGGTTTAGAGTGAGAGGGGAAAGATTTAAAAGGGACCTAAAGGGAAAACTTTTCATGCAGAGTGTGGTGCGTGTATGGAATAAGCTGCCAGAGGAAGTGGAGGAGGCTGGTTAGAATTACAGAATTTAAAAGACATTTGGTTGGGGACATGAATAGAAAGGGTTAGAGGGTATTGGGCCAAGTGCTGGCAAATGGGACCAGATTAATTTAGACTATCTGATCAGCATGGACGGGTTGGACTGAAGGATCTGTTTCTGTGCTGTACCTCTCTGACTACCGGTCCTGATGTAAGTTTAGAATTGAGTAACTTTGAATAATTCAATCTTGTTAAATTCACCTCCGGGAAGATTTCAAATGAACCCCTCCAAGCGATATGATTTAACTACTCCGAGTTGGATAAAATATCCCATCAATTTCAACATGAATGCACAGTTGAAGAAGTCAGAAGTCACACAACCCCAGGTTACAGTCCAACAGGTTTATTTGAAATCCCAAGCTTTGGGAGCATTGCTCCTTCATCAGTGCTGCTCCTTCATCACTTCACCTGATGAAGGAACAGTGCTTCGAAAGCTCATGAGTTCAAATCAATCTATTGGGATTGTCACCTGGTGTTGTGTGACTTCTGACCTGTCCACCCCCAGCACCTCCACTTCAGAGTTGACGAATGAGATCAGATTTTATTCAGCATGATTTAGTGAGATATTCATCTGGATGTCCTTATGACTGAAACATCAATCCTCCTGCTCCTCGGGTGCTGCCTGACCTGCTGTGCTTTTCCAGCATCACACTCTCAACTCTGATCTCCAGCATTTTCAGTCCTCACTTTTTCCTGGTTCATGTGGAAACTCAACATTGTCAGAGTGACAGGAACACCAGTCATCGAGTACTATAGCACAGAGACAGGCCCTTCAGCCCAAACCGGACCATGCTGACCAAAATGTTTGTCAACACTAACCTCATTTTCTTGCACTTGGCCCATATCCTTCTAAAGCTTTCCTATCCATGTATTTGTTGAAACGCCTTTTCAATGTTGTTAATGTACCTGCTTCAACCACTTCCACTGGCAGCTGTTTCCCCAGGCGAACTACACTCTGTAAGTATTTTCCCCACATCTTTTCTTCCATCTTTCTCCTCTCACCATAAAAACGCGTCCTTGGTCTTGAAATCCTCCCCCTAGGGAAGAGACAGCTACCATTAAGCCAACTCTACCCCTCATGGTTTGAAAATATTGCCTCTCAACCTCCTCTGCTCCAGTGGAAAAACATCCCAGCCTAAATTCTGATTAGATAATAATGGCAGTGATGATTTTGGCTGTGTGTGTCAAGGATCTCTCATTTCTAAGGCAATGCTGTGCCTCATAAGTTCACCTGATCTTTAAATAAATGGGGTGCCATTCGTTTTAAATGCCCATGTTTTCTGTGCAAAGTTGGTCCTGGTCAGGAAATAGGCATTGGTGTCTTATATTCCCGTAGACTTCTTGTGACCGAGTTCATAAGCTCTGTTTTGAGATGTATGAGTAAGTCTTCAGAACAAAAAATTAATGCAGACTTTATTCATGTCTCATTATTAAAAACACTTTCTCCATTTACAGATGTGATTGAGAAGCTTCTCCCAATGAATCCTTGACTGATAACAGCATTTGTCAGGCTTTTGAAAGTCACTGCAGCTCTGTCACAGCACAGGAGAGGGCTCTTTCAGACAGAACGCATAATGCAGAAAATTCTCCCACATTAGTCGAACAAAGTTGACATCTTTTTAAGACATTGTGAAACTTGAAAGGGTTCAGAAAAGGTTTGGAAGGATGTTGCCAGGGCTGCAAGGTTTGAGCTACAGGGAGAGGCTGAATACGCTGGTACTATTTTCCCTGAAGCTTCAGAGTCAGCCAGAAACATCTGTTGAATCAGGAAACATCTCTTCCTACAGCAGCTTCAGACAGACTGCCTGCTAAAACCCAAACCAGGGGGAAAAAATGGGACAACTGCCCTTTCATTGTAGAAGTGTTTTAGAAAATAAAATGTCAAACCCTTTTCCCTGATTGTTGCCTTAGCCAGTATCTGTTAACCATTAGTGAAATCCTTAATCCTAGACGAATGAGAAGCTCTGCCTTTTACAACCCCTCCTGAAAATAAACCAACAACGTAATCTTCTTAAAGGAGCAGCATCATCACAACAGAAAGCACCTGAACTGAAACATTTGTATCAAAGGGCTGTACAGTTAGCAGGACAAGAAAACAGGTGTTCAATTTCACCAATCAATTTAAATCAGCCCCATTGGCTACCAAAAACTTATTAAATTTAAATCCTAAAGTTTTGACAACAGGACCAATCCTATCATAAAGAATTGGTGCTCTCAGTCATCTGTGTATTAGAGAAAGCATCATTTAGAAAAATAGAGAAGGGCATTCCTGACAGAGGAATCGGAGGAGGCATCCCCCACAGAAGATGGCACAGAATATTCCGGAAGACACATAACCTGGTTGTAATCTGAGAGATTAAATTCTATTTTGTGTTATCTGAGTGGGACATGTATTGATTGGAACAGCATACCAGAAGAATCTTGATTTATTCCAGAATACTCAGTAGTTAAGAAGAATTTATTCAGTTTGTTAATAGTTTCGATTATTTGTTCATCGTGAGAGTTGGTTAAATAAATTGCTGATTGTTGATTTTAAAGTGTCAGGGATTTACTTTTAACACTACAGCAGGTTACACCACTTATCACACTGACTTTACAGATTAAAGGGCAATGTGCCACTCTTTGGAAGTTTCGGTTTGAGATCTTGGAGAGTTGGGGGGGTGGGTTCAGCCTTCGCTTTATAACAGTATTGATGACATTCTCTTGAATGCAATGGAGTCAATATTAATCCCAGCCTCATTGTGTGGTTGTGGGTGAATAACCTTAATTTGGCTCCTTACTCAGAAACCGCACAGATAATCAACTGCTGAAACAATGATTTGCACTTTATTGCACGTAGCAACCACAAATAAAACCTCTCAAGTTCATTCAGCTTCACCCCCCCCCCCCCAAACTTGGCTATCACCCAGTTGATGTCTAAATTTAACTGGGTTTCCACCGACAGTGCCCATCTCTGGAAGTGTCCAGGGGTTTGATGCAGTATTATTCTTCTAAGTACTGCTGCTGCTGTATCATTCTGGAGTTGAATTTTGGTGGTAGTTCCTCAATTTCAAATCTGTGGTGTGACTTTTTTTTAAGACTCTAACATCACCTCACATTGCTGGAGACCTCAGGTCTGTAGTTTACCTTCTTATCCTTGAGGGTTAGCTGTCTGTTTGAAACAGCCTGCCCTGCAATTAACCCCTCTATGTCAGGGCTTTCCTTCTACAGGCAGAATTAATTATCATTTTGTCACACCAGTATTAAATAACATTATCTTACCTGTCCCAAGAAACAACTTATTGTGTTGCCTCCTCCTTCCCAGGGATGGTTAACAAGCCATTTATATTATTGAATCTGCTCTGCCATTCAATCATGGCTGATATGTTTCTTAACCCCATTCTCCCTGTGACCTTTGAGCCCCTTGATACTCGAGAATGGGTGAATGGTGGAGCAGACTCAATGGGCTGAATGGCCTAATTTCACTTCCTGTGGTGTCACACTTTCGTTTCTTGCTCCAGAAAGTGTTATTGTTGACTCGTGAAGTTGGGGAAGTTCTGGAGTTTACAGGTGCATACCACGCTCCTCTCTGCCTCCTCCTCAGCCTTCAAGAAAAGGGAAGACCTTTTAGAACAGAGATAAGAAGAACTTCAGACAGAGAGTGGTGTATCTATGGAATTCACTGCCCCAGAAGGCTCTGGAGGCCAGATAATTGAATATATTTAAGATGGGATAACAAGGTTCTTGAGTATCAAGAGGATCAAAGGTTATGGGGAGATTGGGGTTGAGAAACTTATCAGCCATGGTTGAGCAGGCTCAATGGGCTGAATGGCATAATTTCTGCTCCTATAGTCTTATGATATGCTGATGTGTGGAGGGGTGAGGATGGGGGAAAAGAGATAAAGAGCGGAACACAATTAAGGTGAAGCTGGATACAGATACATAGGAAATACACGAATTGTACGATAAATTTCAGACCACTTTAAAGCACTAGCATACAGAGGGATCTGACCATATAGATCTCCAAAAGTGGCAACACAGGCGGGTAACGTGATCAAGAAGGCACACAGCACGTTTGCCTTGAATGTAAGAGTTGGCGAGTTATGTTAGAGCTATTTATTCCGGTCACATTCAGAATATTGCGTGCAGTTCTGGTTGCCACACTACCGGAAGGATATGGATACTGGCTATGGAGAAGGTTCACTAGGGCATTGCATGGTCTGGAGGTCTCATTATGAGAAGAGATGGGATAAACCTGGAGTATTTTCACTGTAAAGATGGAGGCGGAGGGATGACCTCAACAAAATGATGAGATACACAGATTGGCTGGACGGGGACGGCATGGTGGCTCAATCATTAGCAGTGATGCCTCACAGTACCAGGGAAACTGGTTCGATTTCAGTCTCAGGTGACTGTCTGTGTGGAGTTTGCACATTCTCCCTGTGTCGATATGGCTTTCCTCCGGTTTCCTCTCACAATCCAAATGTGCAGGTTAGGATGCAGTGGCTATGCTAAATTACCCACTGCCCAGGGATTGGCAGGTTAAGTTGGATTGTCTATGCTTAAATTGCGCCACAGTGTTCAGGAATGTGAAAGTTAGGTACGTTATTCAGGGGTAATTGTCGACTATTAGGGATAGGGAAATGGGTCTGTGTGGATTATTCTTTGGATGTTTGGTGTTGGGCCAGATAGTCGGTAAGATACTCAGAGGCTTCCCCCCAGGGTGGAAAAGTCAACTGCAAGAGGGCACAGGTTCAAGGTGAGAGGGGGACAGTCTGGGGGAGAATTGAAAGGGAAGATTTTTCACACAGTTGGATGGTGGATGCCTGGAATGCACTGCCAGTGGATGTAGTGGAAAGAGGCACTTTAGCAACACTTAAGGTGTATCTGGATAGACACATGAATGGGAGGTGAATACAGGGACTGAAACCAGGCATCAGCAATAAATAGAAGGTCTAAGTTAGGATTAAGAATTGGCACAGGCTTGGGCGGGGGTGGGGTAGGGGGTAAAGTGAACTTTCAAAAAGCAGGGGATACCTGTTTGCTGATGAAGGGGTGGGTGGACGCTCAGGTGGAGCAGAAACACTGACAGAGGCCAATTGGATCGACTGTGCTGGAGACTCAATGGGACAGAGACAAATGTATCTATTTCATATCTACCTGCACTTCAGCCGCTTCTGTGGACTGTTTCCGTAGGGAAGGTGCAATCCCAGGCTCAGAGAGCGTCAGCCCCCACTAGAAGTAAAGTGGGTGAGAGCGCGGCCAGTCAGCATAAAGGAACCCCTTACTCCTCCCACTTCACCCACTAAACAGGGTTCAAGATGTGACTGTCAGCAATGGTAACAGCAGAATCCAACCCGAATCCCTGTGCCATCTCACTTGTGAAGTTGCTGGTGTCTCCCCAAGTTGCATGACTGGGTGAAGCCCTTCCCACACACTGGACAGGTGAACGGCCGCTCCTTGGTGTGGATGCGCTGGTGTTTGTGCAGGGTGGAGGAATCGCACAAGTCGTTGCTCCACATGGGACAGGTGAACGGCTTCTCCCCAGTGTGGATCCGCTGGTGCGGCAGCAGGTGGTGTGACTGGTGAAGCCCTGCCCACACATGGGGCAGATGAACGGGTTCTTGCTGGTGTGGACACACTGGTGGGCCAGGAGGGAGTGTAACTGAGTGAAGCCTTTCCTGCACTGAGTGCAGGTGAACAGCCGCTGCCCCGTGTGCAAATGCCGATAAATCTCCAGCGCAGATGGCGAAGGGAAACCATTCCCACACTCCCCACATTTCCACGGTTTCTCCATGGAGCAGGTGCCCTCATCTGTCTCAGACCTTAACAATCAGTTGAAAACTCGCTCACGCTTACAGCATGTGTGTGGTGTTACTGGTGAACCCTCTGATAATTGGAACACTCTCATTCAGTCTGTAAAGCTTGTTCCAGTCACTACTCTGGTGTGTGGGTATGTGAGACTCTGAGTTTCCAGTCACACTGACGTTTAAAACCTAACCAAACAGACAGACCTTCTCCCCTTTGTTTTCAAGGCCATCAATATCCATGTCCTTGTGAATCAAGTGACTGTCAGACTTTGATGTGATGTTTGGTCTGAGATTTCTGCCGCCAAATTCTTCTCTTGTAATATTCCTGTGAAGTGATTGCAAAGGTCATCACAGTCAGTCCATGATAGAAAATCTGAACGTAACTCTAGTTACTGTGGAACATTCTTTCCTCTCAATCCCAAAGATCTTTGTGTAGATCTATATGTAACTGTAAACCAACACGGTTATGGGGCAGACTGCATACCTCCACGAAGAGTTCATATGGACTCAAGTTGCTGAATGGACCTCTGTAGTGCAGTATTGACACTCTTACTGAAGATCTACAATATGCTGCAGTACGATATTACAAGCCCAGAAACAACTGCAAATCAGACAAGGTCTGTTTAGAAGTTGGACCATGAACTTCTGAAGCTGCTGCTGCTCTTCCTCTCTGCCTGAATGAAGATTGATCTTCACCCAGACTGCAACTTCCTTCCTCTGTCCAAATATTTGTGAACACAGCCCTTTTTTTGAAGGATGGCATGTTTCCTGATCATCACAATTAAAGGGGTGTCTGCCCCCTGAGATGCAAAGGGACGGTCAGTCAGGGGAGGGCAGGGTCCCATCTTGTGTTGTTGTGTGGAATCTGTGACAGCTGCAACAATTCATTCCAACTCCTGTACTCAGTGCTCTGACTGATGAAAGCAAGCATGCCAAAAGTCTTCTTCACCGCCCTGTCTACCAATGACTCCACTTTCTAGGAGCTATGAACCTGCACCCCGACATCTCTTGGTTTGAAATACTGCATATGAAACAGATTTGGTGGCTGTTGGTATGTGTGCTTATCTCGACTCTAATTCGGTATTTTATACTGAATGCCATGACTGATGAAGGCCAATGTGCCAAAAAATTTCTACCTGTGACTCCATTTTCAGAGAACTGTGTACCTGTACTCCAAGATCCCTCTGTTCCACTACACTCCTTAAGGTCCTGCCATTCACCATGAAATTCCTACCTTGATTTGACTATACAAAATGTAAGACCTCACACTTATCTTTTTTAAACTCCATTTGCCATTAACCTTAAACCTATGCCCTGTAATTTTGGACTCCCCCACCCCAAGAGAAAAAGATGTTGCCTATTTAACCTACCCATGCCCCTCATGATTTTATAAATGTCTGTAATGTCACTCCTCAGCCTCCAAAGCTCCAGGAAAAATAGCCCCAGTCTATTAAGCCTCTTCCTGTAGCTCAAACCCTCCAACCCTGGCAGCATCCTTGTAAATGTTTTCTCAACCCTTTCAAGTTTCACAACACCCTTCCTGTAGCAGAAAGCACAGAATTGCATGCAGTATTGCAACAATGATGGAACCAATGTCCTCTCTGAAGAGGATTTTAAAACAATATTTATAACTACAAGCAAATCAAGTTAGTTGGGCATGACCTTCCCATAGCAGTTTGTTTTGGTTGTCCTTCATTAACCTATGCTTTATAATATGTATGAAAATATTTTGAGGGATGGGATTGTCTGAAATTGCCAGTTGTATCCTTTTCCTCATTACTATTTACTATTCAATTCAGCCCATTGAGTTGACTCTGCCATTTATTCAGATCACGATTATTCTGGCAAACATTTACTCCACTTTCCTGCCATTGTCCCATAATCCTCAATTCACTTACTGATTTAAAAAAAAACAACTATCTCAGCCTTGAATGCAAATAACAACCCAGGCTCAACAGCACTCTGTCGTATCAAGTTCCACAGATTTGCTGCCCTCAGGAGAAATCCCTATCTGTCCTAAAAATGCAATCTCTTGTTTGGAGGTTATGTCCTCTGGTCCCAGATTGACCCACTTTTCCACATCTAGCCTGTCAAGTCTCCTCAGAATCTTGTACGTGACAATAAGGTTATCTCCAATTCTTCTAACTTCTAATAAGCACAGGCCCAACCTATTCAGTTCTCCTCATAAGACATTCTTTCCATACCTGATATCATCATGGTCAACTTTCTCTGGAGTGCCTCCAATGCCAATATATCCTTCCTCAGGTAAAGGGCCCAAAACTGTTCACAGTATTCAGTTGTGGCCTGACGAAGGCCTTAAATAGGTTCACTATAACCTTCCTACATTTATACTCTATTGAAAAGGCCAACCTCCCATTTGCCTCCCTATTACTCACTGAAATTGGATGAAGACATTCGTGGACGTGATTCCAAATTCCTCTGTTCTAAACTTTTCTCCATTTAATATTCAGTTCTTCACCTCCTGACAAACTGCATTACCTCATTTTCCCATCTGCCAACCTTTCACTCATTTGCTGAACCTGTCTATATCCCTCTCCAGATATCTAATGTCATCCTCACCACCTGCTTTCACATCAACTATCTCTTCTGCAAACTTAGCAATAGTACGTTCACTTTACTTATCCAAGTAATTCATACATATATATTGCAAATAATGTTGGCCCCAGCGCTGATCCCTGTGGTAAGCCACTAGTTACAAGTTGCCATCCTGATCATGCTCCTTATCACAACTATGGTAGTTAGCCAATCCTCTATCCATGCTAACATACAGTCTCCAACACCCTGGGCTCTTTGATTATTTCATGAGATGTGAATATCATTGACTGTGCCAATAACTCTTCCCAAATTGTCCTTGAAAATGTGGTGTTGAGCTGCCTCTTAAATTGCTTCACAAATATGACGTGGACTACCACAATGTTTAGGAGTGAGTTCCAGCATTTTGGTCAATAACAGAAGTAATGCGATATATTCCGCAGTCGGAATGCTGTGCTCACACTTGTTTGTTCTTGGTGGTTGAGGTCATGGCTTGGAAGGTGGTTTTGAAGAACCACCACTCATGCAACCAAGCCAGACTGATAGATTGTGGCCCCAGACTCTGCCACTTTGACTTTCCTCATCAATCACGCAGGGCTCTTTGCTTACTATTTCACGAGATGTGAATATCATTGGCTGTGCCGACAACTCTTCCCAAACTGACCTTGAAAAGTGTGCTGAGCTGCCTCTTAAATTGCTTCACAAATATGATGTGGATTGCAACAATGTTCAGGAGTGAGTTCCAGCATTTTGGTCAATAACAAAGAAATAATACAATATATCTTGCACTCAGAATCCTGTGTTCACACTTGTTTGTTCTTGGCAGTTGAGGTCATGGCATGGAGCGTGCTATTGAAGAACCACCACTCATGCAATCAAGTCAGACTGATAGATTGTGGCCCCAGACTCTGCCATTTGATTTTCCTCATCAATCTACATTCTTTCCAGCCATGTTTCAGTCTCAAACTGCCACGCATTGCCTTCCAATACGGCTTAAAGGTAGGAATACACAAGATAATCAATCGTATTTTGGGTTGTATAAATCTTAGCCTGCCAGAATTATTTTCTCAGACTTTAATTAAACTTTAGTTACACTTTAGTTGACTGCTTGAAATGGTTTGTTAGTCAGACTTGAATCATCATGCTCAAAGGAGACAATGCCAATAATATCATTAAACTCCTCTTTTTGTTAAAAAAGGACAAGCTCTTGATTTATTTTTACAACTTACTGGTATTCACACCTGCACATTCAAGGTCAAACTCAGACATCATAAATGAAATTACACCATTAATTTTGTTTTACAACAATCCAACAGATTAATTAATAATACACAGTGAATACCAAGGCTGATTAATGTGAAATTAAATTTGACCGAAAGAATGTAAAATCGAGATGTGAGATAACAAATGGGGGAAGGGCAGAAGGTAAGAAATGCAGCATCACAGAAGATGCTCCTCCAGGGAGTGTATTTTACCAACTACAACTGCTCAATATAAACAAACACTCTGACATGATCCTCCGGTTTTAATGTAAACCATAGCCCCATACAGTAGGTACCATTTAAATAAGTTAATAGATACAAGCCTTGAGCAAATCCAGCCTCCAGCCGGACCCCCCGCTTCTTGGAGCTCGGACCTTCCTCCAGCTCCGGGGGGTTGTTGAGCTCCTGGGCTCCGGCCGCCGCCGAAGAAGCCGCGGGCGCCGGCTCTCTCTCCTCCACCGCCGACATTTTTAATTTGTTTTCTCGTTCACCCGGTAACCGTCACCTCCCCCTTCCCGGGCCCCGGAAATTATACAAAAATAAACAATAAACCCCACCGGGGACTGTCTCCTTTACTTCACAACTTTTGTTTGAAAAGTTCCGACTTTAATTTGAAATGTATTTTAAAGGTATTTTCTGAGGTAAACGATGCCTGTCTGCCCCCCTCCCTCCGTCAGAAACCGCCCGCTGAGTCGATGAGAAAACCGCAGCCTCGCGCCGCCATCTTTGTTTTTCTTCTTCTTTCCGTCTCCTCCTTCTGTGACGCGCGTCGTCCACGCCCCGCCCAATCAGAACGCACTTTACACCAACTGACCAATGGCGACCGGCGCAGGTTGTCACTGCCAGAGTTTGTGTCCAATTGCCAATTCGGGATAATAAAGGGAGGAGCCACAATTTTTTTTATGTGACTGCACATCTCATTCCTTTTGCCTGTCTCTTCCACAGGGGAGGGGGAATCCCAAACTAGAGGGTACAGGTTTAGGGTGAGAGGGGAAAAATTTAAAATGAACCCAAGGATTAAAAAAAAGTGTGAAAGTTAATTCGCCTCAAGAAAAGCCCCTCTCTTACGACCTGAACAAAATAGATTGTTCACAGCCTATTACTCACTAAACAAGAAGGATGTTGTGAAACTTAAAAGAGTTCAGAAATTATTTAGAAGAATGTTGCTAGGGTTGGAGGGTTTGAGCTACAGGGAGAGGCTGAATTGGCTGGGGCTATTTTCCCTGGAGCATTGGAGGCTGAGGGGTGACCTTATGGAGGTTTATAAGATCTTGACAGGTCTGGATATGAGAAAAAGATAAGGTGTTCCCTGGGGCGGGGGAGTCCAGTACAAGAGGGCATTAGTCTCTGGGTGAAAGGGGAAAGATTTAAAACGGCCCCAAAGGGCAACTTTTTCACAGGTAGGTTGGTGTGTGAACTGAATGAGCTGCCAGGAAAAATGGTGGAGGCTGGTACAAATACAACATTTAAAAGGCATCTGGATAGGTACATGAATAGGAAGTTTTAGAGGGATATGGACAAAGTGCTGGCAAATGGATTAATTTAGGCTATCTGGTCGGCGCATACCGAAGGATTGTTTTTTGTGCTTTACAACTCAATGGTTCTATTTCCACAGAGCCAGAACCAATTTCAAAAGGCTAGGAATAGGCCATTCGCCCCTTACAAACTGTCCTCAACTGTGGCCTCACTGAGCATATTTCAATTCTTAGTGCTATGTAATGAGCCAGACTTTATTAAAAATCTTAAAGCAAATGAACACTTAGGAGGCAGCGATTATAATATGGTAGAGATCAGAGTGCAGTTTGAAAGAGAGAAGGCAAAATTGATGTTATGGTGTTACAGTTAAATAAAGGGCAATAAGAGAGGAACTGACAAAAAATGACTGGAAGCAGAGCCTAGTAGGGAAGACAGTAGAGCAACAATGGCAGGAATTTCTGGGTGTAATTGAGGACACAGTACAGAGGTTCTTCCCCCCCAAAAAGAAAGATTATCGGGGGGGGGGGGGGAAAAGGGGGGAAAGAGGGGAAAGAAGACTGCCATGACTGACAAAGGAAGTCAGGAAATGTATCAATGAAAAAGAGAGCCTATAAAGTGGCCAGACCACTGGGAAATCAGAAGCTTGGGAAGACCACAAAAACAAACAGAAGATAACAAAGAGAGAAATAAGGAAGGAGAGGATCAAATATGAAGGTAAGCTAACCAGTAATGTTCGAAATGATAGTAAAAGTATTTTGCAATACATAAGAAACAAACGAAAGGCAAAAGTAGAAATTGGGCTGCTCCAAATTGATGCAGGAAGGTTAGTGATGGGAGATAAGAAAATAGCTGAAGAACTTAATAAATACTTTGTGTCAGTTTTCACAGTGGAAGACATGAGTAATATCCTAACAATTAAGGAGAGTTAAGAGGCAGAGATAAGTATGGTAGCCATTACAAAAAAGAAAGTGCTAGAAAAGCTAATCGGTCTAAAAATTGAGAAATCTCCTGGCCCTGATGGCTACAGCAGAGCGTTCTGAGGGAGGTGGTTGAAGAATTAGCAGAGATGTTGGTTGTAATCTTTCAAAAATCACTGGAGTCAGGGAAAGTCCCAGATGATTGGAAAATCACTGTCGTAAGTCCTTTGTTCAAGAAAGGATCATGACAAAAGCTGGAAAATTGTACACCGATTAGCCTAACCTCAGTTGTAGATAAAATTCTAAAATCTATCGTTAAGGATGAGATTTCTAAATTCTTGGAAGTGCATGGTTGAATTAAAATAAGTCAGCATGGATTTAGTAAGGGGAGGTCGTACCTGACAATCTTAAGAGTTAACAAGTAGGTTAGACTTGGAAAACCCAGAGGATGTTATCTACCTAGATTTCCAAAAGGCCTTTGATAAGGTGCCTCATAGGAGGCTGCTGAGTAAAGTGAGGGTCCATAGTATTCGAGTTGAGCTACTGGCATGGATTGAGGATAGGCTGGCTGAGAGAAGGCAGAGAGTTGGGATAAAAGGTTTTTTTTTGGAATGGCAGCTGGTGACAAGTGGTGTCCCGCAGGGCTCAGTGTTAGGGCTGCAGCTGTTCACTTTATATATTAATGATCTGGATAAAGGGACTGGGGGCATTCCCACAAAGTTTGCTGATGATACAAAGTTAGGCAGACAGGCAGGTAGTTCTGAGGAGGTGGGGAGGCTGCAGAAAGATTTGGACAGTTTAGGAGTGTGGTCCAGGAAATGGAGAAAGTGAGGACTGCAGGTGCTGGAGATCAGAGCTGAAAATGTGTTGCTGGGAAAGCGCAGCAGGTCAGGCAGCATGAAAGGAGCAGGAGAATCGACGTTTCGGGCATAAGCCTTCCTAAAGAAGGGCTTATGCCCGAAACGTCGATTCTCTTGCTCCTTTGATGCTGCCTGACCTGCTGCGCTTTTCCAGCAACACACTTTCAGCTCTGGTCCAGGAAATGGCTGATGAAATTCAATGTAAGCAAATGTGAGGTCTTGCACT
Organism: Chiloscyllium punctatum; assembly: GCF_047496795.1. Lineage (NCBI taxonomy): Eukaryota > Metazoa > Chordata > Chondrichthyes > Orectolobiformes > Hemiscylliidae > Chiloscyllium > Chiloscyllium punctatum. The sequence continues at coordinate 55,351,264 of NC_092774.1, read as the reverse complement.
TCGGAAAAAAAGAATACAGCATGGACTATTTTCGAAACAGTGAGAAAATTCATAAAGCCAAAGTACAAAGGGATCTGGGATTGCTAGTCCAGGACTCTCTAAAGGTTGACTTGCAGGTTGAGTCCGTGCTTAAGAAAGCAAATATAATGTTGTCATTTATTTCGAGAATTGGAATGTAAAAGCAGCAGTGTGCTACTGAGACTTTATAAAGCTCTGGTTGGGCTCCATTTAGCATACTGTGTCCAATTTTGGGCCCCACACCTCAGTAAGGACATAGTGGCACTGGAGCATGTCCAGCGGAGATTCACACGATGATCGCTGGTATCATAGGCCTAACAGATGATGAACAGCTGAGGATCCTGGAATTATATTCATTAGAATTTAGAAGGTTGAGGGCAGATCTAATAGAAACTCACAAGATAGTGCATGGCTTAAAAAGCATGGATGCTGGTAAGTTTTTTTCCATTAGGCAGGGAGACTAGGATCCATGGGCACAGCCTGATAATTAGAGGGGGTCAATTTAGAATGCAAATGAGGAGACATTTCTTCAGCCAGAGAGTGGTGGGCCTGTGGAATTCATTGCCATGGAGCGTAGCGGAGACCAGGACATTAAATGTCTTCAAGGCAGAGATTGATAAATTCTTGGTATCGCAAGGAATCTTGGTATCTCTATGGGGAGAGTATGGTAAGTGGAGTTGAAATGCCCGTCAGCCATGATGAAATGGCGGAGTGGACTTATGACCTTACTTCCACTCCTGTGTCTTATGGTCTTAAGGAAGAGCTCTTTGCTATTCACTTTACCTCCACTCCTAATGATTTTATAGATCTTAGTAAAGTCTCCCCTCAACCCCCTACACTCCAATGAAGACTGTCTCAACCTTTCCTGAAAACTCAAACCCTCCAGTCCTGGCAACACCCTGGTAAATCTTTATGGAACCCTCTCTAATAGTATTCTTCCTATTACAGAGCCACCAAAACTGTACTCAGTACCCAGAAAGTGGCCTCACCAACATCCTGTACAACCTCAACGTGATGTCCCAACTTCTACACTCAATGGGGTGGACAGTGAAGGCAATGGTGTGAAATGCCTTCTTTACGACCTGTCTACCAGTGATGCAACTTTCAAAGAACTATATACCTGAACCCCCTAACTCCCCACCCCACCCACCGCCACCGCCAAAGTGTCTCTGTTCTATAACACGACCCAGGGACCTACCATTAACTGTACATAGCAATGCTGAAAATTCCTGCATTCTTCACCTGAAGCCCACTGAAGACGTTACCCAGTAGGTAACGAAACGTCTGGAAATGAACCTTGCAGCTCAGCAAGCAAACGTACATCCAAAAACTCAACCTGAGCTACAAATCTTCTCAAAACTCACAATGTCCAGCCCTTCCTTGTTTAGCAAAATGCAACCTCTCACTTTTATTCATACGTCTCTCATAGACACACACACACACACACGCACACACACGCCCCACAACACACTCACAGGCTTAAACTCCATCACACTCAGTTCACTCTTTCGCACTCACTCAAACAAACTCACACACACACACAACTCTATGGAGTGAATTTGTATTGGCCGAATTATATTTGCAGATACTTTGTATTTTGCTCAAAAAGCACACAATCTGCAGGCAGTCAATCCATGCAATATTTTATAAATTCCTACTTTGGAAATAGAACCTGTCTGATTCAAGATTGGAATACTGACAGACTCGAACCTCACATCTTTAATGCATTGTCTGAGCTGAGATGTCACTTTTTCTTTATAAAACATTAAGTCATCTCAAGAACGTGACTTTAAAGATGTTCAGGGATTTACATATTAACCAAAACCTGCAACCCATTCGAAACGATGAAAGACAGAACAACAATCTCAGTTTGTTCAATATATCCTTTCAGTCGCATGACACTGTCATCTTTTGCTATACAATCGGTGTATTATTCCCCGGCCAACAGCTACCCGATGAAGGAGCAGCACTCTGAAAGCTAGGGCTTCCAAACAAACCTGTTGGATTATAACCTGGTGTGTGATTTTTAACTTTATCTACCCAAGTCCAACACCGGCACCTCCACACTGTTTCCAGTGAACCCAGCCCACACCTCCCGGTGCTGCCAATAAACTATACAATGCTGATGAAACGGTGCAGGACCTGCACTTCTGAAAAATTTACAACTTCTAACGATACTAGCTACTCATTCACTGCTCCATCTGATACATGACATTGGAAACTTAGTGCAGGAGGCTGAAATGAATTGAGCAGCTTTAAAACAAAAACATCTTGGAGCTCAAAGCCTTCAATGTGAGTCTGAGCCCGGCGATAAGTTCAGGTAACCTTTATTGTGACCCCCCCCAGCAAAAAGGTGTAGAAAAAGTAGCTGCTTTTTAAATAGCTTAAGGTCAAGGAGTGCACCCCCACCCCACACTACCTCACCTTCTTTACTATGGTCAGCACCGAGTTGTCAGTTTGTAATTGGATCCTTGGTACAGCCTTAACTGTAGGAGGTATTGCCTCACTCAGCAATTTCAACCCATACCCTGTAAACAATTAAGTCTTTCCCCACTCAATGACCGATGGCAGTGGTGAGCAATGAAGAGTCAACCATGCTGTTGTGGGTCTGGAGTTATGAGTAGGCCAGACCGGGTAAAGGATGCAGCTGGGATGACTGAGTGAATCCTTCCCCACAACAGCAGTTTCCTTCCCTAAAAAGGGATGTGAGTGAATCAGATGGGTGATGTCTCCCAAACATTCATTTCTTCATTAGGTTCTGAACTCCAGATTTCTGACCGAAAGCCAATTCCACCATCTGCCACGGCGGGATTCAAACCTGGCAGTCCCCGGAACTGGGTTGATAGTCCAGTCAATAACGCAATTGGCTATCCCTCCTTTAATCCCCCTGCGATGGCACATGAACTCGCTGGTATCTCCTCAGATGGGAAGCGCGGGTAAAGCCCTTCTCACACTGAGAGCAGGTGAACTGCCTCTCTCCAGTATGCACCTGCCGGTGGGCCAGCAGGATTGAGGAATTGCTGAAGGCCTTCCCACACTCAGTGCAGAAGAACGGCCTCTCTCCAGTGTGCCCCTGCCTGTGGGCCAGCAGGGTGGAGGCCTGGGTAAAGCCCTTCCCACACTCGGGGCAGCTGAAGGGCCTTTCCCCTGTGTGGACCCGCTGGTGCCTCACTAGGTCGGAGGAATTGCTGAAGGCCTTCCCGCATTTGGGGCAGCTGAAGGGCCTCTCCCTGGTGTGGACCCGCTGGTGCCTCACCAGGTCGGAAGCATAGCTGAAGCCCTTTCCGCACTCGGGGCAGGTGAATGGCCTCTCCCCAGTATGACTGCGCTGATGAGTCTCCAGGATAGAAGGGACACGGAAGCCTTTTCCGCAGTCGCCACACTTCCACGGTTTCTGCACGGGGCGGGATCCATTGGGTTTCTCCATGGCCGAAGCTTCAGCTGCACACAAACGCATGTACAGCCCCTCCCTGCCGTGAATTCCTCTTTCCAGGCCCTATAACTGCTTCAGGTTTCACAATCAGTGCACTGCGACAGTAGGGTCTCTCATCCAGTCCCATTGATGCTGAAGACGTGCTCTAACAGGAACCAAAAGGCTTTGCTCCTTCTCACAGAATCAGTCAAAAATTGTTGCAGTCCTGATGGATTGAGTGACTGTTGGACATTGACGTCGAAGTGAGGACTGCAGAAGCTGGAGAGTCAGCGTTGAACAGTGCGGCGCTGGAAAAGTACAACAGGTCCGGCAGCATCCGAGGAGCAGGAAAGTTGATGTTTCAGGCATCAGCCCTTCATCTGTTGATTTTGAAACTTCCGTCTTCAGATCATCAAATGCTTTGTAAAAAGAGATTACAAAAGTCATGACTGTCAGTGCAAGGTAGAAATTCAGAACAAGCAATTCTACTTTCTGCAGAACATTCTTTTCTTTTGTTATTCCACACTGAAAATTGAAAGCACCATCCCACTCTCTCTCCCCCTCTGTTCTCACACCGCTCTAACTAATTCTCTTGAAAGTGTTGATTCAGGATCTTACAGGGGCAGAACAGCAAAAACTTCAAGACTGACATCTCTCTGAATTTTGGATAACTCCACGGCTGAGAGTAAGCAGGTCTGATTTTGGGAAGCTCAAAAAATAGTATCAGTTCAGGGTGAACCTGCAATGCAAGTTCTTGAGGAACAACCAGACATGAAGTGGTTAACATCCCTGGAAAGGAAAGAGCAAAATGAGACATCAAAGGCATTAAAACCGACACCAGGGAGAAACTGAACATACAGATGTGGCAAGCCAGAGTCAGAGATAGACAGCATGGAAACAGTCCAACTCGTCGATGCCAACCAAATATTCTAAATTAATCTAGACCCATTTGCCAGCATTTGGCCCACAACCCTCTAAACCCTTCGATTTTATATTTTTATCCAGATGCCTTTCAAATGTCATAATTGTACAAGCATCCACCATTTCCTCTGGCAGCTCATTCCTTACACGCACCAGTCTCTTAATGACAGAGTGAATTTTGCACAGTGAATCCATCTTACCCATAGTGCTCAGGGGTGTGTAGGTTAAGTTAGCACAGCCAATCCACCCTAACCTGCACATCCCTTGACAATATGGGTAACAGAACACTGCAAATCCACCTGAACCCATCCAAAACAGAACACTACGGGTCATTTAACATGGCGAATCCACCCCAACATGGACAAAGTTACAGATAACACAATACCAGGTTACAGTCCAAGTTTATTTCAAAGCACCGGCTTTCGGAGTGCTGCGTCTTATTCAGTTGGTTGTGGAGTACAAGATCATAAGACACAGAATTTATGAAAAAACATGACAGTGTCCTGCCACTGAAATTATATACTGAACAAACCTGGATTGTTAAGTCTTTCATCTTTTAGAATGGGTTGCAGGTATCAATAATATGCAAGTCCCAGAACTTCCTGTCAGCTCCTTCTCGAGATAACTTCAGGTTTTATAAGAAAAGGTGACATCTCAGGTCAGATAATGCATGAAAGGAGTGAGGTCAGAATCTGTCTGTATCCCAATCTTGAGTCAGCCCGCTTCGATTTGCAAACTGAAATTTGCAAAATATTACATGTATTGGCTGCCTGCATTGACTGCCAGCACATTGTGCATTTAGAGTTATACAGTCATAGATGGACAGCATGGAAACAGACCCTTCAGTCCAACTCATCCATGACGACCAGATATCCCAACCCAATCAAATCCCACTTGCCAGCAACTTGCCCATATCCCTCCAAATTGTTCCTATTCATATGCCCATCCAGACTAGCCTCCACCACTTCCTCTGGCGGCTCATTCCATACACATACCACCCCCTGAGTGAAGAAGTTGCCTCTTTAGGTCCCTTTCACACTAAACCTATACCCTCTAGTTCTGGACTCCCCCACCCCAGGGGAAAGACTTTGTCCATTTATCCTTTCCAAGCCCCTCATGATTTTATAAATCTCTGTAAGATCACCCCTTAGCCTCTGACGCTCCAGGGAAAACAGCCCTAGCCTATTCAACCTCTCCCTATAGCTCAAATCTTCCAATCCTAGCAACATCCTTGTCAATCTTTTCTCAACCCTTTCAAGTTTCACAACATCTTTCCGATAGGAAGGAGACCAGAATTGCATGTAATATTCCAACAGTGGCCTAACCAATGTCCTGTGCAGCCGCAACATGACCTCCCAATTCCTGTACTCAATACTCTGACCAATAAAGGAAAGCAGACCAAATGCCTTCTTCACTATCCAATAACTATCCTTTTCTTCACTACCTGCGACTTCACTTTCAAGGAGCTATGAAACTCCACTCCAAGACCTCTTTGTTCAGCAACACTGTCTAGTACCTTACCATTAAGTGCATAACTACTGCTAAGATTTGCTTACCCAAAATGCAGCACCTCACATTTATTTGAATTAAACTCCATCTGCCACTTCTCAGCCCATTAGCCCATCTGATCAAGATCTCTTTGTAATCTGAGGTAGCCTTCTTCGCTGTCCACTACACCTCCAATTTTAGTGTCATCAGCAAACGTATAGCTATACCTCTTATGCTCACATCCAAATCATTTATATAAATGATGAAAAGTAGTGGAACCAGCACAGATCCTTGTGGCACTCCACTGGTCACAGGCCTCCTGTCTGAAAAACAACCCTCCACCACCACCTTCTACCTTTGAGCCAGTTCTGTATCCAAATGGCAAGTTCTCCCTGTATTCCATGAGATCTAACCTTGCTCACCAGTCTCCCATGGGGAGCCTTGTCGAACACCTTACTGAAGTCCATATAGATCACATCTATTCTCTGCCCTCATCAGTTCCCTTCGTTAGTTCTTCAAAAAAACTCATCCAAGTTTGTGAGACATGATTTCCCACACGTAAAGCCATGTTGACTATCCCTAATCAGTCCTTGCCTTTCCAATACATGTACATCTTGTCCCTCAGTTCGATTCCCTCCAACAACACCGACGTCTGGCTCACTGGTCTATAGTTCCATGGCTTGTCTTTACCACCTTTCTTGAACAGTGGCACAACGTTAATCAACCTCCAGTCTTCCGACACCTCACCTGTGACTATCAATGATACAAATATCTCACCAAGAGGCCCAACAATCACTTCTCTAGATTCCCACAGAGTTCTAGGGTACACTTGATCAGGTCCTGGGGATTTATCCACTTTTATTCATTTCAAGACATCCAGCACTTGCTCCTCTGTAATATGGACATTTTTCAAGATGTCACCATCTAGTTCCCTACATTCTATGTCTTCCACGTCCTTTTCCACAGTAAACGCTGATGCAAAATACCCGTTTAGTATCTCTCCCATCTCCAGCGGTTCCACACAAAGGCCACCTTGCTGATCTTTGAGGGGCCCTATTCTCTCCCTACTTATTCTTTTGTCCTTAATGTATTTGTAAAAACCCTTTGGATTCTCCTTAACTCTAGTTGCCAAAGCTATCTCATGTCCCCTGTTTTCCCCTCCTGATTTCTGTCTTAAGTATACTCCTACTGCCTTTATACTGTAAGGCTTCATTCGATCTATCCTGTCTATACCTGACATATGCTTCCTTCATTTTCTTAACCAAACCCACAATTTCTCCAGTCATCCACTGCTGCATCACAGCGCCAGAGACCTGGGTTCAATTCCTGCCTCAGGCGACTGACTGTGTGGAGTTTGCACATTCTCCCCGTGTCTGCGTGGGTTTCCTCCGGGTGCTCCGGTTTCCTCCCACAGTCCAAAGATGTGCAGGTCAGGTGAATTGGCCATGCTAAATTGCCCGTAGTGTTCGGTTAGGGGTATGGGTGGGTTGCGCTTCGGCGGGGCGGTGTGGACTTGTTGGGCCGAAGGGCCTGTTTCCACACTGTAAGTAATCTAATCATCTAATCATTCCCTATACCTACCAGCCTTTCCTTTCACCCTAAGAAGAATATACTTTCTCTGGACTCTAGTTATCACAGTCCTGAAGGCTTCCCATTTTCCAGCGACCCTTTACCTGCAAACATTGGTGCACAATCAGCTTTTGAAACTTCTTGCCTAATACTGTCACATTTGTCCTTCCTCCAATTTAGAATTTTTGTGCAAACTAGAATGTATCTGCAAATGTAATGCTTCAAATTCAAATTCATCCCCATGGAGAGTGTGGTTCTATGTGTGTAACAGAGAAACCCTGTTTCCATGCTGTATATCTATCTGTCTATTTGATAACAGATGCTTTATTTCTGTTGGTGCAAGTATAGTTGTAAATCATAGCTGGATATTAATAGTTAGATGTAAGGGAGAGAGAATTCCTCAGGTAGAGCACTATCAGAGTCCTGGGAGACCCCTACTTCAGATTTACTTGGACTGGTTGACAGTCTGGGAGATTATGGATTGGGTCTCGATTGACTAAATGTTTTATTTTTCCCAAACGTGTAAAAGGGTGTGTTAAAGCTTCAGCAGAAATCCAGCAGAGCTGAGAACAGACCAACATCTTACTCTGTGGGAACAGGGAGATCAACAGAGGACAGAGAAATCCGGACCTGAAATCCAAGCTGACACCAGACTACCCTGTGATCAGTGCTTTGATGAGCAGTACCAACCCTCTACCTTTACTAAGCTTCTCATTTGACTACCCCCTCGATATTCAGGATCCAGTCCTTGCCATCCTGAAGCCATGTCCCTGCAAGGAGTCTCAGATCATAATTATTCTCTTCAATGTGTTCAGTCAATTCATTTCACTTCTGTTACAATGCAGCTCACATTCAGTTTTTAGTTTCAGTTTTTGTGATCTTCTGAATCCAGTTTTGATTGCTGGTATATTTACTCTCCTTGTCCCTTTCTATCATTCTCTGATGTTCATTTCCACATCACGACATTGCTCACCAGCCTTTATTTGGATTGGCCAGGCTAAATTGCCCATAGTGTCCAGGGATGTGCAGGTTAGTTGGGTTAGCCATGGGAAATGCAGGGTTCTAGGTTCATAGTAATAAAAGCAGGAGTCAGCCATTTGGCCCGTCCTGCCTGCTCTGCCATTGATTAAGATTATGGTGGATCTATCCATCATCTCAGCTCCTCCTGCCTGCAGTGTCCCAACTATCCTTAATTCCCCAATTATGCAGAAACCCATCTAATTGTGTCTTGAATATACTTAAGGAAGCTGCCTTCTCTGTTTCCTTGGGCAGAGACTGCCATAGTTTCACTACTCTGCAGGAAAAGCAGTTCCTCCTCATCTCTGTCCTAAATCTACTTCCCCTAATCTTGGGGCCTAGTCTCATCTACCAGCAGAAATGACTGGATAGGGTAGGATTTCATCCCCACAGTGCAATGAATTCCCACTTTCCGCCAAATCCCAGATGTACTCATTCACTCAGTTGCTGTCTCACAAATGAAAGATTTCATTGTAACTTCTTCTGCTCTGAGTAAGGACAAAACATTTTTGAAAGCTGCTCTGAAAGTCCAGTCTTCACAGCAACACTTCTACTTTCACTGAAGATGATTAAAGTCATACAGCATAGAAACAGACCCTTTGGACCAACTCATCCGTGCCAACTATATATCACAAACTAATCTAGACCCGTTTGCCAGCATTTGACTCATCCCTCTAAACCCTTCCTATTCAAGTACCCATCCAGTGGCTTTTAAATGTTGTCATTGTACCAGCCTCCCCACTTCCTCTGGCAGTTCGTTCCATACATGTTCCACCCTCTATCTGAAAATATGTTGCCCCTCAGGTCCCTTTCCCTATTCACCTTAAACTTCTGCCCCTTTAGTTCTGGACTCCCCTACCATGGAGAAAAGACCTTGGGTATTCAGCGTAACCATGCCCCTTATAAACTTCTTTCAAGGTTACCACTCAGCCTCTGATGCTCCAAAGAAAATATCTCCCTGGCCTATTCAGCCTCTTCCTGCAGCTCAAACCCTCCAAATCTGGCAACAGCCTTCTAAATATTTTCTGACCCCTCTCAAAGTTTCATAACATCTTCCCTATATCACTGCTGTACCTCATCCTGAAGGGTCTGTTTCATGCTGATTAACAGGCCCACACTCAGGAGGATCTAATGGAAACATACAGAATACTGAATGGCCTGGACAGAGTAGACTTTCAGAGGATGTTTCCATTGGTAGGAGAGACTAGGACCTGAGGGCACAGCTTTTGAGTAAAGGGAGGGCATTTTAGAATGCAGATAAGGAGATACTTCTTCAGTGAAAGAGTTGGGAATCTATGGAATTCGTTTCTGCAGAAGGTTGTAGAGGCCAGGTCACCGAGGATATTTAAGACTGAGGTAGATAGGTTCCTGAGTATCATGGGGATGAAGAGTTCCAGGTAGAGGCGGGAGAATGGGGTTGAGAAACCTATCAACCACAATTGAATGGTATGAACAGACCTGATGGACTGAATGGACTAATTTCTGCTCCTATGTCTTATGGTCTCTTGCTGTCCTGGCCACAGAGAGAGAATTGGGAGCAGGAGTTGACAATTTGGTCTTGCGAGCCTGCACAAGCATTGAACAGATCATAATTGAATATGATCTACTTACATCTAGGTGAATAGGCTGGAACCTTTTCACTGGAACATAGGAGGTTGAGAGGTGACCTTATTGAGGTTTATAAAATAACGAGGGGCATAGATGAGGTCAATATCAGCTGTTTTTTCAAGAATAGGGAGCAATCTTTTTAAGGTGAGAGGAGAAAAATTTTAAAAAGACACAAGGAGCACATTTTTCATTTAAGAGAGAGGAGTGTGTGTCAAATGAATGTCCAGAGGAAGTAATGAATGCAGGTATACTAACAACATTTTTTAAAAATTTGAATAAGTGCACAAATAGAAAAGTTTCAGAAGGATATGGGCCAAACATTGGCAGGTGGGACTAGTTTAGTTTGTGAATATAGTCAGCATGGACTAGTTGGACTGAAGGGTCTGTTTCTGTGCTGTATGACTCTGTAACTGTTCTATACTGGTCTTAAAACCATTTTCTTGCCTTCCCCCAAAACCATCCACTTCTTTGTTCATCAAAGTCAAATGAACTCAGCCTTGAATACATTCAATGACCGGCCTAACTGCAGAAAGACATCCACACTTCTGAACTCAATTCCTCTTGCTAATATATCACTTGCTTTGCTCATTGCTTGCTGCACCTGTCTGACAACTGGCAGTAACTGGTTTCGAAGGACGCTGAGGCCCCTTTGTCCATTCACACATCTTTCCTGATGAAGAGCTCGTGCCCGAAACGTCGACTCTCCCCTCAGTTGCTGCCTTACCTGCTGTGGTTTGCCAGCGCCACACTTTTCAACTCTGATCTCCAGCATCTCACTTTCGCCACATCTCAATTTATCACTCCATAAACAATGCACCTCCTTTCTGCTTTTTTTTTACATACATCAAAGGCTATATCTTCACATTGTGGCACTGCGTTTGCAAAGTGAGACACAGGCCTGGATCAACTTTTCCAGAATGTGTCCCCTCCCTCGACTCACTCTTTCCTTTCAGTTGCTACAAATCAATAATTGAACCCCAGAATGAAAAGAAAGTGGAAAACGTGGTGACAAAAACATTATTATACTCACAAATTTTAGACAGAGAAAGGAATTTATAGTCTGGGGTGAGGTTTAATCTTCATTCAGTGACAAAAGATCAGTATCAGTGGCTTCAGAGCTCACGGTCCAACTTCCGCATTTCGACAACGGCCGACTCTGATTGGCAGGAGGACCAGACTCCTACGGATCCTCCAAGGTGTTCCATTGGTCCATAGAAAAGAGCTCGTGCGCCTTTCTTGCGACACCCAGTAGTATGCGCAGTACTTTGCTGACACCGGCAGACATGCGCAGTGCTGACTGACACCGCGGAGCATGCTCAGTATGCTCTGTCACGATGCTGGCGTAACTGACAAATTTTAGAGTTAAAAATCACAAGCCGATTGGACTGTAACCTGGTGTTGTGTGATTTTTAACTTTGTACACCCCAGTCCAACACGGGCACCTTCAGATCATGACAAATTTTAAGTGTCCAAATGCGAATACGAGAGAAAAATGTCAACGCCATTTTTTTTGCCGAAATGTTTTTTTCCCCTGTGCCTTCACGTTTCATTACTTTTGCATTTTGTCTGGCTGCTCAACGTTCCTGCCTTTACCTCAGGGTAGAGGTATTCCAAAACTAGAGTGTATAGGTTTCGGTTGAGGAGGAAAGATTTGAAGAGATTCAAAAGACTCGGCATAGAACATTCACCGGATTAGTGGTGCTGGAAGAGCACAGCAGTTCAATAGACAATAGACAATAGATGCAGGAGTAGGCCATTCTGCCCTTCGAGCCTGCACCGCCATACAATATGATCATGGCTGATCATTCCTAATTAGTATCCTGTTCCAGCCTTATCTCCATACCCCTTGACTCCACTATCTTTAAGAGCTCTATCCAATTCTTTCTTAAAAGAATCCAGAGACTGGGCCTCCACTGCCCTCTGGGGCAGAGCATTCCACACAGCCACCACTCTCTGTGTGAAGTAGTTTCTCCTCATCTCTGTCCTAAATGGTCTACCCCGTATTTTTAAGTTGTGTCCTCTGGTTCGGCACTCCCCCATCAACGGAAATATGTTCCCTCCTGCCAGAGTGTCCAGTCCTTTCATAAGCCTATACGTTTCAATCAGATCCCCTCTCAGTCTTCTAAACTCAAGGGTATACAAGCCCAGTCGCTTCAGTCTTTCCGTGTAAGGCAATCCTGCCATTCCAGGAATTGACCTCGTGAACCTACGCTGCACTCCCTCAATAGCCAGAATGTCTTTCCTCAAATTTGGAGACCAGAACTGTACACAGTACTCCAGGTGTGGTCTCACCAGGGCCCTGTACAGCTGCAGAAGCACCTCTTTGCTTCTATACTCAATCCCTCTTGTTATGAAGGCCAGCATGCTATTAGCCTTCTTCACGACCTGCTGTACCTGCATGCTTGCCTTCATTGACTGGTGGACAAGAACACCCAGATCTCTCTGAACAGCCCCTTTACCTAATTTGATACCATTGAGGTAGTAATCTGCCTTCCTGTTCTTGCCACCAAAGTGGATAACCAGACATTTATCCACATTAAACTGCATCTGCCATGCATCTGCCCACTCACCTAACTTGTCCAGGTCACCCTGTAATCCCCTAACATCCTCATCACATTTCACCCTACCACCTAGCTTTGTGTCATCAGCAAATTTGCTAATGTTATTGCTGATACCATCTTCTATATCATTTACATATATTGTAAAAAGCTGCGGTCCCAGCACGGATCCCTGCGGTACCCCACTGGTCACTGCCTGCCATTTCGAAATGGAGCCGTTAATCACTACCCTTTGTTTCCTGTTAGCCAACCAATTCTCTATCCAATCTAGTACTTTGCCCCCAATCCCATGCGCCCTAATTTTACTCACTAACCTCTTGTGTGGGACTTTATCAAAAGCTTTCTGAAAGTCCAGGTACACTACATCCACTGGATCTCCCTCGTCCATCTTCCGAGTTACATCCTCAAAAAATTCAAGAAGATTAGTCAAGCATGATTTCCCCTTCATAAATCCATGCTGACTCTGTCCTATCCTGTTACTATTATCCAGATGTGCCGTAATTTCATCCTTTATAATAGACTCCAGCATCTTTCCCACCACTGAGGTCAGACTAACTGGTCTATAATTTCCTGCTTTCTCCCGCCCACCCTTCTTAAAAAGTGGCACAACATTAGCCGCCCTCCAATCCTCAGGAACCAACCCCGATTCTATTGAACTCTGGAAAATAATCACCAGCGCATCCACGATTTCCCGAGCCACCTCCTTCAGTACCCTGGGATGCAGGCCATCAGGTCCCGGAGACTTATCAACCTTCAGACCTAACAGTCTCTCCAACACCAAATCCTGGCAAATAGAAATTCCCTTAAGTTCAGGTCCTTCAGCCACTGTTACCTCAGGGAGATTGCTTGTGTCTTCCCCAGTGAACACAGATCTGAAGTACCCATTTAATTCCTCTGCCATTTCTTCGTTCCCAGTAATATATTCCCCTGCTTCTGTCTTCAAGGGCCCAATTTTTGTCCTAACCATTTTTTTGCCTTGGACATACCTAAAAAAGCTTTTACTATCCTCCTTTATATTCTTGGCCAGTTTACCTTCGTACCTCATTTTTTCTCTGCGTATTTCCTTCTTACTAATCCTCTGTTGTTCTTTAAAAGCTTCCCAGTCCTCCGTTTTCCCGCTTATCTTCGCTAAGTTATACTTTTTCTCTTTTAACCTTATATGTTTCTTTACTTCCCTTGTCAGCCACGGCCGCCCATGTCTCCTCCTGGGATCTTTCTTCCTTTTAGGAATGAACTGATCCTGCATCTTCTGCATTATACACAGAAATATCTGCCATTGTTCCTCCACGGTCTTCCCTGTTAAGGTATTAAACCATTGAACTTTGGCCAGTTGCTCCCTCATAGCTCCATATTTCCCTTTATTCAACTGAAATATTGTCACTTCAGATTGTACCCACTCCCTCTCAAATTGCAGATTGAAGCTTATTGTATTATGGTCACTACTTCCCAATGGCTCCTTCACTTCGAGGTCACTGACCAATTCTGGTTCGTTACACAATACCAGATCCAGAATCGCCTTATCCCTGGTCGGCTCCAGCACCAGCTGCACTAAAAATCCATCTCTGAGGCACTCCACAAAGTCTCTTTCTTGAGGCCCGATACCATCCTGATTCTCCCAGTCTACCTGCATGTTAAAATCCCCCATAACAACTGTAGTAACATCTTTGCGACAAGCCAATTTCAGCTCCTGATTCAACTTACCTCCAACATCCAGACTACTGTTTGGGGGCCTGTAGATGACTCCCATGAGGGTCTTTTTACCCTTAGTGTTTCGAAGCTCTATCCACACTGACTCTACATCCCCTGACTCTAGGTCCGCCCGCGCAAGGGACTGAATATCCTCCCTTACCAACAAGGCCACCCCACCCCCTCTGCCCGTCAGTCTATCCTTACGATAACACATGTAGCCTTGAATATTCATTTCCCAGGCCCTGTCCCCATGAAGCCACGTCTCAGTTATCCCCACAATATCGTATCTGCCAATTTCCAAAAGAGCCTCAAGCTCATCCACCTTGTGTCTAATGCTTCGTGCATTCATATATAGGCAGCATCCAACGAGCAGCGAAATCAACGTTTCGGGCAAAAGCCCTTCATCAGGAATAAAGGCAGTGAGCCTGAAGCATGGAGAGATAAGCTAGAGGAGGGTGGGGGTGGGGAGAGAGTAGCATAGAGTACAATGGGTGAGTGGGGGAGGAGATGAAGGTGATAGGTCAAGGAGGAGAGGGTGGAGTGGATAGGTGGAAAAGAAGATAGGCAGGTCGGACAAGTCAAGGAGGCAGTAACTGAGCTGGAAGTTTGAAACTAGGATGAGGTGGGGGAAGGGGAAATGAGGAAGCTGTTGAAGTCCACATTGATGCCCTGGGGTTGAAGTGTTCCGAGGCAGAAGATGAGGCGTTCTTCCTCCAGGCGTCTGGTGGTGAGGGAGCGGCGGTGAAGGAGGCCCAGGACCTCCATGTCATCGGCAGAGTGGGAGGGGGAGTTGAAATGTTGGGCCACGGGGCGGTTTGGTTGATTGGTGCGGGTGTCTCGGAGATGTTCCCTAAAGCGCTCTGCTAGGAGGCGCCCAGTCTCCCCAATGTAGAGGAGACCGCATCGGGAGCAACGGATACAATAAATGATATTGGTGGATGTGCAGGTGAAACTTTGATGGATGTGGAAGGCTCCTTTAGGGCCTTGGATAGAGGTGAGGGAGGAGGTGTGGGCATAGGTTTTACAGTTTCTGCGGTGGCAGGGGAAAGTGCGAGAATGGGAGAGTGGGTCGTAGGGGGGTGTGGACCTGACCAGGTAGTCACGGAGGGAACGGTCTTTGCGGAAGGTGGAAAGGGGTGGGGAGGGAAATATATCCCTGGTGGTGGGGTCTTTTTGGAGGTGGCGGAAATGTCGGTGGATGATTTGGTTGATGCGAAGGTTTGTAGGGTGGAAGGTGAGCACCAGGGGCGTTCTGTCCTTGTTACGGTTGGAGGGGTGGGGTCTGAGGGCGGAGGTGCGGAGGGCGAAAGTGACGACTGCAGATGCTGGAGATTAGGGTCGAGAGTGTGTGCTGGAAAAGCACAGCAGGTCAGGCAGCGTGCGAGTAGCAGGAGAATCGACGTTTCCAGCAAAACCCTCCATCAGGAAATAGCTATGTGAAATTGCAGAGCTGTAGCATAATCGAGTGGGTCTGGATGGGATGCTGTTGGGAAGATCGGTGTGAATGGCCTGTAGGGATGATATGATTCCACTGCCTAAGCCACGCGTATATTGAGAAATGATTGCCCCAAGTCTGCTGTGGGAGGAGTGGGTTCGTTCGTGAGACACTGATACCAGTTCTGGGGAAGGTAGGCTTGTGCTGTCTCTCTCTTCACACTCTGCCCCCCACCCCCATCCATTTTCTCCCGCCCACTGCCCCCTGCCCATTCCCTCTCCTCACATTGCACTCCCATTCTCTCCCCATAACCCTCTGAACCCCAGTACTTCTCTATCCCCCAACCTCTGTCCCCCTCTCCATTTCACACCCTTCTCCACCTCCACCAGCGCCCCTCCCCGTCCTTTCTGGTGCCTCAGCCCTCTTTGATCGCTGTATCAAGCCCTTTTAAGGAGAGAGAGAGAATGGGTGGTGACGATTCTACCTGGCAAACAGAGTGTGCGAGAAATGACTGAATTTTAAATTTGAGAATAGCTAAAATCATATATACAGAAACGTTGTTAAAGTCTGGAAGAATGTTCTTTTAAAAAAAAACAAGCTGTAGAAATCTTTCTGAAACTTGCATTTTAGATTAGATTAGGTTCTCT
Organism: Chiloscyllium punctatum; assembly: GCF_047496795.1. Classification (NCBI taxonomy): domain Eukaryota; kingdom Metazoa; phylum Chordata; class Chondrichthyes; order Orectolobiformes; family Hemiscylliidae; genus Chiloscyllium; species Chiloscyllium punctatum. The sequence continues at coordinate 55,334,902 of NC_092774.1, read as the reverse complement.
ACAGTGTGGAAACAGGCCCTTTGGCCCAACAAGTCCACACCGATCCTTGAAGAGTAACCCACCCAGACCCATTTCCCTCTGACTAATGCACCCAAACACTATGAGCAATTTAGCCTGGCCAATTCACCTGACTTGCACATTTTTGGACTGTGGAAGGAAACTGGAGCACCCAGATGAAACCCAGACACAGGGAGAACATACATACTCCACACAGACAGTCATCCAAAGCTGGAATTGAACCTGGGACCCTAGTGCTGTGAGTCAGCAGTGCTAACCACTGAGCCACCATGCCCCCCACACGGTGGGTGGCACGGTGGCACAGTGGTTAGCATTGCTGCCTCACAGCGCCAGAGACCTGGGTTCAGTTCCCGCCTCAGGTGACTGACTGTGTGGAGTTTGCACATTCTCCCCGTGTCTGCGTGGGTTTCCTCCGGGTGCTCCGGTTTCCTCCCACAGTCCAAAGATGTGCAGGTCAGGTGAATTGGCCATGCTAAAATTGCCTGTAGTGTTAGGTAAGGGGTAGATGTAGGGGTATGGGTGGGTTGCGCTTCGGCGGGGCGGTGTGGACTTGTTGGGCCGAAGGGCCTGTTTCCACACTGTAAGTAATCTAATCTAATCTAATCTTGCATTGATATATGCACAGTTAGGCCACAACCAATGAGTGAAGAAAAGACAAGTCCCACCTCGTCCATGAGGAGAAAGTGAGAACTGCAGATGCTGGCGATCACAGTCGAGAGTGTGGTGTTGAAAAAGCACAGCAGGTCAGGCAGCATCCTAGGAGCAGGAGAATCAACGTTTCAGACATAAGCCCTTCACCTTGACCTCTCCAGTGTTGGTTGTGAAATTGCTTAACTGCTTAATCATTTTTAGTGGCCGAGCAGAGGCTGATAACAAGTTTGGAACACACGAGAATGACCTCAACTGAGACCTTGGATTCATGTCTCACGACAGGAGACCCAGCTACACAATACACACACAAATTCTCTCTCTCTCTCACACACACACACACACACTCAAGTACTCACATGGTCGTGCAGATCCTCTCTGATAGACAGGCTCTCTCTCAGACACACAGTGATACACCCCTCACACTCACATCCATGCACACACCTTCTCACACAATTATACTCCAATACATGCACACTTTACCCAGCATGCACACGCGCACACACAGACGCTCTGTCTCATGCAAGCACTTACACATAGAAGTCTTTGGGGTGAATTGCATTTGCAGTATTATATATTTGGAAATGGAACCAGTCTGACTCAAGACTGGGATACAGAAAGACTCTAACCTCACAGCTCTCATGCATTGTCTGACCTGACGTGTCACCTCCCTTTATAAAACATTATGTTACCTGGAGAATGTTACTAAAAAGAAGTTCTGGGATTAATGAACCGAAATCTGCAACCCATTTTAAAAGATGAAAGACTGAACAGGTTTCTTCAATGTATAATTTATGTTGCATGACACTATAATCTTTTGCTTTTTATTCTGTGTCTTACCATCCCACTCAACAGCTACCTGATGAAGGAACAGCGCTCCAAAACCTAGTGCTTCGAAATAAACCTGTTGGACTATACCCTGGTGTTTGTGTCATTTTAAAAAAATGTTTCCAGTGAATACAGCCCACACCTCCCACTGTTGCCAGTCAACTTTGCAACGTCTATGAAACAATAAACCTGCAGTCCTGAAAAAATTACAATTTTGAACAATACTAGCTACTCATTCACTGCTCCTTCTGAGACACGACATTGGAAACTCGGTGCTGGTGGCTGAAAGAAATAAGAAGCTGTTGGATCTCCCAGCTTTCAATAAGAGTTTAAGCCTGACGGTAATTTCAGGTAACCTTTACTGCGACCCAACTTTGTGACAGCTTCAGATCTCCACATCACAAGGCGTACAAAAACTGGCTTTTCTTAAAAAGGAAGCACCTCATGCTTAAAGTCCACACACTCACCCCCACTCCCCCCACCACACTTTCTTTATTATTGGTCATTTGAGTTGTCCCTTTGTAACTGGATCCTTCGTACAGCCGGGTAAAGCATGCAGCTGGGACGACTGAGTGAATCCGTTCCCGCAACGGCAGTTTCCATCACTGAAAAGGACATGAGTGAATCAGATGGGTGTTTGCCCTCTGAAAATGGTTTCATCCTTAGATTCTGAAGTCCAGATTACTGACCGAATCCCAATTCTGCTGTCTGCCGCGACGGGATTCGAACCTGAGAGTCCCCAGAGCTGGGTTGTTAGCGGCACTCGGCCATCGCTCCTCCCATCCCCCCTGCGATGGCACGTGAACGCGCTAGTGCCTCCACAGGTGGGAGGAGCAGGTGAAGCCCTTCCGGCACTGACAGCAGGTGAATCGCCTCTCTCCGGTGTGAACCCACTGGTGAGTCAGCAGTGCAGCTGACTGAGTGAACCCTCTCCCGTACATGTGGCACGTGAATGGCTTCTCTCACTTGTGGACCCACTCGTGCGTCTTCCGATGGCTGATCCGACTGAAGCCCTTCCTGCACACCGAGCAGGTGAATGGCCTCTCCCCGCTGTGAATACGTCTGTGGGTTTCCAACACGGATGGGAAAGGGAATCCTTTCCCTCAGTCCCCATATTTCCACAGTTTCCCCATTGGGGGAGCTTTCCTTGTGTTGGTCTGAGTTTGAAATTACAATAGTCTTTCCCACTGTGAGGGATGAGACTTTGATTCCCCCAAGCTGAGTAAATGGTGTGAAGCACTTTTCACAGTCAACACACTGAATCTCCCTCACTCTCTGTCTCAGTATTCTTCCTGCCACACCAGTGTCCAAAATCTCTCAAGCAAACAACAGCAACCATGTCTTCTTGATTGGAATGATTGCTGATATTCAAGTCCCAATGAATCAAGTGGCTCTGTCAGAAGTTGATGTTTCATTTGGTTTCAGATTTCTTTCTGCACGTCTTCCTGCAAATAAAAAATCGCAAAATAAGTGATCATTGGCAGTACACTAAAACGAACATAGCATAGGTGGCAGTTCCTGTAGTTTGCCAGATGCCTGCTGATCACATAATACCCAGCACACAGAAACCTGAAATCCCTCATGCAGCCAAATAGGCTTATGTGTGTTTAGAGGAAAACTTCATTCAAATATAATCTAATCTGAAACTAAATACGTGTACATATATATATATCAATATGCCAATACTTTCAATGCGGTGCAGTTCCATGAGAAACCATACTTTTAATTGTGAACATGAGGAACAAAGCAATCATTTTCCAGGGTGCAAACTGCATACGTGCCAAACTGAGGGAATACACAAGGAAAATACAGCAGGGAGACAGAATGAGAAGCAGCTGTTCTGGAAACTCTTTGTCACTTGCAATTCTTAGAGCAATGTCAAATGTATTTCACACTGAGCAAGTCTCAGCTGGCTCAAGAGGTGTGTGGTGGATGAGGAAAGAACCGCTGTTTGGCTTGTTGGTCTGGGGGCATAATTCTCAGAGAAAGTCTTTAACTGTACAGACTTCTGCGCGGTCCGGGATTCAAATCCCCGCCGAGATTGCGTCTCTTAACTTTATTTGGGCAAAAATGACCCATTAATTTTCTCAAAAACCACCTTCGTGAAACGAGGTTGTGCTGCCTGGAGTACGAATGAGGCAGAAAACAGAGAAGTGAAATGGTTGGCGATCGCGTTGAACAGGTTGACGTGAGTGGTGCGGTGTTTGAGGAATGTCAACAATAAAGGTAAATTGAAAAATTGGGCCAGCTCTCCTCGGAGAACCGAAGTTTTCCAAGTCAGTAGGGGCCGAGAAACAGGAAATAATGCGGTGAAAATGCTCCCATGTCTGAAAGGATCTATAATGATTCGCCAGAGCTTTAAAGTCACGAGCACGAGCGAATGCAATAGACGAGGTGCGGCAAATGTGCAGGAAAAGTGCTGCTTCACCTGGAAGATATGTTCCAGCCTGGAAGGATATTCAGGAGGGAGCAGGTAAATTGTGCTTCTGAGCGAAACAACGTTACGTGCATGCCACGCGCCAGACGAAAGGTTGAAGTGACCTGTGGAAAACCACGCTGTGCTTGGGCGCAGAATTACATGGAGAAGGCAAGAGAATGATACGAATAGAAACCCACGTTTACTTACTGTGTCGACCCAGCAGAGCGAAGGTGGGCTGCATGGCAAATCACAAGAGAATGTGGGAAGTTAGAAAAAGTTTATATTTACACAGCCTCCATACGTCTGCGCAACACCATATAAGACGACAGCAGTGAAGATCTTTGACATCAGTCTCGAACGTGCATGCCACGCGCCAGACGAAAGGCTGAAGGGGCCTGTGGAGCGGCGCGCTGTACATCGGAGCAGAGTGGCGCAGCGGGAGCGTGCTGGGCCCATGGTCGATGGATCGAAACCATCCTCTACTATTGTTCAGTGCCTCCTTGAGCGACTTTACTGTGTGGTGGTACTTCGTTCAAACGACTTCCTGAGCGTCTAAATGCTCCGTATCATATCGATACTGTCGCGAAACTCACACTGTTCAAGTTGCGTGCTTTTGGAGGTCTGAGTGGTCTTCTGTTCTTCGTTGGTTTCCTATCAACTGAATCGCAAAACCACTTCTCTGAGATGCCAATGAACTGATAAAATTGAAACGCATACCTTGTGGTTTCGTGCCTTCCCTGCAGTAGTTCGCCAAGTCCGTTCCGACGTGAATGACAAGACGATCCGCATCCCGGGGACAGAATGACAAGCAGGTGTTCTGGAAACTCTTTGCTGCTTGCAATTCTTGGAGCAAAGTGGAATGTATTTCACACTGACCAAGTTTCAGCTGGCTCCGAGTCTCCAGTGTACATTGCTCTCTTTCCCGCCAGCTCAGAGAGAGAACAATAGGAGGGACAAAGGAGTGAATAACGATCCGTGTGGGAGGGTGAATAACTGTTAATGGAGACCGTTAGTGGCTAACAATAAGTAGTGTGTCGTAGCAGACTATGTGATAACAAGGGCTCGTATGTGTGTGGTAGGGGTCAAGGACATGGGGGATTTCAGGCCCTAAAGTCATGGAACTCGATCTTGAAGACCGGAGGGCTGGCGGGTGTTGAAGTGGAATATGAGGCGTTGTTCTTCCATCTGGAGCTGAGCTTTGCTGGAACACTGCTGCAAGCCTGAGACAGAGATGTTGGCCAGGGAACATGGTGGCGTGTTAAAGTGGCAGGAAAGCAGAAGCTCAGGGCCTTTTTTTGCGGGCAGAACCGAGATGTTCTGCGAAGCAGTCATCCAGTTTATACTTCGTGCTCCGTTGGGGAAACGACACTGTGAGCAGCGAATGCAGTAGACTAGGTTGCGGCAAATGTGCAGGTAAAGTGCTGCTTCACCTGGAATGTATGTTCGAGCCTGGAAGGATATTCAGGAGGGAGCAGGTAAATTGTGATTCTGAGTGAAATCACGGTTCGTAAAAACAGAATGTGGCAATTTAGACAGAGTTAATATTTGTTCGTCGGCGATATGTCTGCCGGTGGGCGATGGGAGCATAACCCAGAAGGGAAACCATCTTCCCTGTTCACTCAATTACTGGATTAGTGGTGCTGGAAGAGCACAGCAGTTCAGGCAGCATCCAACAAGCAGCGAAATCAACGTTTCGGGCAAAAGCCCTTCATCAGGAATAAATGAAGGGCTTTTGCCCGAAACGTTGATTTCGCTGCTTGTTGGATGCTGCCTGAACTGCTGTGCTCTTCCAGCACCACTAATCCAGTATTTGATTTTCAGCATCTGCAGTCATTGTTTTTACCCTATTCACTCAATGTCGAGTTTAGCAGTTTTCCCGTATAAGGGCGCACTGTTGTGCACCTCGCCTTCTCATCTGCTTCCCAAAAAACTTCGACGTAAATATTTCACATTGATACACAGGCTCAGTATGCAGAGTTGAGATGACATACTCGTGGAGGTCTGCGGGGTCTTCTCCTGTTCTCTGTACCCTATGTTGAGGAGGGCAATACTTGTCACTGGTCACTCCGGTGTCAGAGAAAAGTTGAGAAAGAAAACGGTTTAATTTTCTGCCAGTAGAGAGGGCCCGGTTCCTGGGGACGGGCAAACGGCAGCAGAGAGACAGAATGAGAAGCAGCTGTTCATACAGTCATAGAGATGTACAGCATGGAAACAGACCGTTCGGTCCAACCCGTCCATGCCATACCGACCAGATATCCCACCCCAATCTAGTCCCACCTGCCAGCACCCGGCCCATATACCTCCAAACCCTTCCTATTCATATATCCATCCAAACGCCTCTTAAATGTTGCAATTGTAGCAGTCTCCGCCACTTTCTCTGGCAGCTCATTCCATACACGCACCACCCCCTGCGTGAAAAAGTTGCCCCTTAGGTCTCTTTTATATCTTTCCCCTCTCACCCTAAACCCTAAAGTTCTTGACTCCCCCAGGGAAAAGACTTTGCCTATTTATCCTATCCATGCCCCTCATAAATTTGTAAACTTCCATAAAGTTACCCTTCAACCTCCGACGTTCCAGAGAAAACAGCCCCAGCCTGTTCAATGTCAACTGGACTTGATTGATTGGAGATAGCGTTGAATAATTTGACGTGAGTGGTGCAGTGTTTGAGGGATGTCAGCGATGAGGGTCGATTGGAAATTTGGGGCAGCTCGCTTCGGAGTACGGAAGTTTGAAATCTGGCCCGATTGAAGCATTTCAAGTCATGCGAAGTCTAGACAGAGAAAGTAATGTCGTCAAAATGTTCCCACGTCTGAAAGGATCAGCACCACCCCCTGGATGAAAAAGTTGCCCCTTAGGTCTCTTTATAAATAGGCGAAGTATTTTCCCTGGGGTCGGGGAGTCAAGAACTGGAGGGCTTTATGGTTTAGGGTGAGAGGGGAAAGATATAAAATATATGCACCTTCAGGGTCCAATCGCCTGAACACCCAGATCTCTAACTCCCCCTCGCGAGAGCCAAGAATCCTCAGTTCGATTGAGGGGGGGGAAATTGGATGTCAGTCATCTCTGTATTAGAGAATGTATCATTTAAAAAAAACTGAGAAGGGCATTCCTGACAGAAGATTCAACAGAAGGCGGCACAGTATATTCCAACAGACACGTAACCTGGCTGTAATCTGAGAGACTAAATTCCATTTTTTGTTACGAGAGGGAATCATTTATTGGATCAGCATATCACGTGAATCTTGTTTTATTCCGGAACAGTCAGTTGTTAGAAGGGATTTATTCGAGTTTTTAATAGTTTAGTTCATCTGTTCACCGTTACTGTTGGATAAATAAATGGATTTTTGTTGAGTGTCAGGGATTTATTTTTAAACATTAGAGCAGTTTACACCACTTTTCACATTAACTTGACAGATTATAGGGCGATGCGCTTCTCTTTGAGATCTCTGGTGGGGTGGGAGTTGGTGTCAGCTTTCCCTTTCTAACAGTATTGACGTGATGTCATGCTGAATACAGTGGAGTCAATATTAATCCCAGCCTCTTGCTCTGGTTGTGGGTGAATCGCCTTAATTTGGCCACTGACTCAGAAACAACACACAGAACCAACTGCTGAAACAATGATTCACACTTCATTGCACATAACAACCAAAACTAAAAACCCTCAAGTAAGCAAGTTCAGTCTCACGGCTGCCACCCTCTCCCCACCCGGCTATCACCTGATTGCTGGCAGAATTTAACCGAGTTTCCATCGACAGTGCCCATCTCTGGAAGGGTCAAGGGGTTTGACGCAATATTGTTCTTCCAATACTGCTGCTGCATCGTTCTGGACTGAGAACGTAGAACAATACAGCACAGTTCAGACCCTTCAGCCCTCAATGTGGCACCAGCCTTTTATCCAACTTGAAGATGAGACTAGCCTGCACACCCCTCAATTTACTGCCGTCCATGTGCTTGTTCAGCAGTCGCTTAAATGTCCTTAAATGTATCTGACTCTCATTCCAACCCTGGAAGTGCATTCCATGCACTCACCATTCAGAGTAAGTAACCTACCTCTGACATCTCCCCTAAATCTTCTTCCAATTACCTTAAAATTATGCCCTGTCATTTCTGACCTGGGGAAAAAGTCTCTAGCTGTTCGTTCTATCTATGCCTCTCAACATATAGTACACCTCTATAAAGTCACCTCTCATCCTTCTTCGCTCCAATGAGAAAGGCCCTAGCTCCCCCAACCTAAGACATCCCCTCCATTCCAGGCAGCATCGAGGTAAATCTCCTCTGTACCCTCTCTCAGCTTACACAGCTTCCTGTTGTGGTTCTGTTCGCCGAGCTGGGAATTTGTGTTGCAGACGTTTCGTCCCCTGTCTAGGTGACAAACTCAGTGCTTGGCACCCTCCTGTGAAGCGCTTCTGTGATGTTTCCTCTGGCATTTTCCCTACACATCTTCCCTAAAATTAGGTGACTAAAAGTGAACATAATATTCAAAGTGTGATCTAACCAGTACTCCATACAGCTGCAGCATAACCTTGCAGCTCTTAAGCTCAAACTCCCTGCTAATGAAAGCCAACACACTGTACACCTTCGTAACAACCTTATCAACCTGGGTGGCAACTTTGAGCGATCTATGGACTTGGACTCCAAGATCCCTCTGTTCCACCACAGGGTCAAGAATCCTGCCTTTAACCCCATAGGTTGAACAAACAGAGGAGTTTGGTGAAATGAGAATCATTAGATAAATGCTATTGAGCGAACTGATGGTGCTATGGGCTGGCAAATCTCTGGGTACAGGTGGACTTCATCATAGAATTTTAAAAGGTGGCTAATGAGTTGATATTTGAATTAATGTTAATTTTCCAAGATTTATTAGATTCAGGCAAGTTTTCCTCAGACTGGAGAGTAACATATTTAATATTTCTGTTCTCGAAGGGAAAGATACATCATGGAAAATGTGGTCCCTTGAGTCTATGGCAATTAAACATTTGTTTTTGAATCAATTAAGGAGATTATAACGACCATGTCAAAAAGCTCGTGGTAATTGAAAAGAATCAGCATGCTAATATGAAAACGAAATGCTGTTTCACCAATTTATTCATAGAATTCCGAGAGTGGGGAAAGAGACTGTTTGGCCGATCAAGTCCTGCACCAACCCTCAAGTGCATCCCACCCAGATCCGAACCACCACTCTACTCCCGTAACCCTGCATTTAGCATGGCTAACTCACCTAGCTTGTACATCCAAGGACATTACGCAATCCAGCATGGCAAATCCACCCAACCTACACATCTTTGGACTGTGGAGCCCCCAGTGGAAACTCACAAAGACATAGACAGAACATGCAAACTCCAGATAGTCGACTCAAGGCTGAAATCAAGTAGGTGTCTCTGGCCATGAGAGGGAGCCACTGTGCCACCATGCTGTCCTCAAGGAATTCTTTGAAAGAGGATGTAAATTGAAGCCTGTGGATATACTGAACTTGAATATCCTAAAGGTGTTTGACATGTTTTCACAAAAAGCATATTGCACAGAGGAGCTCATGGTGTAAAGTATAGTTATAGAACATCAACTGACTGGCAGAAAACAGAATATGCAAAAATGGTTCTTTTGTCAAATTGGTTGTATATGACAATGTATGGTGGGGTTCCAACAGGCAACTCTGCTGGTTCCTCAACTTTCTACAATTATATAGATGACTTACAGGAGGGGATCAAAGGTATGTGGTTACATTTGCAGGCAACACAAAGATAGATGCAGATGTACATTGTGGGGATGACATATCAATTATGCAGATTGATAGATGAGTTAAATAAATAAGCAAAACTCTTGCAAGTGGTGTACAATATGGTAAAATGCAATTTGTTACCTACTTGGAGAACAACTGCATAATTCTGAGATGCAGAGGGCTCCGGGGGCCTTGCAAATAAGTCACAAGTTAGAATGCAAGCACAGCAAGTGATTAGAAAGGGCAATGACATAAATGTAAGGCGATTATGCCGCAGTTACAGAGAAATGGTGGGACTACATCTTGAACACGGTGCTCAGTTTTGATATCCTTACTTAAGGAACAATGAAAATGCATTAAAAGGCAATTCACAGAAGGTAAACTAGATTGACACTCACAATGAACAGACTGTCGAATGGAAAATCATTAGACAGACAGGTCTGACTTTCAAACAGAGTTTGGAATAGCAAGGGGTGATTTGATTGAAGTTTCTATGAGCCTGAATGGTCTTCAAAAGATGGATGTTGAAGGATGTTTACTTACTGTTGTGAACGAACAATTAGATCACCCATTTATAGAGTCTTAGACATGTACAACACAGAAACAGATCCTTCGGTCCAACCCGTCCATGCCGAGCAGATATCCCAACCCAATCTAGTCCCACCTGCCAGTACCCGGCCCATATCCTTCCAAACCCTTCCTATTCATATACACATCCAAATTCCTCATAAATGTTGCAATTGTGCCAGCCTCCACTACTTCCTCTGGCAGCACATTCCATACACATACCAACCTCTGCGTGAAAGTTACCCTTAAGGTCTCTTTTATATCTTTCCCCTCTCACCCTAAACCTATGCCCTCTAGTTCTGGACTCTCCGACCCCAGGGAAAAGACTTTGCCTATTTATGCTATCCATGCCCTCATAATTTTGTAAACCTCTATAAGGTCACCCCATAGCCTCCGATGCTCCAGCAGCTCAAATCCTCCAACCCCTGGCAACATTCTTGTAAATAATTTCTGAACCCTTTCAAGTTTCACAACATCTTTCCAACAGGAAGGAGACCAGAATTGCACACAATATTCCAACAGTGGGCTAACCAATGTCCAATACAGCCGCAACATGTCCTCTCAACTCATGTACTCAATACTCTGACCAATAAAGGAAAGCATACCAAAAGCCATCTTCACTATCCCATCTACCTGCAACTCCACTTTCAAGGAGCTATGAACCTGCACTCCAAGGTCTCTTTGTTCAGCAACACTCCCGAGGACCTTACCAATAAGTGCATAAGTCCTGCTAAGATTGGCTTTCCCAAAATGCAGCACCTCGCATTTATCGGAATTAAACTCCATCTGCCACTTCTCAGCCCATTGGCCCATCTGGTCAAGATCCTGTTGTCATCTGAGGTTAAATCTCTGAGGTCCACTACCCCTCCAATTTTGGTGTCATCTACAAACTTACTAACTTTACCTCTTATACTCGCATCAAAATCATTTTGGTAGATGATAAAAAGTAGAGGGCCCAGCACCGATCCTTGTGGCATTCCACTGGTCACAGCCTCCAGTCTGGAACACAACCCTCCACCACTACTCTCTGTCTTCTACCTTTGAGCCAGTTCTGTTTCCAAGTGGCTAGGTCTCCCTGTATTCCGTGAGATCTAACCTTGCTAATCAATCTCCCATGGGGAACCTTGTCGAACGCCTTACTGAAGTCCATATAGATCACATCTACTGCTCTGCCCTCATCAATCCTCTTTGTTACTTCAAACAAAATGCAATCATTTGTGACAAAGAAGGAGGGAAATTTTTTGGAAGGTTGTGCAGCTTTGGAATACTTTGCGACAGAGATAGTGAAGCCAGGACCATTGAATAATTCTACGGCAGAAGTAGATTAATTCCTTTGCCTAAGAAGAATCTAAGGTTATGGGGATGGATGCGAATGTGGCAATGTATAACACAAAGTAATCAGCCATTATCTTCTTGGAGTGGAGCAGCTTAATGAGCCGAATGGCTTACTTCAGCTCCTAATTTGGACATTCATATATTCTGCTAGCTATAATGACCCGAGTTTGACCAGCATATATTTCCAATAAGCCCATGTTGATTCTGCTCAGTCCTATCATTAATTTTTAACTGTCCTGTTGTTGTACCTTTTATTATAGATTCCCTGTGCTCTCTTCCTTCTTTCTAAAACAGTGGGATGACATGTGCCACTTTCCAATTACCACTTTCCAGTGAACTAGCGTTAACCACCAAGCCCAGGGAATTTAGCTACTTTAAATCCTATTCAATTCTCTGATGCATTTTTGTTTCATACATATTAATATCCTTCAGTTCTTCATTTATACTAGCCCCGACATTTGCCATAATTTCTGGGAGCTATTAGTATTTTCCACTGAATGATATTTCCATCACTGAACCTCTTACCAGCAACATCCTGTGATTTAAACCTGTGACCTCCTGATTCAGAGAGAAGGCTGATCCCTACTAGCAGCCGGTTTGGGTGTATGACTGTCACCAAATTTGTGGCAGTTTGGGAAATCCATTCTTGTTGGGCCAGTAAATACTCTATTCACGCTGCTCAGCATCAAAGGAGTTGACAGTGTCAGTATCAAAGGAGTTGACAGTCAGTAATTTGATTTATCTGATACAGGTGAGATGTTACCTGCCTCTGTGCCAAAATCAAAGATCATGTCCAAAGAATCTGTCCTTAGTGGAGGTTTACTACTAACAATTGGAGTCCAAGACCTTTGTCCTTGGTTATTGATAGTTTATTGCTCGAGAGGTTGGATCAAGGGGACACCTATCTAGTTCTTGGTCAACTATCAACTATCCAGGGGCAGAGGGGCATCAACTTGTGCAGAAAGGAGCAGGAAGAAGCTAAAAAGCATTCATAGGTTAAATGAATGAGTAGAAAAAATGTTTAATGTCACCCAATACGACAACATCAGAACCACTTACTTTTCACCGAAGAAAGACTGATTGGAGAACTGCTAAATTATTAGAAACTAAGCACTATAAAAGGGAAAAAAAGACTCTGGAGACCAAGTACACAAATCATCAAAAGTAGCAGACAGGTACAAAAACCAATTGAAAAATACAAATAGAGGTCTCTATTACAAAGGAGATGAAATACATGGGGGTGAAAGTTATGTTTCAGTTCCAAGCATCATAGAATTCTAACATCACAGATAGACACCATTGGCCTGTCATGTCTGATAATTGAATTCTGGTGGAGTTTCCTCGCTTTCAAATTTATGGTATTAAATTCTAACACCATCTCTGCACACTTCTGGAGACCTTGAGTTTACAGAATCACACCACATTCCTCTCTGCCTCATCCAGGAATAACTATTTCTCCTGAGATACTGCCAGTTCCTCAGATTACTTGGTACCCCCGAATACAATCCGCATGTCAGGAAATCTCTGGTGCTGCCCCGACACCAACAGTCACCCTTGGAACTGAAGAAAATGCAGAAATCTAAGGTGCAAAGACACTTGGGTGTTCTAGTCCAGGATTCTCTCAAGGTAAACTTACAGGTTGAGACAGTAGTTAGGAAGGCAAATGCAATGATGACATTTGACAGGACTTGAATGTAAAAGTAGGGATGTAGTTGAGGCTTTGTAACACTCTGGTCAGGCCATATTTGGAGAATTGTGCGCAGTTTTGGGCCCAAATCTCAGGAAGGATGTACTGGTCTAGGCGTGTGTTCAGAGGTGGTTCACGAGAATGGTCCCAGGAATGAACATTTGAACAAATAAGGAATGTTTGAGGACTCTGGGTCTATAGTTAATGGAATTTAGAACGATGACGGGGGATCTAATTGAAGCCGACAGAATTCTGAACAGACTGGATGTTGGGAAGATGCTTCCTTTGGTAGGAAAGGCTAGGAGCCGAGGGCACAGACTTAGACCAAAGGGAAGACCCTTTAGAATGGAGGTAAAGAGAAACTTCTTCAGCTCGAGTGGTGAATATATGGAATTCACTGCCACCGAAGACTGTGGAGGCCAGGTCATTGAGTACATTTAAGCTGTGAAAGATTGTTTCTTGAGTATGAAAGGGATCAAGGGTTACTGGGAGAATGGGGTTAAGAAACTTATCAGCCCTGACTGAATCGCAGAGCAGTCACAATGGGCTGAATGGCCTAATTTCAGCTCCTATGGTCTTATGATACACTGATGTGTGGAGGGGTGAGGAACGGGGGGAAAGAGATGAAGAGAGGAATACAATTAAGGGGAAGCTGGATACAGATGAGGGAGAAAGGAAGAGAAGGAAATACAAGAAGTGTACATTAAATTAGAGAATGCTTAGGAGATCTGGCATACAGAGGGATCTGGGCATATAGATTCCCGAAAGTGGCAAAGCAGGCAGGCACATGGTCAAGAAGGCATACAGCACGCTTGCCTAGAGTGTAAGAGTTAGTGAGTTATGTTACAGCTATTTATTCCGGCCACATTCATAACATTGCGTGCAGTTCTGGCCAGCATGCTACCGGAAGAACGTGGATGCTCTGGGAGAGGGTGCAGAGAAGGTTCACTAGGACGTTGCCTCTCATGAAAGCAAAACTCCTCTTTGGATTTCTTTTGATTAGCGAAAACAGGTACTAATGTGGGTCTTTTGTAAAAGCAAAGCGGCATAAAGTAAACGTGCGATAAGTGGGGGGGGGGGGGGGGGGGGGGGATATCAGTTTGCTGATGAGGGATGGGAAGGGGCGATGAAGAGGGGTGGGTGGAGGCTCAGGCAGAGCGAAAACACTGATAGAGGCCAATTGAGCCGACCAGCCTAGCCCTGTGCTGGAGACTCAATGGGACAGAGACAAATGTATCTATTTCAGACCTACCTGCAGGGGTTGGACAAACATTACGCTCCATCCAGGGTAAAAATGTCCTCCATCTGCTCCTGCAGATCAATTCCGTAGGGAAGGTGCTGTCAGACGGAACTGGAAGTAAAGTGGGTGCGAGAGCAGCAAGTCCAACAGAAAAGATCCTCTTGCCCCTCCCACTTCACCCACTAAACAGGGTTCAAGGTGTGACTCAGCGGCAGTAACAGCAGAATATACTGGCACTAGAGTGTGTCCAGCAGAGATTCACACGATCGATCCCTGGAATGGTATGCCTAACATACGATGAATGGCTGATGATCCTGGGATTGTATTCATTAGCGTTCGGAAGATTGAGGAGAGATCTAATAGAAACTTACAAGATTATGCTTGGCTTAGAAAGGGTGGATACTGGGAAGTTGTTTCCATTAGGCGGAGGAGACTAGGATCCAGGGACACAGCCTGATAATTAGAGGGGGTCAATTTAGAACAGAAATGAGGAGACATTTCTTCAGCCAGAGAGTGTGGCCTGTGGAATTCATTGCCAGGGAGCGCAGTGGAGGCCAGGATGTTAAATGTCTTCAAGGCAGAGATTGATAAATTCTTAATTAAGGAATTAAGGGCTACGGGGAGAGTGTGGGTAAGTGGAGCTGAAATGTCCATCAGCCATGATTAAATGACAGAATGGACTCAATGGGCTGAATGGCCTTACTTCCACTTCTATGTCTTATGGTCGTAAATCTTTTCTGAACCCTTTCAAGTTTCACAACATCCTTTTGATAGGAGAGAGAGCAAAAGTGGCCTAACCAATGTCCTGTACAGCCACAACATAACTTCCCAACTCCGATACTCAGAGGATTGGGAAAGTTGTATTTTGTGGGTTGTGAAAACTGGGAAAGAATGGAAGTATAACCTGAACTTTTGAGGGTCAGTTTGGAAGCATCAACAGTTCGGGAGGGGTGGGGGGGGGGCAGAAAGAAGAGATGAGGGAAGGAAACCAAATGTGCTGCAGCCAACACAGAGGAAGAACAGAGGATGTAAAACTGTTGCAGCCAGCTTGAAGCTGCAATGTGGATCATTGCACGTGCTGTACTTGAACCTGATGCATTTATTTGTGGGAATCAGATGCATTTTAAAAATAAAAATAAAATATCTCCCCCTCCCCAATTGCTATCATCCGTCCCTCCTCACCCAGGTAATTAAGACACATACCTGAGTTGGCAGAGTAGATTCCCTCCTTGAATTCACTCCAGTTGCTCCAAGTGAACAGATTTCCCCCTCCCTCTCTCCCTCCCAGGATGAGGAGTTGCCCAGAGGAGGGTGTTTCACCTAGAAACTGATACGGCCACTTCCGCGTTGAGATGTCAAAAATGGGACAGGGAGCGGGGACAGGCCGACAGCAGAACTCTGCAGCAGATGGAAGGAGAGCAGTTTGCAAAAATCCCTTCCCTTCAAAGAATCCTCACAGTGTGGAAGCAGGCCACTCGGCCCAACAAGTCCAAACCAACGTTCTGAATGGTAATTCACCCATATACCTCCCCTTATTGCCCTACATCTATCCCAGAGTAGTACACCGAACTTACACATCCCTGAACACTATGGAGGGAATTTAGCATGGCCAATTCACCCTTGAAGATCTGGATTCCAGGCGGGACCCCTCCGTCTCGAGATCGGTCAAAGAACGAACGGAATACGGACTGTACAAAGCAAAGTTATCAGTTTAATAAAGCAAGGCCACGAACACAGAAGCTTTTAACCTGTGTTGATGGACAAATCTGTGCTAGGCTGCCTTATGTCATTAAGCTGATAACCTTGCTTTAAATAGACCGTACTCCTAGTGATTCTTCTGACCGATCTCGGATCGAGAGAGACGATTGAGGGGGTCCAGACCTTCACCCTAACCTGCAGAACCCCGGAAACTATGGATAAACTTACCTCGGCCAATCCACTCTAACCTGAACATCTCTGGACACTGGGGGTAAATTAGCATGGTCAACATACACGAACAAGAACATCCTTGGGCATTATCAGTAATTTAGCATGGCTGAACCCCCCCTAACCTGCACATCGCTGGACAGTCTGGGGAATTAAACTCGGCAAAGGCCGAGGTTACCACGAGGTTGGAATTCTCTCCCAGAAATGACAGTTGATGGTGCCCTCACCAAGATGGCCGCCCGCGCTCCCCGCCCCAAGACAACATGCGCCTGACCCTCACAAAGATGGCGGCCGGTTGCCCGGGCAACCCGAGAGCTCCTTCGCCGGTGAAGTAAACACTGGGGCCTGTGGTGCTTCTATTGGAGGCCTCAGGCCTCCCCCTAGGAGTTTATAAACTCCTCAGTCTCCCTCCTCCCGCGGTTCCCAATCCTACCCTGTCTCACTGTCTCCTCTCCCCGGGGGCAGGAGCCAGGTCTTGCCGCTCGGGCCTGGCGACCTCCCCGGGATGTTCCTGAAACCTGGTCCTGTTCTGAAGGAGGATCACCGGGACCCGAAATGATTTCTCTCGGCACGAGCTGCCGGACCTGCTCAGCTTTTCCAGCGGTTCTTATTACTTCAGCCACCGGCACCATTCTCCTCCCACACTCAGTAACACCGCCTCAGTCCTGCTGCAGGACCTGCACTGCACATGCGCCAGCTCACAAGGGGCGGGGCCCAGGATTGTGACGTCTCCTGGGTTGAGGGGGCGTGGTTGGGGAGGCCACCAAACAATCGGTGACAATGGGGGCGGGGCGATCGTTTTGCCGGCCCCCAGCCTCCAGAAAGGGGCTATTTCAAAAAGTTTCAAAGTAGTTTTTTTTAACTTTTCAGCCTGTTGTGAAATGTTATTCAGGACCTCTGGAAGGGTCAAACATTAGGAAAGTTTCAAACAGAAACAAAGGGACATTAAAAAATATAAATAAAAATAGGTAAGTTAACTTCCAAAAGAGACCTCGCACTAAATATCAAAAAGGACAGCAAAAGCTTCTGTTGGTATGCTCATGGGAACAGAGTCGCTGAGCTAAGTGTGGTACCTTGGAAGATGAAAACTGTGAGTTCATGGGGGAACATTGAAGTGGCAGAGATGATCTCAGTTTTTATGTTGGCAGACAACAGAACTATTCCTAATAGAATTGGCAAGTCAGAGGCTATAGAAAGGGTAGAATTTAAACAATCAACATTGAGAGGGTAAAGATACACAGCAAACTATTTGGATTGAGGACAGACAAGTCCACTGGTGCTGATGGCCTACATCCTGGGTCCTGAAGGAAGTGGCAGCGGAGATAGTGAATTCATTAGTTACAATATTCCAAAAATCTCTTAACATGGGAAAGATTCATTGCGTTTATTTAAGACTGAGATATATATATGTTCCTGACTGTCAAGGGGATCAAAGGTTATGGGAAGAAAGCTGGAGAATAGAGTTGAGAAACATCTCAGCCATGATTGAATGGTGGAGCAGACTTGATGGACTGAATGGTCTAATATCTGCTCCAGTGTTGTATGATCTTATGGTTCCATTGGATTGGAAAAATGCTAATGTAACGTCTGTATTCAGAATGGGAGGGGGGCCATATGTGGGAAATTGCAGACCAGTTCGTTGAACATTTGTTATCGAGTCATAGAGATGTGCAGCACGGAAATAGACCCTTCAGTCCAACTTGACCATGTCAAAAGATATCCTAACCTAATCTAGTCCCATTTGCCAGCACTTGACTCATATCCATCTAAACCCTTCCTATTCATCTACCCATCCAGATGCCTGTTAAATGCTGTAATTGTACCAGCCTCCACCACTTCCTCTGGCAGCTCATTCCATACAAGCACACCCTCTGTATGAAAAAGTTGCCCCTCAGGTCCCTTTTACATCTTTCCCCTCTCACCCTAAATCTATGCCAACTAGTTCTGGACACCTCCACCCCATCGAAAAGACCTTGTCTGTTTATCCTATCCATGCCTCTCATTGTTTTATAAACCTCCATAAGGTCACCTCTCACCCTCCGAACCTCCAGGGAAAACAGCCCCTGCCTATTAAGCCTCTCCCAAATGCTCCAACTCTGGAAACATCAGTGTAAGTCTTTTCTGAACCTTTCAAGGGACAAGGCAGGAAAATGGGGGTGATGAGCAGTCTGGATCGAATGGCACAACAGACTTGATGGGCTGAATGGCCTAAATCTGCTCCTATATTTGTGAACTTTTGAACTCTGGAGCAGGCAGGATTTGAACCCGATCCAGGGTTAGGGTCACTACCTTTGTGCGACAAGACATCCATAAAAATATCAAATCCTCCCCATCGGGGAATTGCACCCCCAGTCTCCTGAGTCACAGATGGGGATACTAACCACTACACTACCGAGGATGCTGGACAGTTGCAAGATGATGGAGATAGGGGTGGAGAATAGGTGGGTGTTTCAGGAACTATTATAGACATGAAAGTGTGAATGGCATCCTTATGTACTGGGTAAAAACAAGGACTGCAGATGCTGGAAACCAGAATCTAGATTAGAGTAGTGCTGGAAAAGCACAGCAGGCCAGCAGCATCCGAGGAGCAGGACTAAGCCAGCCAATGACCTGACCTGTGCCACACAAGTACAGTCCCCGTGGAGTGTTACCAGAGGTATGTTCAGGCTGTAGGAAGAGATCCAATTCCCGGTTTGACCTGGAATGTAATCCCCACAGGCACAGGGGGAGCAGTGATCCACTTGCTCCACATGTGGGAAGGGAATCACTGAGTCATTCAAACTCAAACACAGCATTGACTTCCTACTGGACAGAAAGGATTAAACTTCTCAGCAACAACCGCTTTAAGAAAAGTTTCATTTTTATAGTCGTAGTGAGAATCACAGTTTTCCAAACTGTGGGACAATACTAGTGATGTTGAGAGACCAGGTTTGGAATGCATGGCCGCCCAGGTAACAATGGTTGCTATGGGGCTCACAGTGATGACTGAGGGGCCGTCCCTTTAGATGCTCAGTTGTTTCTGTGTTGTTGATGAGGCTTGGCCTCATGGACTGCTCTCTGAAGTCAGATTCAAAATAAGTTTTGAAAATTATGATAAAAATCATACCCAGAAAAGACAGTGAAAAACTGTTCACCATGGTAAAAGCATTGAGAATAAGAATGCAGATTTCAAATCCATTACAAGGAAGAAAATGTGATGTGAGAAAGAAATTTCACACAGTGAGTAAATCGATCTGGAAGACATCGCATGGAACAGTGGTTGAAGCAGATTCAGTTAAGAGCCTTGGAAAATTAGTTGGTGACAAGCAATGTAACAGTTTCCAAGGAAACGTCAGGAAAATGGCACAACATCAGAAAGCTCATTTAGAGAGCTGCATAGACACGATGGGCTGAATGGCCTGCTTGTGTGATTTAGTAATTCAGTGGTTCATAATTGCTTCTCAGGTCTTCGTCAGTTGTGAATGTCAAGCTAATATCTGCTATTTTGTATGGTCAGACAGATCGATGTTTTATAACTGCAGGGATTGGGACTAGGACCCCAGGTATTCACAGTATGTGTCAATGATTTAGATGAGGGAACGAATTGGAATATGTCACAAATTGCAGATGACACGAAGCTGGGTGGAAGGGTGAGCTGTGAGGAGGATACAATGTTATTTGGACAGTCTGAGTGAGTGGGCAAATGTATGTCAGATGCAGTTAGTGTGGATAAACGTGAGGTTATCCACTTTTCTAGCAAAAATAGGAAAGCAAATTATTTGAATAACTGTAACCTGGGGGAGATGGGAAGGTTCACCAAGAACTAATCCAAGATGGAGGACTGGAAAATTTGTGGCTGTAAGAGCTGCTCCTGTTTTGAGGTATTTTCAGTGTTGGAGGCGATTTCCTTGAATTCCAGGAGCAGCAATTAATGTTTTATACGCTGTTGCATTGTTTTGGAACTTTAGACTAAAAAAAATCAACACAACAGCACTTTCAAAATGGAGAAAGACAGCCAAAGGCAGCGAGCACATGGTCTGTAAGGGAGAGAAAGAGAAAGAAACCTATACTACTAACGAATACAGCAGTAAATATGCATAGTTACTGCCTTTGCTTTTTTAAATCATGTATCTCTGGACATCTTGAAAAAATTAACAAACAACAAAATTCACAGCTGATCTTGGAGGAACATGTGTAGGAGAGCTCACAGCACAGGAACAGATTAGTGCATAGTTTTTAATGTGTACCTTGCTGTAGGTCTGCAGTAGTGAATAGAGTAGGTTCTTTCTTGATTATATGTTTTGAGATTTTAGAAGTTCACCAGCGAGTCCACAACAGGGAACGGCCAATCACCTGCTCCAAGCACAGGAAGGAATTCATTAATTCTTCCAGCCTGCAGACGCACTTGCGGGTCCACACCAGGTACAGCATGGTGTACCTGCTCACCTGCTCTCAGTGCGGGAAGGGCGTCACCTCCTCCTCCAACCTGCGGAGGCACCAGTGAGTTCATGTGCCATCACAGGGTGATTGAAGGAACAAGGGCCAAGTGCCATTATCGACTGGACTATCAACCCAGTTCTGGGGACTCCTCGGGACTCCTGGGTTTGAATCCCACCACAGCAGATGGCGGAATTGGAATTCAGTCAGAAATCTGGAGTTCAGAACCTAATGATGAAATCATTTTCTGGTGAAAGAAAACCCTCTGATTCACTCATGTTGGAGTCTGTCTGCAACCCAACCTTGAGTCAGATTGGTTCTGTTTCCAAAGTAGGGATTTATAACATGTCACATGGATTGACTGCCTGAAGATTGTGTGCTTTTTGACAAAATATAATGTATCTGCAAATAAAATGCTGCAATTGCAATTTCACCCCATAAACTGATGTGTGTGTGTGCATGAGAGCGTGTGTGTTCGCATATGAGCATGCTTGGTAACGTGTGTGAGTAATGGGGTACAAGCCTGTGTGAGTGGGGTCACTTATAGTGTGACATGAAACCAAGGTCCCTGTTGAGGCCATCCTCATGGGTTCTGTACTTGGCTATCAGTTCTACAACACACATAGGAGAGCGCAGTGTGGGGCCTGTCTTTCAATTTGCAGAAGGTGGGAGGTTCTGGATACTGTGATCCAGGGCAAACACATCCTGGAGGACATTTGTTCAGAGAGATGGAGCTGGAAGCCAGGCTGCAGACATGTTGAGGGTAAAGCGGGAAAGTTAACCAAGCACTTTATTCTGGGAGACGGTCATTCCCTTTTGTTTGCATCAGTGGACAGGGTCAGGAGGGTGTAAGTGCAGGTCTGGCAGATAAAGGGGATCTGATAGAGGACTGCAGGTGGTAGGAGCTAACTGGTTGGGCAGTGGGAGTAAAAACAACATTGGGGAGGGGGAGGTGGTGGTAAGGGACAGAACAGTGACAGGGATGGTCTCCCTTCTCTGCACTTGTCAGCAGGAGCACAGATGGCATTGGTGTCTGTTTGGTGCCAGGATTCAGGAACCGATGTGCTCAGGGCTGAAGAAGTGCGAAAGGGAGGTTGCAGTGGGTGTGGTCCAACAATGTCAGGAGGCGATAGCCTCTGCTGAGGGCACATGGGAAGTTCGAAACGACTAGGACAAAGCAGAACATGAAAGCTCTGGGCAGCACGGTGGCTCAGTGGTTCGTACCACTGACTCACAATGTCAGGGACCTGGGTTCGGTCCCACTCTTGAGCAGCTGTCTGTGTGGACTTTAACACGTTCTCACCCTTCTGTCTGCGTGAGTTAACTCTGGGTGCAGTTCAGGGTGGATCGACCGTGCTAAAGTGTCCACATATGTGCAACT
Source organism: Chiloscyllium punctatum (assembly GCF_047496795.1). Lineage (NCBI taxonomy): Eukaryota > Metazoa > Chordata > Chondrichthyes > Orectolobiformes > Hemiscylliidae > Chiloscyllium > Chiloscyllium punctatum. The sequence continues at coordinate 55,312,721 of NC_092774.1, read as the reverse complement.
GAGGGTCGGTTAACCATGGGGAACTGCAGGAAAAACGGGTGGGTCTGGATGGGATACTGTTTGGAAGGTCAGTATGAATTTTATGGGCCAAATGGCCTGTCAGGATTATATGATTCTACTGCATTAGCCAAGCATCTATTGAGAAACAATTGCCTCAGGTCTGCTGTGGGTGGAGTGGGTTCCAATTCATGAGACACTGACACCAGTCCTGAGGAAGGTGGGATTTGTGCTGTCAGTCCCCCAAACTTTTGGTCCCCGTCCACTCTCTCTCCTCACACTCTGCACCTACCAATTATCTGTGCTCAGCCGCCTTCTCTCTCTTCCCCTCATTTTCTGCACCCCACCCTCTGTCCCCTGTCATTTTCTCGCTCTCTCTCTCTACCCCCACTCCCCTGTCCATTCTCCGCCCCTTCTTCCATTCCATACTTTCTCATGCCCTCTTTGATTGCTGTATCTCTTTCTCAGGAAAGAGAGAGAATCGATAGTGATGACTCTACCTGGAAGACAGGGGTGCGCAAGAAATGGCTGATCTTTAAAATTAAGAACAGCTAAAATGATATATTCAGAAACATTGTTAACATCGAAAAGCATATTAATTTATTTTTTTGAAAAGCTGCAGTCATGTTTCTGAAACTTGCATTGAAATAGACGCATAGAGTCATACAGCACAGAAACAGATCCTTCAGTCCAACTCGCCCATCCCCTCCAGATATCCTAAATTGATCTAGTGACCCATTTGACAGCATTTCGCCCATATCTCTCTCACACCTTCCTATTCAGATACCCATCCTGACCCTGATGCCTTTCAAATGTTGTAATTGTAGCAGCCTCCACCACTTCCTCTGGGCAGCTCATTCCATACACACACCACACTCTACATGAAAGTTACCCCTTAGGACCGTTTTAAATCTTTCCCCTCTCACCCTTAACCTATGCCGTCTAGTTTTGGACTTCCTCTACCCTGGGGAAAAGACATACAAAGCCGGACGAAATTCAAAAGGAATAAAATGTCGAGCCACAGGGAAAAATAAAATTGTGGCTGCAGCTTTTTTTTCTCCTACTGACATTTGGGCGCTTAAAATCTGTCAGTCAAGCCAGCACCTCCACAGAGCGTACTGCGCATGCTTCTCGGTGTGAGCGACAACTGCGCATGTACTGCGGTGTCAGCAACAACTGCGCATGTACTGCGGTGTCAGCAAAAGCACTGAGCATGCTCGTCGCTGTCCGCGGAAACGGCGCTTGGCTTTCTTCTGAAGGACCAATGGTGAGACCCGGAGGACCGGAAGGAGCCTGGTCCTCCTGCCATTCAGAACAGCCTCTGTCTGAACGCGGAAGTTGGGCCGTGAGTTTCTGAAGCTGCTGTTGTTCCTCTCTCTCTTTGAATGAAGATTGAGCTTCACCCCAGACTGCAACTTTGTCCAACATCTGTGCGTACGGCACTGTCTTTTATCACCCACTTTTTCATTTCTTTTTCGTTCTGGGATTCAGTAGCTGACTTGCACGAACTGAAGGGAAAGGGAGTGAATCCAGGGAGGGGACAGACTCTGGAAAAGTTGGTTCACGTCTGTGTGTCAATTGGCAAACGCACAGCAAATGCAGTACCACAAGGTAAAGTTAAAGCCTCTTGCTTTAAAAAAAAAGGCAGAAAGGAGGTGCATGGTTTAAATGATAATATATTGGTATGTGGACAAAGTGAGGACTGCAGATGCTGGAGATCAGAGTCAAGTGTGGTGCTTGAAAAGCACAGCAGGTCAGGCAGCATCCGAGGAGCAGGAGAGTCGACGTTTTGATCACAAGCCCTTCATCAGGAATGATGTGTGGATGTACAAAGGGACCTCAGCGTCCTTCTACACCAGTCATCAGACCGGTGCAGCAAGCAGTCAGCAAGGCAAGTGGTATATTAGCAAGTGGAATTCAGTTCAAAAATGGGGATGACTTCCTGTAATTGGGGGGGTCATTGAATATATTCAAGGCTGAGGTCATCTGACTTTTGAACAACAAAGAAGTGAATGGTTATGGGGAAGGCAAGAAAATGGTTTTGAGACCATTGCAGAATCATATAGCGCAGAAATAGACCATTCAGTCTAACTAGTCCATGCTATGTTCTCATGGTAAACTAATCCCATCTACCAGTGTCTGGCCCATATCCCTCTGTCACAAAGCTGGTCCTTTTTCTAAAAGCTGGTCCTTCTTCTCAAGGATACCGTGTCCTTGGGTTTTTTTTTCAGAGTGGTGGTAAAGTGGCCCCGGACTCCAAAATGGGTGGTTTAGCACAGAAATGGAATGGGTGTTGGTTGGCTTTTTTGCTTATATGTCAACAGATGAGACTTTAGGCTCAAGCTTTTATGTTTTCAAAGTGACCTGCATAATGAAAGACGAGTGATCTATCGTGAAAGCTGAGGCCTTGTTTGAGTGAGTTCAGCAGTGGACTGTGTGAAGAAAGGATGTTGAACTCTCTCTCCTTCTGCCCTTCTAACTTTGACCTGTCAGCTTCTGTTTCAGTTTTACTGTATGTTTAAAGGGTTTGTTTATTGGGACTGTTGTGTACATTTGGAACAGCATAATTAAGTCTAGTTTAGATAGACTGAGTTCTGTGGGTATTCTATATTCTGTTCTTTGTGTTTCATTCTGTATTCTTGTGAATACATTTATCTGTTTTAAATCCTGGTAGTCAACCTAGCTAACCTAGGGTAATTTTCACTGTGCACTTACTGAAACAAATAGCAAAGTTACGGTCTGCGCTGCCTGCTTAAGAATGTTTTGAGTGGTCTGGCCTAGTCCATAACACGTCCAAACCTTTCCCATTCATGTCCTTATCCAAATATCTTTTAAACGTTATAACTGTACCTGCATCCCCGCTTCCTCTGGACATTCATTCCACACACAAACCGTTCTCTATGGGAAAACAAAGATGTCTCTCATGTCTTTTAAAAATCTTACTCCACTCACCTTCAAAATTTGCTCCCTAACCTTGAAGCCCCACTCTAAGGAAAGGAGACCCATCATTCACCTCATCTATACCCCTCATGACTTTATAAAGCTTGATAAGATCACCTCTCAACCTCCTATGCTCCAATGAAAAAGTTCCCAGCCTATCCACCAAGATGTAGTTATATTCATATCCAGTTCAATGTTGGTGCAGACTTGAAAGACCAAATGGCCTACTCCTGCTCCCAGTTCTCTCTCACTATGTCCAGGACAGCAAGAGACCATAAGACCTAGGAGCAGAAATTAGGCCATTCAGCCAGTCAGGTCTACTCCACCATTCAATCATGGCTGACAAGTTTCTCAATCCCATTCTCTAGCTTTCTCCCCGCAACACTCAATATCTTTGATACACAAGAACCTATTTATGTCTGTCTTGAATATACTCAGTGACTTGCCCAACACAGCCTCTGTGGCAATGAATTCCATAGATTTCGCACTCTCTGGCTACAAAGGTTTCCCCTTTATCTGCGTTCTAAAAGGTCTTCCCTTTACTCTAAGGCTGTGCCCTTGGGACCTAGTCTCTCCTTCCAGTGGAAACATCTTCCCAACATCCACCCTGTCCAGGCCAGTCAGTATTCTGTACGTTTCAATTAGATCCCCCAAGTGTGGGCTGTAAATCAGCGTAAACCAGACCCTTCAGGATGAGCATTTATTAGGTTCATCAAAGTGAGAATGGAGGGAGAGTATGTGGGATGGAGATTTTCAGCGTTTAGGAAATAAGAGAGGAAAGAAAGTTCAATCTAAATTAGAATTGAATGGATGGGCTGATGGGCCGAGGAGTGGCAGATAAAGTTTCATTTAGATAAATGTGAGGTGTTGCATTTTGGAAAGGCACATCAGGGCAGGATTTACACACTTAATGGTAAGGCTGTGGAGAGTGTTCCTGCATCAAGAGACCACGGAGTGCAGATTTGTAGTTCTGTGAAAGTGGAGTCACAGGTAGGCACGGTAGTGAAGAAAGCGTTTGGTGGTGCTTGCCTTTATTGATCAGAGCATTGAGTACAGGAGTTGGGAGTCATGTTGTGGCTGGACATGACATTAGTTAGGCCACTTTTGGAATACTGCATTCAGTTCTGGTCTCCTATGTCAGAAAGATGTTGTGAAACTTTAAAAGAGTTTGGAAATAATTTACAAAGCTATTGCCAGAGTTGGAGGGTTTGAGTTATAGGGAGAGGCTGAAAAGACTGCGGCTGTTTTCCCTGGAGCGGAGGAGGCTGAGAGATGACCTTACAGAGGTTTATAAGGGGCATGGATAGGAGTCCACAATGAGGGAGAGAGAAAAAGAAATGTACACTGAAGTGAATCTGCACAGTTACTGGACATTGCAGTGCATCTGGGAAAGGTTAATGAACAGCAAAATTCACAGCTGACCATGGAGGAACCTGTGTGGGGGAGCTCACAGAACAGGAACAGCGAAGTGTATAGTCTTTAACGTGTAACTTAGCTGTAAGTCTGCAGTCGTGAATGGAGTGGATTCTTTCTTGATTATATGTTTTACTGACATCTGTCTCTTGATTAAATTTTAAAAATATAAACCACAAGTACTGTGTTAGCCCGGAGCACTTTTTTAGAGCAAAAAGACGGTGCTCTTTTCTGGGTCTGTAGATTGTGAAGGAGCAAAGGTGGCCTTTATGAGAGTGATATGCTCTTCCTGTCAGATGTGGGAGATTAGGGAGAGTATCCATGTTACTGGTGATTATGTCTGCAGTAAATGTGTTTGCTTGCAAATCCTATTGGATCGCGTGGATAAGTACCTCGAACTGTCGCTGCAAATGAGCAATTTACAAGATCTTGGGGTATGATGGTTTGGCAATGATAGGAAGGGGAAAAAGCCGCGGCTACAATCAGGGAGATGGGCTAACTCCAGGAAAGGTAGGCAGGTAGTGCAGGAGTCTTCTGTGGCTGTCCATTTTCAAACAAGTCTGCTGTTTTGGAAAATGTAGGGGTGATGGTCTCTCAGGGAATGTAGCACGAACAGCCAAGTTTCTGGTCTCGAGACATGCTCTCATGCAATGAGGCGAACATCGGGTTCCAAGTGATCAATTGTGATAAGGGGCTCTCTAGTCAGAGGTACAAACTGACGCTTCTGTGGTTAGCAGCGAATAATCAGAATGGTGTGTCGCCTCCCTGGTGCCAGGATCAAAGATGTCTCCGAGAGGGTGCGGAATGTTCTCAAAAGGGAGAGGGACTGGTTGGAGGTCATTGTACACATTGGAACCAATGACATAGGAAGGGAAAAGGATGCGATTCTGAAGGGAAAGTGTAGAAAGTCAGACACAAATTTAAAAAGTGGTCCTAGAGTCAAGAAAAATCTGGATTACTGCCAGTGCTATGAGCTAGTGAGGGGTGGAATAGAGAGGACAGAGCAGATGAATGCATGGCTGAGGAGCTGGTGCATGGGAGAAGGGTTCACATTTTTGGATCATTGGAATCTCTTCTGGAATAGATGTGACCTGTACAAGAAGGATAGATTGCACCTGAATATTGGAAGAGAGCTAATATACTGGCAGGAAAATTTGCAAGAGCTGCTCGGGAGGAATTAAACTATCAAGGTGAGTGCGTGGGGAGGTACCCAGGGAAATAGTGAGGAAAGAGATCAATCTGAGACTGGTACAGTTGGGAAAGGGAGTGAGTCAAACAGTCAGGTCAGGAAGAGACAAAGCAGAGAGCAAGGTAGGACTAACAAATTAAACTGCATTTACTTCATTGCAAGAGGCCTAACAGGGAAGGCAGTTGAACTCAGGGCATAATTAGGAAGATGGGATATGTTATCATAGCAATTACAGAGACGTGGCTCAGGGATGGGCAGGACTGGCAGCTTAATGTTTCAGGATACAAATGCTACAGGAAGGATAGAAAGGGAGGCAAGAGATGAGAGGGAGTGGTGTTTTTGATAAGGGATAGTATTCCTGTTGGACTTAAGGAGGATATTCCTAGGAATACATCCAGGAAGGTTATTTGGTTGGAACTGAGAAATAAGGAAGGGATGATCACCTTATTGGGATTGTGTTGTAGACACCCTCATGGTCAATGGGAAATTGAGAAACAAATTTGTATGGAGATTTGAGTTACCTGTAAGAGTAATAGGATGGTTATTGTTAGGGATTTTAACTTTTCAAACATAGACTGGGATTGCTATAGTGCTACGGGTTTAGATGGAGAGCAATTTGTTAGAAACGGACCTAAGGGGCAAGTTTTCATGCAGAAGGTGGTGTGTGTACAAAGCTGCTAGAGGAATTGGTGGGTGCTGGTACAATTATGACATTTAAAAGGCATCGGGATAGGTATATGAATAGGAGGGGTTTAGAGGGTTATTGCCAAATGCTGGCAAATGGAACTAGATTAATTTTGGATATCTGGTCGACATGGATGAGTTGGACAAAAGGGTATGTTTCTGTGCTGTGTCTCTCTCTGACTCTGGCTTGCCACTAACATTTGCCATGTCTCTATGTTCAGTTTCTTTCTGGTGTTGGTGTCAATACCTTGTTGTCTCATTCCGACCCCACCTCCCCCCGGATTGACAATGATGACTTTTGTAATCTCTTTTTACAGACTACCTGAAGACGGAAGTTTCAAAATCAACAGCTTATCTTGACTCTCCTGCTCCTCGGATGCTGCCTGACCTGCTGTGTTTTTCCAGCACTACACTTTTCGACTCTGATCTCCAGCATCTGCAGTCATCATTTTCACATCAATGTCTGACAGTCACTCAATCCATCGGGACAGCAAAGATTTTCAACTATGATTCTGTGAGATGGAGCGATGCTTTTTGGTTCCTGTTTCATAACGTTTTCAGCATCAGTGGGACTGGAGGAGAGACCCTACTGTTGCAGTGCACTGAGTGTGGAGCCAGAAACAGTTATACGGCCTGGAAAGAGGCATTCACACTGGGGAGGGGCAAGACACACGTTTGTGTGTGGCTGAAGCTTCAGCCATGGAGAAACCTGAGGAATCCTGCCCCATGGAGAAACCGTGGAAGTGTGGCAACTGTGGGAAATGCTTCAGTTTCCCGTCTCCTCTGGAGACTCATCGGTGCAGTCACACCGGAGAGAGGCCATTCCCCTGCCCTGAGTGCAGGAAGGGTTTTACCCGCTCCTCCAACCTGCCAGCCCACTTGTGGGTCCACACAGCAGAGAGACCATTCTCCTGCCCAGAGTGTGAGTAGAGCTTTGCCCAGGCCTCTACCCTCGTGGCCCACCAGCAGGTCCACACTGGGGTGAAATCCTTCCCCATCCCTGAGTGAGGGACGGCCTTCAGCAAATCCTCCAACCTCCTGGCCCACTGGCGGGTCTACACTGGGGAGAGGCCCTTCAGCTGTTCTGAGTGTGGGAAGGCCTTCGGTAATTCCTCTGCCCTGCTGAGGCACCAGCATGTCCACACCGGGGAGAGGCCGTTCCCCTGCCCTGAGTGTGGGAAGGGCTTTAAACGCTCCTCTGACTTGCTGGACCACCAGCGGGACCACACGGGGGAGAGACCATTCAGCTGTCCTGAGTGCAGGAAGGGCTTTACCCAGGCCTCCAACCTGCTGAGGCACCAGCGGGTCCACACCGGGGAGAGGCCGTTTGCCTGCCCCAAGTGCAGGCGGAGGTTCACGTCGTACAGTAACTTGCAGAGACACCAGAGGGGGCACCAGCAGATTCCGCCGGCGACGCTGATGTGGGTCACCCCCAGGACTGAACCTCCTGCCTGTTCTGACAGTGGGTGCAGTGGGAGTGTCAGTCTTTGTTTTCTGCTAGACAGCACCCCCACACCCCTCCCATCTTCCACCAACCCCAGGTTGGCTCACGGGCGGCACAGTAGCTCAGTGATTAGTGCCACTGTGTCACATCGCCAGGGACTGGGGTTCGATTCCACCCTCAGGGAGACTGTCTTTGTGGAGTTTGCACATTCTCCCCCCATGTCTGCAAGGGTTTCCTCTGGGTGCTCCCACAATCCAAACACGAGCAAGTGAATTAGCCAAGCTCAATTGTCCCAGCGTGTTCAGGGATGTGTAGGTGCAGTGTATTGTTTAGGGGGTAATGCAGACTAATGGGGTAGGGGAATAGGTCTGGGTGGGTTACTCTTCAGAGGGTCGGTGGGGACTTGTTGGGTTGAAGGGCCTGTTTCCCTGTAGGATTCTGTGAGCTTTGCTTGCAGTGCTGCTCACTGAGCCCGGGACTGCACGTTCCCACTGAAGTGATCCACACAAACCTCAGATGGCATCCAAACCAATGTTCCAAACTAAAGGGGTAGCCATGGGCACCCGCATGGGACCCAGCTATGCCTGCCTCTTTGTCGGGTACGTGGAACAGTCCATTTTCCTCAGCTACACCTGTTCCTCCAGTACATCGATGACCATATTGGTGCCACTTCATGCTCTCACAAGGAGTTTGAACAGTTCGTCATCTTTATCAACACCTTTCACCCTGACCTCAAATTCACCTGGACCATCTCCCTTTCCATGACCTCTCCTTCTCTGGCTACTGACTAACCGTGGACATCTACGACAAGCCCACCGACTCCCAGAGCTACCTAGATTACGCCTCCTCTCACCCCACCTCCTGTAAAAACACAATCCCTTATTCCCAATTCCTCCACCGCATCTGTTCCCAGGATGACCAATTCCACCGTAGAAAATCCCAGAGGGCCTCCTCCTTCCAAGTTCGCAATTTCTCTTCCCACGTGGTCGACAATGCCCTCCAGCACATCTCCTCCACATCCTGCAACACCGCCCTTGAACCCCACTCCTCCCAACGGAACAAGGACAGAACCCACCCCTAACCGTCCTCACCTTCCACCCCACCAACCTCCGGATACATCACATCAGCCTCTGGTACCTACAAACGGACCCCACCACCAAGTATATTTTTCTCTCCTCACCCCTACCAGCATTCCAGAGAGGCCATTTCCTCTGCGACTCCCTCATCAGGTCCGTGCGCCCACAACCAGCCCACACCCCACTCCCGGCCCCTTCCCCGCCACCATAGGAAGTGTAAAACATGTGTCCATACCACTCCTCTCACCTCCATCCAAGGGTCCAAAGGATCCTTCCACATCTGACAGAAATTTACTTGTAACTCCACCAGTGTCATCCACTGTATCCATTCCATCCAATGTGGTCTTCTCTACGTCGGAGAGACAGGACGCCAACTTGTGGATTGTTTCCGAGAACCACTCTGGGACACCCACAAACCCCACTGCCCTTTAGATTAGATTACTTACAGTGTGGAAACTGGCCCTTCGGCCCAACAAGTCCACACCGCCCCGCCGAAGCGCAACCCACCCATACCCCTACATCTACCCCTTACCTAACACTACGGGCAATTTAGCATGGCCAATTCACCTGACCTGCACATCTTTGGACTGTGGGAGGAAACCGGAGCACCCGGAGGAAACCCACGCAGACACGAGGAGAACGTGCAAACTCCATACAGTCAGTTGAACCTGGAATTGAACCTGGGTCTCTGGCGCTGTGAGGCAGCAGTGCTAACCACTGTGCTACCGTGCCGCCCACAAACAATGGGCACACCATCTCCCTGACAGTGTTCCCAAATTAAACTGACAGGAAAGATTCACGTGTGATCGGAAGTTTCCGCAAAGCTGAACATTTCAACTCCCACTCCCATTCCATCAAGATCATTGAGGTCCTGGGCTGTCTCCATCCCAAACCCTTACCACCTGACGCCTGGAGGAAGAACACCTCTTATTCCACCTTGGGACCCTGCAACCACATGGGATCAATGTGGAATTCAAAAGTTTCCTCGTGTATCCTCCTCCTCCTCCTCCTCCTTTCCCCACCCCCCACCTTATCACAGCCCCAAGCCTCCACTCACCCTCCTGACCTGTCCATGACATTTCCCATCTATCCACCCCACCCTCCTCTCCGACCAATCATCTTCATCTGCTTATCCCATTCTCAGCTACCTTCTCCCCAACACCATCCCCCCCTTCCATTTATCTCTCAGCCCTCCCGGCCCACAAGCCTCATTGCTGATGAAGGGTTTATGCCCTAAACGTCAATTCTCCTGCTCCTTGGATGCTGCCAGACCTGCTGTGCTTTTCCAGCACCACACTCTCGACTCTGTCCACCTACGTTGTCAGAGATATAGGACCTGCTCCAAACTGATCCACAATCCAGTTGATGGGACAGGAAACCGCTTCCTTTCTCGAGACAAGTCTCCCGAAGAGAACTTGCTGGCTAACTGAATTACTGAACTTCACAGTGCCCCACTGCTCTCAGTTATCTGGAAGGTGTCCACACATGTGCCTAAGGTGGTGATTGAGACCTTTAATATCTCCTTGGGATTGATCCCCATTCCTTCAAGGCTGTGTAGTCATACAGCCTGGAAACAGACCGTTCAGTACATGATCCCCAACTAAACTAGTCCCACCTGCCTGCTCCTGGCCCTTATTCGATAGTCATAGTCATAGAGATGCACAGGACGGAAACAGACCATTTAATCCAACTCATCCATGCTGACCAGATATCCGAATATAATCCTACCGAAGGATGCAGGATTACGAGTTCTCTTTGGCAAGAGACCTTAACAAGCTGTAGTAATGGACTCAAAGTATGCGATCATATTTCATCTCCTATTTTAGAGACATGGTAACTAGATTTAGCCTGTCTACAATAATATATATAAAGAGGAGGGGATCATAACACAGGTAATGGAAAAATGAATAAGGAATGGAAGGGGTGGGGGAATTGCAGCTAAAATAGTGAAATGGGGGGATTTCATTCAAACCTAATTTAGAGGTATGTATGAAAATATAGAGACTGCAGTACTGAACATGACAGTAAAATGTCCCTTTCTGAAAGTAGCATGTGCAAGAAATCAGACAGAGATACATAAAATCCCGACAGTGCAGAAAGAGGCCATTTGTCCCATTGAGCCTACACTGACACACCAAAGAGCATCCCACCCAGGATCATCCCGTTCTCCTGCATTTAGTATGACTAATCCACATGACCTACACATCACAGAGCAATTTTGCATGGTCAATCCACCTAACCTGCACATCTTTGGACTGTGGAAGGAAACCCATGCAGACAGGGAGAACATGCAAACCCCACACAGACACTCACCTGAGGCTGGAATTGAACCTGGGTCCCTAGTGCTGTGAGGTAGCAATGCCAAGCACTGTGCCACCTCAATATGATATAAAATTTAAACAAAAACAAATGCTCTAAGCTGCAAATTTGTCCATGTGAAGAACTTAATGCAAATGATTTGAAGTAAAATCCATTTGAATTGTGTTTTGGGAGAGATCTAGAACATATTTCATTAATGATTGAAAATCTTCGACCTTTGGAATGGTCTGCAAGAGAGTGTGTTGGAGTCAGATTCAATTATGGTATTCAAAATATAGTTGGATCATTAAACTGAAAAGGAAAGTAATCAGTGTTCGGTGAAGAGTAGCACTGGATACTGTGGTGATTATAATTAGGTCAGTCAGGTGAATTCCCTTATTGGGGATGATCACCTGCTCTTAACATTTCACTTCAATAACCTTAAGATTCCCAAAATCTGTCGGGAGCTTTCTCTGTTCAAGTGTCTACTCGAGTGACTCAGTGTCAAATTTTGTTTATGAATTGTTCCTCTGATATCTCATGAGACGGGCTATGATATTAACAGTGGTATCTAAATAGTTGTGGGTCATAATGTGCCCAAGTGAGAAAGAATAAACTGACCATTCTTAAATATGCATTTTCAAACCATGGAAATAAAATTAATGTTTGGAAAATATACAACTTGTCATGTATGAAGAAGATCAGAAATAGGAATGGGAATAGGTAATTGACTGTTGAGATGCTCTGTCTTTCATCACCATCCATGGCTGATCATTTATCTGAATTCTCTTTCCTGCATGTTTTGTTTTCCATGTCTTCACCTGATGAAGAGGCTACACTCCAAGCGGGTGCGATTTCAAATAGACGTGTTGGACTATAGTTGTGTGACTTATGACTGAAAAAAATTGAGTATGTTTTTCCACATACTGGAGCAGTAGGATTTAAACCTGAGCCTCAGGGCTCTATGGGAGACTACAGCTGCATCACAAAAAAAACCTCTGTCGTAAATAGGTCCTGTGAGAAACAAAGCCCACTCCACTTCAATATTTTCAGTCCGAGACAAGATCTGAATCAGTAGTGCCATTTATTTTACACTTGCAAGTGGGTGCGATGTCCAGTGCCTAAAAGGTAGAGGACATACACACACCAAATTCAATTCATACATAATATTTATATGATTTGATGTCTATTGTTTTACACTGCTCCCTCCCCTGTTTACATCCTCCACTTCCCTAAGACCGGCCCCCATTACCCCTGTTTATCTCTTGCCTTATCCGGCCTTGTCTGTGACAAAATGCTTATTCCTGGCCTCACAAGGCTGTTTGACCTCATCCTGCTGTAGGTCATTGTTAGGCATATTCTTTCTTCATCATTATCTCCCCCCTTCATCTGTGCCTTTCCCGAGGCCGTTCTGATCCCTATGACCCTTTTAATTGGGGTTTGTTCCTGTGTTTTTGTAAAAGTGGGAAGCAGATGTTTATACCTACTGTTTGTACAGGCGTATCTAGCTTAACTTCATCCCCTTACAACATCTTATCTACTTGCCCATAATTTCTACCTTCTGACATACAGTTTTAGCTAATACAAAAACAATTATATATTTCCGCCACATCGTTTCCATTCTTGTTGACTCAGCTCTTGGCTAAAACAATTACACACTGGTGTGAGTTCATTTTACTTTGTAAAATGGAATTGCAGAAGTAACATTAATTTACCTATATCCCACAGTCCTCTTCTGTTGAATGAATGGAAACATTTCCCCCTCAACATGAGACATGACCACTGTACCCCCACAGCCCATTACAGTAAATTGAGCCCATCTCCTGTTGAATGAATGAGTGAGAACACCTTCCTCCTGAACCCCTCGAGCCCATTGTAGTAAAGGGGCGGGGACAGTGAAGGGCCTGCGAACCTCTCCACCAATCCCAAAGGCTGCGGTCGGTGCGGACGAATCGGAGAGCGACATTCCGAGTTGTGGCTTCCTTTTTAAATGCAAAGCCGGCCGCCATTGGTCAGGTGGAGTAAGGTGCGTTCTGATTGGGCGGGGCGTGGATGATGCGCGTCACAGAAGGAGGAGACGGAATGAAGAAGAAAAACAAAGATGGCGGCGCGAGGCTGCGGTTTTCTCATCGACTCAGCGGGCGGTTTCTGATGGAGGGAGGGGGGCAGACAGGCATCGTTTACCTCAGAAAATACCTTTAAAATACATTTCAAATTAAAGCCGGAACTTTTCAAACAAAAGTTGTGAAGAAAAGGAGACAGTCCCCGGTGGGGTTTATTGTTTATTTTTGTATAATTTCCGGGGCCCGGGAAGGGGGAGGTGACGGTTACCGGGTGAACGAGAAAACAAATTAAAAATGTCGGCGGTGGAGGAGAGAGAGCCGGCGCCCGCGGCTTCTTCGGCGGCGGCCGGAGCCCAGGAACTCAACAACCCCCCGGAGCTGGAGGAAGGTCCGAGCTCCAAGAAGCGGGGGGTCCGGCTGGAGGCTGGATTTGCTCAAGGCTTGTATCTATTAACTTATTTAAATGGTACCTACTGTATGGGGCTTTGGTTTACATTAAAACCGGAGGATCATGTCAGAGTGTTTGTGTGAGAAACAAAGCTCACACACCTCAATAATTTCAGTCCGAGACAAAATCTGAATCAGCAATGTCCTTTAGTTTACACTTGCAAGTGGGTGAGATGTCCAGTGCCTATAAGGCAGAGGACATACACACACCAAGTTCAATTCATACATAATATTTATGTGATTTGATGTCTTTTGCTTTACATCGCTCCTCCCCTGCTTCCATCGTCCACTTCCCTAAGACCGGCCCCCGTTACCCCTGTTTATCTCTTGCCTTATCCGGCCTTGTCTGTGACAAAATGCTTATTTCTGGCCTCACAAGGCTGTTTGACCTCATCCTGCTGTAGGTCATTGTTGGGCATATTCTTTCTTCATCATTATCTACCCCCTTCACCTGTGCCTTTCCCAAGGCCGTTCTGATCCCTATGACCCTTTTAATTGGGGTTTGTTCCTGTGTTTTTGTAAAAGTGGGAAGCAGATGTTTATACCTACTGTTTGTACAGGCATATCTAGCTTAACTTCATCCCCTCACAACATCTTATCTATTTGTCTGTAATGTCTGCCATTGTTTTACTGGCACATCTCATTCTGACATACAATTTTAGCTAAGACAGAAACAATTATATATTTCCTCCACATCGTTTCCATTCTTGTTGACTCAGCTCGTGGCTAAAACAATTACACACTGGTGTGAGTTCATTTTACTTTGTAAAATGGAATTGCAGAAGTAACATTAATTTACCTATATCCCACAATTTCCCCCTTTTCTTTAATTACCATTTGTTATCTTCTGCATTTTTGTTTTAGGGGCACCTGTTTCATCAAGGCTGTTTCAATCAGTCTTTGGGTGAGCCCTCGCATACAGGGTATGATACAACAGCCAATGGCCACTCATACCCCGACTACTCCTATCAGGGAAGTAAGGATAGAAACCATCATCCCCTTCTACCTTCCAAACCAGGATTCAAGCCATCCTGTGAGAGATGTATCTACTCCTGAATTCTCAGCCAGTTCCTCTGCTAAGGTAGTCAATCCTCTTAAGACCCGAGTAATTGAACCATCAGGTGCAGTTTTATTAGGAATAAAGGTACAACAGCTTCCTCCTAACATCACACACACACACACACACACACACCCTTTTTCTGCTAAAACCCTATCAAGGGCCATTCTGTTTTCCCAAACCATCCTACTTGTCGCATCAAGCAGGTCTGATATTCCTTTAACCGCATCTCTTGTATAATTTATAAATCACTGTTGATTATAGAAAATGTAATTTATCCAATCTACATTTTATTAATTGTTACCCACCAAAAGAGAGCTAACACAAAGCCTGCTGCAATCTGGTTACGAGCCTTGAATTCATCAGGTAGCCCCCTAGGGACTCCTACAGAATCGAGATAAATCCTGTCATCGAAAGAAGTGTCTAACAGTAATCTCTTACCCCTTCCCTTTTTCCCTCCTATCTTTTCCTTCTCAAATGCCAGGGTAAATGGAATTGCCAATTGTACAATTGTACACATCCCTCTCCAATCTGGAGGTAGCGTGGGTCTCAATATTTTGCCTCCACAGTCCCACCACAGATCCGCTCGGGGAACCTTTAGTGCTGAGTCGTTCCCTCCCTTCTCCGTTTCGGTAACATTCTTAATCTCTGTACATAATTTCAGCTCCCCCAAATCTTACGACCGACTTGTACCTCGTCTACGCACACACGATGTGTGATTTCCAACTGCGGCAGAAAGCAGGGGGGGAACTTTTGCATCTTTCTTCTCCAAGGGAGGGAACATCAGAGATAGGGAGGTACAATTCCTATCATTCCACGCAGTCTCATCCTGATACAGGGCTATCATACATTTCATGCCCTTCCTGTCTCGCTTCCACCTGGAACCACCTGGAAAGGGAACCACCTGGGCCACTGGCCTACCGGAGGCACATGCATAGCAATTGCTTTTGTTCAGACTTTTCACAGTCAACCCAGGCATTTGCATCCCCGTACCCAGTTTCTATTTCAATGGTCTGTTTCAAGTCCTTTACCTCTATAAATTTTACTACTTTAGGATCATCGGGAGGGGTGAAAGATTGTATCTTATTACCCAGTAGTTCTACCGTTTTCCCTGTCCTACACTAATTGAAGAACAATAGCCCAAGAAATCCTTCCCATTTGCTTTCATTTCTATCCCAAACGTTTCATTTCATCGTATCTCATAGGTGCCACCCCCCCCCCCCCCACCCACCCCCCCAGGATTGTTTCGTGCCATATAGTTTTCCTTATCGTTAGGTATATTGGGTTACATTTTTTATCAGGACCATCACAAGCTGGTCGGAAGGGGGCCCGGTGTACTGTGACGAGACCATTATACTAAGTGCCATCCCCATAGGACTTAAGATGGATCTCAGAGCTGCGGTACTGTCTCTGATTATCTACATCCCCACAATTTACTAAGCTGCATACATCAGCGTCTATTACTTGTGGATTATCGGATTCGGGAACCGTTAATAATACATATGAAAATGATATTTGACGAAATCCCAATACTAAAAGGGCTAGCATCATAATTCTAGCAGCATTCCCAGTATTCTAAACATCATGCTGAAGCACAGAAAGACTTAATATACAATCTTACAGAAATAATCCCACGCTCGCGTCGCCACTGTATAAGTAGTTACACAAAGTCTCTTTAGTCTGAGTTTCAGCGGACCTTGCGTTGATTCTGCTGTCCAGACTTCTTCCTCAACTGGAGATTCCACTGTCCCTTTGATCCGAGTGTAATGAGTCCAGCCTTTCTCCGCTGTCCTTATTGCCGTTTCGGTAGTCAAAAGAGCCTGGTAAGGCCCTTCCCAGTCCGGCTGCGATTTAGTCTCTGTCCATGATTTTACTAAGATATCAATCATCCGGCTGGATGGGATGAACGGTGAATTCAAGGGGTGGAGTCTGTGCCAGTAAACCCTGTTTCCTGAGGAAAAACAAAGAGGAGGACAAGCCCAGTATGTACTTCTTTAAAAACAAATCTTTAGTTTCGGGAATTGGCAATTCTCCATTCGTTCCCAAGTAAGGTAATCCAAATAAGATTTCATAGGGGGATAGTCCCAAATCTTTCCTTGGGGCTGTTCGTACTCGCAAGAGAGCTATAGGTAAACATTTGGTCCAAGGGAGTCTGGTTTCTATTATCAATTTAGAGAGCTGTCGTTTGAGTGTTTGGTTCATTCTCTCAATCCTTCCCGATGATGGCGGGTGCCATGGAGTATGGAACTCCCAGGAAATTCCCAACCATTTCATTACCCCCTGTAACACTTTAGATGTAAAGTGAGTTCCTTGGTCAGAATCAATATGGTTCACGAGCCCATATCGGGGAATCATGTGGTCCAATATTGTTTTAGACACTCCACTCGCAGTGGCGGTAGCTAGGGGGTATGCCTCAACCCAACCAGATAGATGATCTACTATGACTAGCATATATTTTAGTCTTCCTACCCTGGGGAGTTCAGTATAATCTACTTGTATACTCTGGAAAGGTCTCAATCCTGGGTCTCTTCCTCCCGAGGTCTGTTTTCTCAAGACTTTCTTATTTACCTTTCTGCATATTATACATCCCTCACATATTTGTTAAGCAATTGTATATATTTCTTTACAACCATATTCCCTAAGAACTAAATCACACAATGCTTGTACTCCCCAATGGCTGCCTTGGTGTAGGACAGCCATAATCTCTCGCATCATCATTTTGTTTAACATTTCCCTTCCATCAGGTAACCTCCAATGCCCGTTTGCTGTTTTTACAGCCCCTAAAGCTCTCAATTCATTTTCTTCGCTTTCAGTAAATATAGGAGCTTCCCTAGGACTTGGGACAATAGGTATTAGGGAATGAATCACCACTTCTTGTGGGTTCAGGGCTGCTTCCTTAGCCACTTCATCGGCTAATCTATTTCCCCTAACTTCTAGTTCATTTCCTTTCTGATGACCATTTACATGCACTACTGCTATTTCTCAGGGAAGTAATAGGGACTCCAAGACCCGTTTAATCAATTCTTCATGTACTAATTCTTTCCCTCGGCTATTGATCAGCCGTTGTTCCTGCCATATCTTATCGAAAGTGTGCACAACACCAAATGCATATTTAGAGTTAGTGTATACTGTTCCCTCTTTATTCTCTAATGCCCTAAGGGCTCTTTCCAATGCATAGAGTTCACAAGTCTGAGCTGACCACCCATTTGGCAACCGTCCTGCCTCCACCACACTACTGTTTGTCCCGTCTACGACTGCATACCCATTATGTCTTTTCCCTTCAGTCACCCGGGATGATCCGTCTATAAAAAGTCTAGCCCCTGCATGAAGTGGAACATCTCTCAGGTCCATGCGGACCTTAGTTTGGTATTCTATAATGTCAAAGCAATCGTGCCCTGGATTCTGAGGAGAGTCTCTTTCCCCTTTCCAAAGAAAGGCAGCTGGATTTAAACAATTGTCAGTGACCAACACTAGATCATCCTTTTGTATTAATATTGCCTCATATTTCAGAATCCGCGAGTCTGTCAACCGTCGCCCAGCTTTTTGGTTAAGGATTGTTCTCACTTGGCGTGGAGTGCTTACTGTTAGGGCTCCCCCAAATGTAAGCTTTCTGCTTTCCTCCACCAACAGTGCAGTGGCAGCCACGGCCTGCACACACTCAGGCCACCCCCGGGATACTGGATCCAGTAGCTTTGAAAGATATGCTACTGGTTGTCTCATTCCTCCCCACCTCTGGGTCAATACTCCCAAAGCTGCTCCCTTATCCACGGTAGCAAAGAGGTGGAAAGGTTTATCTAGAGAAGGTAAGGCTAACACGGGGGCATGGATCAGATCTCTTTTGAGTTTCTCAACTTGGTCTTTTTCCTCATCATCCCAACTTAGACATTTTGGTTCCCCTCTAATAGTTTGAGATATAATTTCTTAGTCTTCTGTGCAGAGGAATCAATCCACAATCTGCAGTAACCCGTTAGACCCAAAAATTTGCGTAACTTCCGTTTAGTGCTGGGCAGTAGCATCCCCACTATTCCCTCTATCCGTTCCGGGCTTACCTTTCGCTTTCCCTCACTAACTAAATGTCCCAAGTATTTCACTTCTTGCTCCACGTATTGTAGTTTGTTTTTAGATGCTCGCAGTCCCTGCTGACCCAGGTAATTCGATAATTTGTTAGTGGCTTCTACTACTCTTTCTCTTTTTTTTTCCTGTTACTAAGAGGTCGTCTACATACTGCAACAGGGTAGTCCCCTTGGGGCTGCTAAATTTCTCCAAAATTTGTTCTAACATCTGTCCAAATAAATTCGGGGATTCCTGGGGAAGCACAGTACACCGGTATTACTGTTTCTGTCCTGTCTTAGGGTCTTCCCACTCAAAGGCAAACAAATTCCTACCTTCCTCTGCCAAGGGACAAGCCCAAAAGGCATCCTTTAAATCTATCACACTAAACCATTTGTGGTCATGAGGGATCTCACTTAATAAGGTATAGGGGTTTGGCACCACTGGGTGCCTGATCTGTACTATTCAATTTAATGTTCTCAAATCCTGCACCAATCGATCAGTTCCATCAGATTTCCGTACTGGTAGTATTGGGGTATTATAAGGAGACTTGCATGGCTCCAACAGTCCATCTCTAATCAATCCTTCAATTACTGGCTGCAGTCCTCGTTTACCTTCTATGGAAATGGGATATTGTCGCTCACAGACAACGTCCCCTTTTCCTTTTTTTTAAATTTACTTCAAGGGGAGGGATCTGTAGTTTTCCACAATTCCCTTCCCTAGCCCATACAATAGGGTCTATCTCTCTCTCCACATCCTCTGTCAACAATGCCTTTGTACAACTAATTCTTTTTCCTGAATTCCAATCCCCAGTCCTAAGAGGATAATTAAGTCTCTCCCTAATATGTTACTTCCTATATCAGATATATACAACAGTTCCCCTGTGACCCTATCCTTAGGACCTTCTATCATCATAGGTTCAAATACTGGAACAGTAAATCCTTCCCCTTTTACCCCGAAACAGTAATTGACCGTGTTGACATTCCTACTTTCTTTGGTTTAAAATTCAGCGATGACTGTGCTGCCCCGTATCTACTAGGAAGACTACCTCTTCCCTACAGGGTCCCACCTTCAGGTTTATCAAGGGTTCCTGGTGGGCCCGCGAGGGCAGGAACCCCTGACACCCCTATTCTTCATCAAAATTCATAAGCGGAATTGCCCTCTCTTCCCTTTTCAGAGCAGGACACTCCCGCTTAAAGTGCCCTATCTTTCCGCAATAATAGCATCCTGCCTGTGGAGACCTCCAGCTCTGCCCCTGTCGCTCGAACCCTCTATCAAACGCTCCCCTTGTCCTCTCTGTCTGACATGCTGCCACCCACCGCTCCGGTTGCTCACTATTGGTTCCACTCTTTTCTTAACTACCTCATCAACCGCAGCTACCATCATTTTCACCTTCTGTTTCTGTCTCTCATCCTCTCTCTTTACAAACACTTTCTGTGCCTCTCTTAACAATTCATCTAATGGCTTTTCACTCCACCCTTCTATCTGCTGTATCTTTCTCTGTATGTCTGGCCATTCCTTTGTCACAAAATGTACTTTCAAAAGACCCTGTGCCACTGGGTCCTCAGGGTTCATTCCAGAATATTTCTGCATTGAGTCTCTTAATCTTTGCAAGAAAGCTGAGGGAGTCTCACCTTTCTCTTGTCTAACTTCAAAGGCTTTAGTCAAATTCTGTGACTTCGGAACTGCCTCTCTTATTCCTTTTAGAATCAGGTCTTTCAATTCCCTCATTTCTTCTCTGTGCTCCGGATTTTGATTTTCCCACTGGGGGTCTCTGAGGGGAAACTTCACCTCTCCCTGTCCAGCATCCTCATCTCCAATGGGTGGTTCCCTGTCCCATATTTTAATGGCTGTTCCCCATATAAGTCCCCTTTCTTCCCCAGTAAATAGTATATTCAAAATAGACATGAACTCAGCCCACGTACACAGACTGCACCCCAAAAATTGATCAATTTGTTCAGACAACCCTACCGGATCCTCAACCAGGACCTTCATTTCTTTTTTAAATTTTCTGACCTCCCCACTGCTGAGGGGGGCACTCACAAACCCAATCTCTTTGTCCCCTATTGGTACCTCCCGAAGGGGATAAGTCATTTACGTTCTTCCCCTTTTTCTTTTTTTTTTAAAAGAAATATTGCAATATTTCTAGCTCCCCATAACTTCAAACACCAATTCATCAATTCATGCTTGACTAACTTTAAAGCCTGTTCCAAACATGTAAATATATTTATATATTTACATTCATTTATTCAGTATTTAATATTCAAAATGTAAAATGCATACAGTTCTCAATTTTGAAATCCACTGTAATCACCCAGTTTTAGTCCCTTAATTTAAATCCAAAATTAGTTTTCTTAAGTAGTCCTGACCAATCAATGCTCAATTACAATACTATAGGTCATGAAATAATCAGAGCTGCCTTAAAATTATTTGTCTATTCAAGTTAAAACAAAACTTCTAATGCATGAACAATGGCCGAATCCAAGGTCACAGATATTAACCATAGGATTTTGTTTTTACTACAATCTAATGTTGAACTGAAACTTCAACTGTCCTCCATAAATCGCTTTTAAGTAAAGATAAAAGAGATTAGTTAGAAACTGATAGTAAGGCAGTCATGACCTGGAAGAAGAACAGGAGGTATCATTCTTCTTTTTTCATAATCTCGATAGAATCCTTAACCTTTAAAGAAATCATGTTAAGTTTCCATAATAAAAATCAGATTCAAAACAGTCCTGGAACTCAAACTCCAGGGAATAAAACGCAAACATTCAATCACCAACAAACAAATTGGTGCATTCAAACCAAATCACAAAGGGTTAAACTTTCTACCAGCTGTACAGCTCTCTTCATTCTCTCTCTCTCTCTCTCTCTCACTCATTGACAAATAAATTCAGATATTTACAAACCCAGTCTTTGTCCGACCTGTATTTTGGCCAGAAGAGGCGGGACGAAGAATGGATTCCTTAGTCCATACGAAGCAACAATATTTAATCATCTTTTTCCCTTGTACAAGTATTATTTTGCCAATTCCACAACATCCTCCCCAAAGGACTTTCTGGAGGTATGTTGTAAGGGACCCCGCCTCCATTTCCATTGCTTTTTCCTTCTTTTGTTTTCCCGGAGGCTTTTTCCTTACCCACGGCACAACCCATATTGAGTTCCTTCGTTAGTCCCTTATTGACGACTAAAACTCAATCCCGGCCACCAAGGCAATACTTAAAAGTCAGGTTTCTTACCTTGGTCTGTGCACAGAGTTGCCTGGCCCCTTGTCGCCGTATTTTCTATCGAACGTCTATCCCTGTCTGATTCAGATGTCTCTCTTGTGGGATTCGTACCAGTCGCCCAAGGGAGCAGACCAAGCCAGGACACGAGACCGCTCCTCAATGGGGAACGGGACACGTCTTCCCAGTGTCCAAGGCCAGCCACTCCCCCCGGTGATGGAAAAAAAAAATCCCGGACAGCCCCCAATTGTGAGAAACAAAGCTCACACACCTCAATAATTGCAGTCCGAGACAAAATCTGAATCAGCAGTGTCCTTTAGTTTACACTTGCAAGTGGGTGAGATGTCCAGTGCCTATAAAGCAGAGGACATACACACACCAAGTTCAATTCATACATAATATTTATATGATTTGATGTCTTTTGTTTTACATCGCTCCTCCCCTGCTTACATCGTCCACTTCCCTAAGACCGGCCCCCATTACCCCTGTTTATCTCTTGCCTTATCCGGCCTTGTCTGTGACAAAATGCTTATTCCTGGCCTCACAAGGCTGTTTGACATCATCCTGCTGTAGGTCATTGTTGGGCATATTCTTTCTTCATCATTATCTACCCCCTTCATCTGTGCCTTTCCTGAGGCTGTTCTGATCCCTATGACCCTTTTAATTGGGGTTTGTTCCTGTGTTTTTGTAAAAGTGGGAAGCAGATGTTTATACCTACTGTTTGTACAGGCGTATCTAGCTTAACTTCATCCCCTCACAACATCTTATCTATTTGTCCGTAATGTCTGCCATTGTTTTACTGGCACATCTCATTCTGACATACAATTTTAGCTAATACAAAAACAATTATATATTTCCTCCACATCGTTTCCATTCTTGTTGACTCAGCTCGTGGCTAAAACAATTACACACTGGTGTGAGTTCATTTTACTTTGTAAAATGGAATTGCAGAATTGCAGAAGTAACATTAATTTACCTATATCCCACACTGATATTAATGGCATTGTCTCATTTGAGGATGATGACTTGAGTCTGACTAACAAACCGTTTCATGTAGTCACCCAATTTAATTAAAATTTTCTTTAACTTAATTAAAGAAAATAACTCTGGCAGGCTAAGATTTATACAATTTGTTTATAAGATTTATTTATACGTCCACTGCTCTCGATGTGGTCTCTGCCACATTGGGGAGACTGGACACCAATTTGCAGAACATTTCAGGGAACAGCTGTGGGACGCCAAAACTAAACGACCCCACCGCCTTGTGGCTGAACGCTTTAACTCCCCCTCCCAATCCGTCAAGGACATGCAGGTGCTCTGCTGCCTCCTCCTCCAAGCTCTAGCTACCTGACGCTTTTAGGAAGAACACCTCGTCTTCTGCCTTGGGACGCACTAACTACATAGGATCAATGTAGATTTCACCAGTTTCCTTATTTCCCCTCACCTCCACCCACCCCCACACCACACACCTTGTCCCAGATCCAGAGTTGAAAAATGTGGTGCTGGAAAAATGCCTAGAGGCCATACCTCTAGGAATTCCCTGGCTGTTCTCTGGCATGGCACTCATCCACAGATTCTATCAACAAACACATTGACCTGGACCCAATATGGCCACTGCAGCGGACAGTTGGAACTGACAACCGGAAGCGGCAGAGACAAACCACTATAAATGCTGGAGGAAACAATACAGAAGCACTTCACAGGAGGCTCCCAAGCACTGAGGATATCACCTAGACAGGAGATGAAACGTCTGCAACACAAATTCCCAGCTCAGCGAACAGAACCACAACAATGAGCACCCGAGCTACAAATCTTCTCACAAACTTTGAATTGAGCATAGGAGTTGGGACATCCTGTTGCAACTGTCACACATGTCACACAACACAAGGCATGGTCCTTCTCTGACTTACCATCCCTTTGAATATCAGGGGGAAGACACCCCTTTAATTGTAACATTCAGGAAAGATGCCTTACTTCAACAAAGATGTGCTCTGCTCACAAATGTTTGGACAGAGGAAGTGAATTGCAGTCTGGGGTGAAGCTCAATCTTCATTCAGAGAGAGGGAGGAGCAGCAGTAGCTTCAGAAGCTCATGGTCCAACTTGTGCATTCAGACAATAGCGGGGCTCTTCTGAGCAAAATCTGGGAGTGAAGCAATGTCTCCCCCTTTCCATTCCTTATCCTGGGAGGGAGAGAGAAGGGGGGAAGCACTGTTCACTTGCAGCAACAGGAGGCAGAGAGTATGAATCCAAGCAGGGAGCAGACACTGCAAAAGTCAGCTTCTTCTGGAAAATTGTGTGCAATTCTGGTCTGCCTCCTATCGGAAGGATGTTGTGAAACTTGAAAGGATTCAGAGAAGAGTCACAAGGCTGTTGCCAGGGTAGGAGGGTTTGAACTACAAGGAGAGGCTGAATAAGATGGGGCTGTTTTCCCTCGAGCATCGCAGGCTGAGTGTGTGTTTTTTAAAGAGGTTTATAAAAACTTGGGTGTGGATGGGGTGAATAGACAAGGTCTTTCCCCTGGGATAGGTGGAGTGCAGAACAAGAGGGCATATGTTTAGGGCGAGAGGGGAAAAATTTAAAAGGGACCTTGCAGTCAACCTTTTTTTGCAGAGGGTTGTGTGTGTATGGAATGAGCTGCCAGAGGAAGTGGTGAAGGCATCTGGATGGGTATATGAATAGGAAGGGTTTAGGGGGATATGGACCAAGTGATGGCAAATGGAACTAGACTAATTTTGGATATCTGGTCGGCATGGACAAGTTAGATTGAAGGATCTGTTTCTGTGCTTTATGTCTCTGACTCTATGACTGGTGAAAAGCGTTGGCATTCGTCGAAACATTTATGCAACAGAAAATTATAAGAGGGTAAAGATAAGCCTCACGTCATTGATCCATGAATCCTAGTGGTATGGATGTATTTCCAGTAATAGAGTCAGTGTGGCATGGAAGGAGTCCAAAAGACAGCTTCTTTTACAAAAAGTCACACTTAAAACTTAAATCTGAGTCTTCTGGAAATGTAAGACAATCGTGCGTTAATATAAGACAGATAAGTCTGGGGTATATGTTACGTATTTGATGGAATGTTTATGGCTCTAAAAGCCTGATTTGCAGTTGTTTCTGAGCTCATAATATTGTACTGCAGAATATTGTATATCTTCAGTAAGAACGTCAATACCGCATGATAGATGTTCATTCAGCAACTTGAGTGAACTCTTCATGGAGTATGCAATCCACCACATTACCCTGCTGTATTCATTTACATATAGATCAGCACAAAGATCTTGGGGAAGAGAGGAAAGAATGTTCCACAGAAACTAGAATTGTGTGTTTTGATTTTCTATTGTGGACTGATAGCGATGACCTTTGCAATCTCTTTCCACAGGAATATTACAAGAGAAGAATTTGGAGGCAGAAATCTCAGACCAAACATCACATCGAAGTCTGACAGTCGCTTGATTCACCAGGACTTGGATATTGATGGCCTTGAAAACAAAGGGGAGAAGGTCTGCCTGCTTTGTTAGGTTTTAAACGTCAGTGTGACTGGAAACTCAGAGTCTCACATACCCACACACCAGAGTAGTGACTGGAATATGCTTTACAGACTGAATGAGAGTCCTCCAATTATCAGCGGGTTCACCAGTAACACCACACACATGCTGTAAGAGTGAGCGAGTTTCAACTGATTGTTGAACCTGGAGAAATACAAGGACACCTGCACCATGGAGAAATCATGAAAATGTAGGAACGGTTTCCCTTCCCCGCCTGCCCGATATTCATCGGCATTAATACACCGGGCAGCGGCCATTCACCTGCATTCAGCACGGGAAAGGCTTCACTCAGTCGCATCACCTCTTGGTCCACACCGGGGAGAAACTGCTCATCTGCCCTGTATGCTGAAGCAGATGAAGGACATTTTTTATCCTGGATGGAGCATTCTGCAGGTATACCTGAAATAGATACATTTGTCTCTGTCCCATTGAGTCTCCAGCACAGGGCCAGGCCAAGCTGCTCAATTGGTCTCTGTGTTTATTCTCCACCGGAGCCTCCATCCACCCCTCTTCATTGCTCCCCCATCTCCCCTCCATCAGCATAAAGGTATCCCCCACTTTTCCAAAGTTCGCTTTCCACTACTTCACTTTTACAAAAGACCTACATTAATACCTGCTCCCACAAACCGAAAGAAATCTGAAGAGGATTGTCGTTTTTACAAAGAAAGGCATAATACAAATTAACTCATGGTAATTGCTTCTTCGATTTAGACCATTTTGGCTTATGAAAGGAACACTCTACTTTCAAAAAGTGGGGGAAAGCTGCATCAATACAATACAGCACAGTCTCAGGCCTGTCTCACTTGGTTTAGGCACACACACACCCTCAAGCCTGTGCTAATTCTTAATCCTTACTTAGACCTGCTATTTATTGCCCATGTGTGGTTTCTGTTCCTCTGTTCACCTCCCATTCATGTGTCTATCAAGATACACCTTAAACATTGTTAAGGTGCCTGCTTCCACTACCTGCACTGGCAGTGCGTTCCAGGAACCCCCACCACCCTTCTGTGTGATTTCCCCACCCCCACCACCTCTCCCCCAAACAGTCCCCCACTCACCTTGAACCTGGGCCCTCTTTTAGTTGACCTTTCCACTTTGGAGGGGAAAAAAAACGCCTCTGACTATCACAGAATCCCTCCAGCGTGGAAACAGACCATTCAGCCCAACAAGTCAACACCGGCCTTCTAAAGATTAACACATGGAGACCCGTTCCCTTACCCCTATTATCTACATTTACTCCTGACTAATGCACCGAACTTACACATCCCTGAACACTGGGGCAATTTACACACAGACAATCCAACTTAACCTGCCTCTCCCTGGACACTATGGGTAACATAGCATCGCTAATCCACCCCAACCTATACATGTTTGGATTGTAGGAGGAAGCCGGAGCAGCCAGAGGAAGCCCACGCAGACACGGGAGGTGGGGTGCAGGGATAATGTGCCAACTCCACACAGCTAGTTGCCTGACACTAAAATCGAACGCAGGTCCCTGGCACTGTGAGGTGTCAGTGCGAACCGCTGAGCTACCCTGCCACCCCTGTCCAGCCAATCTGTGTCTCTCATCATTTTGTCGAGGTCTCTTTTCAGCCTCTGTTTTTCCAAAGAAAACAATCCAGGTTTATGGCTCCTCTGCTCATAACGAGAGCCCTCCAGACTGGGTAATGTCCTGGTGAACCTTGTCTGTATCCTCAGCCAGAGCACCCACATCCTTCCAGTAGCACAGTGACCAGAACTGCACACAATATTCCGAATGTGGCCAGAATAAACAGCTGTAATGTAACTCTTACACTCAAGGAAGTGTGCTGTGTGCCTTCTTGACCACCGTGCCCACCTGCATTACCACTTCCACGGATCTATATGCCCAGATCCCTCTGTATGCCAGTGCTCCTATGTGTTCTGCCATTTATCATACAATTCTTATATTTCCTTCATCTCTATCGAGCTTCACCTTAACTGTCTTTCTCTCCATCTCTTCCCCCCCCTCCTCACATCAGCATACCATAAGACCATAGGAGCAGAAATTAGGCCATTCAGCCCATTGAGTCTGCTTCGCCATTCAATCATGGCTGATACGTTTCTCAATCCCATTCTCCCCGTAATCCTTGATCCCCTTGATACTCAAGAACCGAGCTATCTCAGTCTTGAATATACTCAGTAACTTGGCCTCCGCAGCTTTCTGTGGCAGTGTATTCCATAGATTCACCATATTCTGGCTGAAGAAGTTTCTCTCCCCTCTGTTCTAAAGGGTCTTCCCTTGACAGGAAAGCTGAGCCCTCAGGTTCTAGTCTGTCCTACCACTGGAAACATCTTCCCAACATCTACACCGTTCATTATTCTGTAGGTTTCAATTAGATCCCACCGCAACCCCCATCCTTCTGAACTCCATGAAGTATAAACCTAGAGTCCTCTAATGTTCTTACGTTAAATTTTTCGTTCCTGGACCATTCTTTTGAACCACCTCTGAACACGTTCCAGGGCCAGTACATTCTTCCTGAGATATGGGGCCCAAATCTACATACAGTACTCCAATTGTGGCCTGACCAGAGACTTCGAGCCTCAGAAGTACATCCCTGCTTTTATATTCAAGTCTGATCAAAATAAATACCTTCATTGCATTTGCCTTCCTCACCACTGACTCAACCATCAAGTTTAACTTGAGAGAATCCTGGAGTAGAATTCCATAGTCTCTTTGCACATCAGATTTCTGAATTTTCTCCCCATAATCCTTCTGTTCCAGAGTGGCAGCAGAGATTTCCAGACACCTCGATTGTTTTCAGGGATACCAAGGGATCTTGGGAATTGCCACTATCGCAGGAGGAGGCAGAGGGGAATGTGGTGTGGTCCTTTAAACTGCAGAACTTTCCAAACTCCCTGAGTCAGCAGGAACTCTTTCTGGACCAAGAAACAAAAGGGCCACTGAGAAACTGCTACATCAGAAGACCTCAGAGGCAGAAATTAGGCCATTCAGCTCATTGAATGGTGGAGCTGACTTAATCATTCTTAAGTATCAAGGGTTACGGGGAGAATTGGGTTGAGGAACGTATCCGCAATGATTGAATAGTGGGGCAGACTGAATGGCCTAATTTCTGCTCGTTAACCATCCCTGGGAAGAAGGACACAAAACAACAAACTGTTTCCTTGGACAGATGAGCTAAGTGTTTAATAACCTCATGACAAAAGGACAATTAAGTTTGTCTGTGGAAGGAAGGCCCTGACGTAAAAGGGTTTTTTGCCGGAAAACCTGTGTCAAACAAACCACAAAACCTCGACGATAAGAAGGTAAGCTGCAGACCGGAGATCTCCAGAAGTGTGGGGAGGTGGTGTTAGAATCGAAAGAAACATCACATCACAGATTTGGAAGTGAGGAATCTCCACCAGAATTCAACCTCAGAATGATGTAGCAGCAGTACTTGGAAGAAGAATGCTGCATTGAATCCCTGAACATTCCAGAGACATAAACTGTTGGTGGAAACTCAGTTAAATTCAGCCATCAATTGGGAGCTAGCCAAGTTGTGAGTGAGGTTAAACTTGGTTACTTGAGGAGTTTTATTTTTGTTGTTACATACAATAAAGTGTAAATCATTGTTTCAGCAGTTAATTGTGTGCAGTTTCTGAGTTCAGAGCCAAATTAAGGTGATTCACCCACAACCACAGTGAGAGGCTGGGATTCACGTTGATTCCATTGCATTCAGCAGTACATCACGTCAATACTCTTATAAAGCGAAGGCTGACAGCACCGCCTTTCTCAAACAGAAACACCCAGAGAAGCGTGTCGCCCAATAATCTGTAAAATTAGCATGAAAAGTGGTGTGACCTGCTCTAGTGATAAGAATAAATCCTCAACACTTTAAAATCAACAATCAGCAATTTATTTATCCAACTATCACGGTGAACAAATGAACAAAACTATTAACAAACTGGATACAGGCCAGGAGCAGATGGGTGGCACTAGTTTAGTTGGGGATCATGGACTGGTTGGTCTGAAGGGTCTGTTTCCAGGCTGCATGACTCCATAGCACGGAATGAATGGGGATCCATCCCAAAGATGACAAAGGTTTCAAGCACCACCTTAGGCAAATGTGTGGACTCCCTCCAGATAACTGAGGGCAGTGGGGCACTGTGAGGGTCAGTAGATCAGTCAGCCAGCCAGTTCTCTCCAGGAGACTTGTCTCAAGAAAGGAAGTGGTTTCCTGTCCCATCAGCCAGATTATCCAGTTTGGATAATATTTGGTCCTCTTTCTCCAACAAAATATGTAGTCAGGGCAGTGTCTATAACAAATATGTTATTCAACTTGGAAGAGTGCTGAAGACATATACAAGGATGTTACCAGGATTCAAGGGTCTGTGTAAAAGGGAGAGGTTGGACAAGCTAAGATATTTTTATTTAGAGCATTAGAGACTGAGAGAGGCCCTTAGAGAAGTGAAGAGATTGTGAGAGGGTGAATGCACTCAGACTTTTACCCCAGGGTTGGGGATGTGAGGGCGAGAGGGCATCAGTTTAAGGTTAGAGGAAAAAGAATAAAAGGGAACGTGAGGGGCAACTTTATTTATGCAGACGGTGGTAGACATATGGAATGAGATGCCAGCGCAAGTGGTTGAGGTGGTACATTAACAACAGTTAAAAGGCATTTGGACAAATACGTGGATAGGAAATGGGCCAAGTGCAGGGAAATGGGCTTAGTGTTGATGGACAGTTTGGTCAGTATGGACAATGTTGGACCGAAGGGCCTGTCTCCTGCTGTGGGACTCTATGATTCGTGTCGCTTTGTCAGTCCGACAGTTTTGAGTTTCCAAATGATCATCTCACTAAATCAGGCCGAATAAAATCCAATCTCATTCGTCAACTCTGATGCAGAGGTGCTGGTGTTGAATTGGGGAGGATAAGGTCAGAAGTCACATGGCACCAGATGAAGTGATGAAGGAGCAGCACTCATGAAAGAGCAATGCTCCTAAAGCTTGTGATTTCAAATAAACTTGTTGCACTGTAACATGGTGTCATGTGACTTCCGACTTCTTCAACCCTGGGTTTGTCTCAAACTTGATGGGATACTTTGTCCAACTCGGCATATTTTATCAGTATCGCTTGGAGGAAATTTTTTTTAAGATTAGATTCCCTACAGTATGGAAACAGGTCCTTTGGCCCAACAAGTTCACACTGTCCCTCGCAGAGTAACCCAGCCAGACCCATTCCCTTATCCCTATTCCTCTCCATTTACCCCAACTAATGCACCACACCTACACATCCCTGAACACTATGGGACAATTTCGATGGGCCAATCCAAACTAACCTGCACACCTTTAGACCGGGGAAGGAAACCGGAGCACTCAGAGGTAACCCATACAGATGTGGGGGGGGGGCATCGTGAAAGCTACACACAGACTGTCATCCTGAGGGTGGAATTGAACCCAGGTCAGCTTCGTGACCTGTCGATGCACTGGTGCCCCCGCTGGTGCCTCTGCAAGTTGCAGGACAATGTGAACCTCCGCCCGCAGTTGGGGCAGGCAAACGGCTTCTCCCCGGTGTGGACCCATTGGTGGGCCAGCAGTTTGGAGGAGCGGGTGAACCCCTTCCCACACTCGGGGCAGCTGAATGGCCTTTCCCTGGTGTGGACCTGCCGGTGGGACAACAGGTCAGAGGAATTGCTGAAGGCCTTACCACACTCAGGGCAGGCGAATGGCCTCTCCCCAGTGTGGATGCGCCGGTGTCTCAGCAGGTCAGAGGAATTGCTAAAGGCCTTCCTGCACTCTGGGCAGCTGAAGGGCCTCTCCCCCGTGTGGACCCGCTGATGGGCCAGAAGGTTGGAGGAATTGCTGAAGGCCTTCCCACATTCTGGGCAGCTGAAGGGCCTCTCCCCAGAATGGACCTGCTGATGGGCCAGCAGGTTGGAGGAATTGCTGAAGGCCTTCCCACACTCTGGGCAGCTGAAGGGCCTCTCCCCCGTGTGGACCCGCCAGTGCCTCAGCAGGTTGGAGGAGTCGCTGAAGGCCTTCCCGCATTCGGGGCAGCTGAATGGCCTCTCCCCCGTGTGGACTCGCCGGTGCTTCAGCAGGTCGGAGGAAGTGCTGAAGGCTTTCCCGCACTCGTGGCAATTGAAGAGCCTCTCCCCTGTGTGGAATTGCTGGTGGGTCTGGAGGTTGTCCACCCAAGTGAACCCTTTCCCGCACATGGAGCAGTAAGACGTCCTCTCACCAGTGTGTATATGCTGGTGGGCTAGCAGGACACAGGAGCAAGTAAAGCCCTTCGCCCGCTCGGGGCTGGAGAATGGCCTCTTCCCAGTGTGATTGCAGTGATGAGCCGCCAGGACAGATGGGACACAGAAGCCCTTCCTGCAGTCGCCACACTTCCATGGTTTCTCAACAGGTTGTGTTTCCTCGGGTTTCTCCATGGCCGAAGCTTCAGCTGCACACACACGTGTACAACCCCGCCATGAATTCTTCTTTCCAGGCAGTAGAGTTGTTTCAGGCTCCACACTCAGTGCGCTGCAACAGTAGGGTCTTTCAACCAGTGCCCCCGTACTCAAACAGGAACCAAAAAGAAAGCTTTGCTCCTTCTCACAGAATCATATTTGAAAATTGTTGTGGTCCTGATGGACTGAGTAACTGTCAGACACTGACGTGAAAGGGAGGACTGGAGACGCTGGAGAGTCAGAGTCAAAAACTGCGTCGCTGGAAAAGCGCAGCATCAGAGAAGCAGGAGAATCAACATTTTGAACATCAGCCCTTTATCTGTTGACTTTGAAACTTCTGTCTTCAGATAGTCTGTAAGAAAAGATTACAAAAGTCATCACTGCCAGTCCGGTTAAGAGTGAGATATCAAGGCATTGACACTGACACCAGAGAGAAACTGTACACACAGATGTGGCAAATGTTAGTGGCAAGCCAGAGTGATAGAGATATTAGGCACAGAAACAGACCCTTCGGTCTAATTCATCCGTGCCAACTAGATAACCTAACCTAATCTCGGCCGATTTGCCAGCATTTGGCCCATATCGTCTCAACCCTTCCTAATCGTATACCCATCCAGATGCCTTTTAATGTCATAATTGTACCAGCACCCACCACTTCCTCTGACAGCTCTTTTCTTAAACACGCCACTTTCTGCATGAAAGACTTATCCCTTAGGTTCCTTTGTTAAGTTCTTTTGCTTGAGCTTCTTACACTGCAATACGCCAACTTCTGTGAACAAAAAAACTTTATTAAGTACAGTACAAGCTGTGGAGAAACTCTTAACACTCTTCGCAATGCTAGTACACAACAGTACCAAAAGAAAACAAATCCCTTAAACAAAGTAAAACTGAAACAGAGGCTTACAGTTGAAGTTAGAAGGGCAGAAGGAGACAGTGTTAGCAGCCTCTCTCCACATAGACCACTGCTTAACTCACCCAAACGAGACTTCAGCTTTCAGGACTGACCACTCCCCTTTTATTGTACAGGTCATTTCTAAAACATAAAAGCTTTGGCCTCAAGTCTCATCTGTTCACATATAACCAAAAATGCCTCCCAATACCGTTTTTCATCTCTGTACTAAACCAGTCGCTTCAGAGCCCGGGTCTTTTTACCACCCCTCTGAAAAAAAACCAAGGACACAGCATCCTTGAGAAGAAGGACCAGCTTTTAGTAAAAGGACCAGCTTTGTGACAGAGGGATAGAGGCCAAACATTAATTAGATTAATTTGAGAACATAGCATGGAGTAGTTGGACTGAAGGGACTGTTTCTGTGCTGTTTGACTCGGTAACTGTTCTGCAATGGTCTGAAAACCATTTTCTTGCCTTCCCCCATAAACATCCAATTCTTTGTTGTTCCAAAATCAGATGAACTGAGCCTTGAATATATTCAATGATCCCATAACTGCAGGAAGACATCCCCACTTCTGGACTCAATTCCTCTTGCTAACATAACACCTGCTTTGCTCATTGCTTGCTGCACCTGTGACAACTGGCATTGACTGGTATGGAAGGACGCTGAGGCCCCTTTATACACATTCCTGATGAAGGGCTCGTACCTGTAACGCGGACTCACCGGCTCCTCGGATGCTGCCTCATCTGCTGTGCTTTTCGAGCACCACACTTTTTGACTTTGATCTCCAACATTTGCAGTCCTTTCTCCACATCCCAATATATCACCATTTAAACAATGCATCTCCTTTCTGCTGTTTACCCCCCAACAGGGAATGCTATCACTTCACATCGTGGTACTGCATTTTCCATGAGTTTGCCAACTGAGACACAGACCTGGCTCAACTTTTCCAGAATCTGTCCCCTCCAGAAATTGAGATTGTGAGAGAGAGAGACAGAGACAATAGAGATGTCTCTGATTACACGCTCCTTCCGGTCCTCCAGGGCTTCCTATTGGTCCAACAAAAGAAGATCACGCGCAGTTTTCACCGACAACCAGGAGCACGCACAGGTTTTGCGTGGCATGGATAGGGTAAATAGACAAAGTCTTCTCCTGGGGTGGGGGAGTGCAGAACTAAAGGCTTTGGGCGAACTGGGAGAGACATAAAAGAGATGTAAGGGGACCCTTTTCACACAGAGTAGTGCATGTATGAAATGACCAGCCAGAGGAAGTGGTGGAGACTGGCATAATTACAGAATTTAAAAGGCATTTGGATTGGTCTATAATAGAAGGGGTTCGAGGGATATGGGCCCAGGGCTGGCAAATACACTAAATTAGGATAACTGGTAGGCATGGACAAATTGGACCAAAGGGTATGTTTCTGTGTTGTACATCTCTATGACTCCAATATAAACGGTTCAGAGGGATATAGGTTAAACACAGGCAGGTGGGTCCAGTTTAGTTTGAGAACGTAGTCAGCGTGGACTAGTTGGACTGAAGGGTCTGTTTCTATAACTGATCTGGATTGGTCTTGCCTTCCCCCATAACCATTACTTCTTTGTTGTTCAAAAATCAGATGAACTCAACCTTGGATATATTCAATTACGCCCTAACTGCAGGAAGGCGTCCCCACTTCTGAACTCAATTCCTCTTG
The DNA here is from genome assembly GCF_047496795.1 of Chiloscyllium punctatum. NCBI lineage: Eukaryota > Metazoa > Chordata > Chondrichthyes > Orectolobiformes > Hemiscylliidae > Chiloscyllium > Chiloscyllium punctatum. Next base: position 55,278,297 of record NC_092774.1, on the reverse strand, counting down.
CTAATATACCACTTGCTTTACTCACTACTTGCTGCACCTGTCTGACAACTTACACTAACTGGATTAGAAGGACGCAGAGGCCCCTTTGTTCATCCACACATCATTACTGATGAAAGGCTCGAGCCTGAAATGTCAATTCTCCTGTATTTGCCATTGAAAAAATACCTGGACGAACTTTCCAAGTCTGTCCTCTCCCTGGATTCACTCCGTTTCCCTTCAGTTCCTGCAAGTCAACAGCTCAACCCCAGAATAGAAACGGGGTTGAGAAAAGAGTGTGTTGTACTCACAGATGTTGGACAGAGGAAGGAAGTTGCAGTCTCGGGTAAAGCTCAATCTTCATTCAGAGAGAGAGGAGCAGCAGCAGCAATTTCAGAAGTTCATGGTCCGACTTCCGCATCCAAACGATGGGTTTGCTCTGATTGGCAGGAGGACCAGTCTCCATCCGGTCCTCCTGAGCTTCTCATTGGTCCATCCAAAAAAGGTTACGGAGTGTTTCCGCTTGTTGCGTGGGCATGCGTAATGGCTTGCTGACACCGGGGCACATGCGCAGTGCGTTGCTGACACCGAGTAGCATGCGCAGTATGGAAGTGTTGGCATTACTGACAGATTTGCAAGGTTAAAAATCACACAATGCCACGTTGTTGCCCAACAGGTTCATTTGGAATCACTAGTTTTCGAAGCGCTGCTCCTCCATCGGTTGGTTGTGGAGCAGAATCATAACACACAGACTTTATAGCAACAGGATTGCAGTGTCATGGAATGGAATATCAAACAACTTTAGCTGACCTCTACCATCTTTTAGAATGACCATGTTAGTTTTGATTTCTTCACATGTAAATTCCAGAACTTTTCAAAAGTTACGTTCTCAAAATACCTTTTAACAATAGGTGTCATCTCAATCAGATAATGCATTGAAGGTGTTAAGTTAAAGTCTGTCTGCGTCCCAATGTTAGGTCAGACGGATTCTATTTCTATCGTGGTATTACAGAATCTTACGTGTCTGAGTTTTTGAGCAAAATAAAATGCGATTCTGCAAGTACAAATTCAACCACAAACCTTTATGTGTGTAAGTGTGTGCAGGAGAAACCGAGTGATCATGTGTGTGTGAGTGTGTAATGGGGTATAAGTTTGTGAGAGGGTGTGTGTGAGAGAGAGAGCATTTGAGAGAGCGCATGTGTATGAGAGAGAGTCTGTGTGAGTGTGTTGGTTTGGAGGAGCACGTATTTGTGTGAATGCATGCTTGTGTGTGTGTGTGTGTGAGAGAGAGAGAGAGACAGAGAGAGAGAGAGAATGTATAGCATAGTGGGGTCACCTGTAGTGTGACATGAACACAAGGTCCTGGTTGAGGCCATCTCCATGGGTATTGAACTTGGCTATCAGTCTCTGCCCAGTCACTTTCCGTTGTTGCCTATCCTGAAGTCTACCTTGAAGGATGGTCACCCGAAGGTTCAAGGATGAATGTCCCGGACCGCTGTAGTGTTCCCCGACTGGGAGGGAACACTCCTGGCTGGTGATTGTTGTGCAGTGTCCATTCATCTGTTGCTGTAGCCTCTGCTCAGTTTCGCCAATATACCAAGACTCAGGGCATCATTGCCTGCAGCGTATGAGATAAAACAATGTTGGCTGAGTCACATGAGTACCTGCTGCACTCATGGTGGGTGGTGTCCCCACGTGTAATGGTGGTAATTGTGTCAACACTCTGATACGTCTTTCATCATCTGCCGTAACAGAGCTGTATCATCTTGTCCTGAAGACCAGGCAGTTTTCTGAGAACAATTATCTGTTTAAAGTTTGGCGGTTGTTTGAAGGCGAGAAGTGGAGGCGTGGGGAAGGTCTTGGCGAGGTGCTCATTCTCATCAATAATGTGTTGCAGGCTGTGAAGAACATGGCGTAGTGTTTCGGCTCCTGAGAAGTACTGGACAACAAATGGTACCATTTTGGTTGCAGCTCGTGTCTGTCTCCCAAAGGAAGTCATTCCAGTTTCTTGCTGTGACACATTGGAAGTGGCAGTTGATGAGTTGAACATTGTACCCCGTTCTTATGAGAGCATGCTTGTGTACTTCCAAGTGTCTGTCACGTTCCTCCTCACCTGAACAGATCCTATGTATGCGAAGGGCTTGTCCAGAGGGGGTGGCTGTTTTAATATGTTTCACTCGAGAAGTGTAGCACTGTCAGGTTATCCTTGGGTTTGTGGTACAGAGAAGTGCTGAGATACCCATCCTTGATAGAGCTGCATGTGTTCAAAAATGAGACAGATACTAAAGAGTGTGGCGAGTGTGATGGTGGGATGAAACTTGTTAATATCACAGTATCGTTGTTTCAGTGACTCCTCACCATGGGTCCAGAGGAAGAAATGTCATCAATATATCTGGTGTATAGTGTTGGTTGGAGGTCCTGTGCAGAAAAGAAGCCTTGTTCGAACCTCTGCGTGAAAATGTTGGCATACTGGGGAGAAAATTTGGTCCCCATGGCTGTTCTATGTGTCTGGATGAAGAACTGGTTGCCAAAGGTGAAAATGCTGTGGTTGAGAATGAAGCGGATGAGTTGTAGAACAGTGCTCAGAGATTGGCAGTTGTTGGTATTGAGTACTGAAGCTGTTACTGTGATGCCATCATCATGAGGAATGCTGGTGTAGAGTACTGACACATCCACGGATTCAACTAGTCCATGGATGCTGAGCTTCTGGAAGGATTGGATCAGAAGTCTTGATGAATGCTGTCAGTTCACGTTTGTGCTCTTTGGTCAGATCAGCTGGTAGTTGCCTATCGTGTTCCTGGTCAGTTGTTTGTACACTTCCTTGCAGAAGTCCATTTATTCCGAATTAATCAAAAACTGCATAAATCCATGCAAGATTCTGTAGCTCCCACTTTAGAAATAGAATCAGTCTGACCCAACATTGGGACACAGACAGACTTTAGTGTCTCACCTTCAATACATTATCTGAGCTGAGATGACAACTATTGTTAAAAGCTATCTTGAGAATGTAAGTTTAAAAACGTTCTCGGATTTACAAATGAAGGAACCGAAACTAACA